>NW_008340140.1:1962347-1966113 GCF_000622305.1 Nannospalax galili | reverse complement strand
TCAATAACCTGTGATGTTTTGGAAACCTCTTGGACTACCTTGACCATTAACTCAAAGGGAGATTTTCCTTGACTAGCACAGTGATCTTTCTATGACAGCCTTCAGCTGTACATGTACACTTACATATACGTTATATGTATTTTTTCTACTAGGTTTATGACATAACACATTTTTTTGGCTTTTCACACCGCTACACATTAGTTTCAATCCCTCCTTCCTCCTTCCTTCCTTCCTCCTTCCTTCCTCCCTCCCTCCCTCCTTCCTCCCTTCCTCCTTCCTTCCTCCTCCCTTCCTCCTTCCTTCCTTCCTCCTTCCTTCCTCCTCCTCCCTCCCTCCCTTCTTCCTTCCTTCCTTTTTCCTTTCTTCCTCTTTTTTCTCTTTTCCTCTCTCACACTCTTTTTATCTTTCTCCTCCCTCTCTCCCTCTCTCCCTCTCTCACTTTCTTTCTCTCTTTTTTCATTCGCTCTTTCTTTCTTTTCTTTCTGACATGGTATCATATATCCCAGGTTGCTCTTGAACATACTATATAACAGAGGATGACCTTGAACTTCTGATGCCTCTGCTTTCCCTCCTGAGTTCTAGGATTACAGGCATGCACTGTCACACCTGGTTTATGCAGTGCTGAGGATCGGACCCAGGGCCTCTTGCATGCTAGGCAAGTTCTCTACCAACTGAGCTACACCTCCAGCCTCACCCAAACCAATTCCTATTATCTTTTTTGTTTTTAGTAATGAGGTCCAAACATAGCCAAGTAGTCATGTCCTCATCCTCCCTTGAAGCCACAGACTATGAAGTATGTAAGGGGCCTATACCAGAAGGCTTGTGGGAACATATTTATTCTCAATTATTAAGAGAGAGGCAACCTCTGAAATAAAGACAAATATTTATTGCTGATTTATTGCCATCAGAGAAAATAGAAAGGATCATAAATACATTTAAACAATAAAAAAGCAGAACAATAAAATGAGGTAAAAAAGAGTAAATGAGACAAAAATGTAAAAACAAAGACAATAATACTTAAAACTGTCCACATCAAGAATGACCTTAAATTAGAATGCTCTATGCTAGCATTCTAATAGCTAAGTTGAGAAGAAGAGGCCAAGTGTGCCAGGGTGTGTTTATGCATAAAGTAATAGATTTCAAAATACACGAAGCAAAATACACACAAAAAAGGGCATAGTTACAGTCGGAAGTGTCAGTCCTCTTCTCCTACTAATCGATAAAGCAAGTAGACAGAAAATCAGCAGCCTGACCTAGTATTTTAGAAACCGATCTCCTGTAACAGCAGAAGGAACATTCCTCTTAAACCCACGCAGACCTCTACCAAGATAGACCATATTCTGAGTCACGAAATAGGCCTTAATAAATATAACCTGACTCAAAGGTACAAAGTATTTTTTAACAGTTCTGGCATTAAAGGAGAAATTAGTAACAAAGATACCTGGAAAAGCCTCAAACCAAGTAACTAATCTTACCTAATGCAAGGTTGAAAGACGAAATCAAAATAGAAAGCATTCTGAACTCAACATGAGAAAATGTAACATTTAAAATTTATTGGATAATCTCCCAGGATTAGAGAGAAATTTATGGGACTGAAAATTAGTATCAGGAAAAAAATAAATGTCTAGAGTCAGCTTAGTTTCCATGAAGAAGAGAGAGAGAGAGAGAGAGAGAGAGAGAGAGAGAGAGAGAGAGAGAAGAAGGAGGAGGAGGAGGAAGAAAGGGAGGAAGAGGAGGAGAGAAGGAGGAGAAAGAGACAGGGAGAAACAGAATAAATAAGAGTACGGTGATCCATGAAACAGGAAAAGGGGGAAAACTAGTTTGTAATAACCCAAACTAGAAATAGCCTGAATGCCCATTCGTGGGTAGAAAAATGAACATGTTGTGGTTCATCCATTCAATAGACTATTACTGCACTGTTAAAATGAGCCATTGATATATTCAACAGCATAGATGCATCTCAAAATGTTCATCCAGATAGAGAGGAACCAGACAAAATGGAACGTCTGTGTCCACCTATGATTCGATCTGTGTAAACATCTAGAGAATGCACGAGTCATCTATAGTGACACCAAGCTGAGTGGCTGCTTAGGGTCTGGAGTCTCAAGTGAGGAGCAGTCAAGGATTAAAAAGGAGGTTGAGAACTTAAGAGAGTAACGAATGTGTTCACTGATTTGCTGATGGTGATGGTTTCTCAGGTGTATAGTTCAGTCAAAACTTACAAAATTTCATGATATATATGCATAGATTATGTCAATCATATATCATTCAAGAGTTTTTTAAAAATGTGTCATTGTTAATTGATACAAAACGTTAAGTTAATGGTATTTTCTCCCTAGTGTGTAAAACAGAGGTGTGTGTTAGAATTCCTGGCATCTAAGACTTCATAAAACATAACAAAAATATTTTTGATTTGGGAGTTTGGTGGTTGAGTTTAACCATATTTTCAGCTAAATGCAGCTGACATAATAAATAATACAGAATATTCCTGGGGGATGATGTTGGGAAAACTGAATTTGGTTTTAGACATGTTGAGATTAGGACATTCTGAAGCCAGACTTGGAAAGAAAGAAAGGCAGACCGTTCCAAAGCCAGGTGTCCATTGTGCAGGAAAGCCAGAAAGGGGCACTCACGGTTCTGTCTGCCTGGCGCTTGCTCCCAGCCAAAGTAAGACATGGCAGTTAAAGGGACCAGACATGGAAGACAGGCAAGCCCACAGCAAAACATTCTCATAACTAAATGCCCAGGCCTCTGGGCGCATTTCCAGACACCATTGTTGAGAGTCAAGGTACCTACTAGAAGCAAGCATCCCTGTGCTCAGCTGTGATTCAGTCACATTCTCACCATCGGTTTTCTTCCTCTTTTATCTAAACACTTCTGGGTAACAGCCTTAAGACAAGCATTTCAGTGGGCAGGTGAGAGTGTTCAGAGGGTAAAGGTACTTGCCATGTAAGCCTGGAGACCTGAGTTCAAGCTTCAAACCCTACTTATCGGTGAAAAGAGAGAGCTGACCCCACAAAGTTGTTCTTTGAGCTCCACACCTGAATTGTGGCATATTCACCCAGATACAGGCATCAAATACACACACAATGGTAAGTTATATGCATCAGTAAACCAAAGTAAATCAATATATTTAAATTAAAAATTAGAAAAAGAAATATATTTTAAACGCTTTTAGCTCATTTTCTTATTGATCAGATAAGCTGATTCTTAAAAAATAAACCAGACTCGACTTCACAATTTCATCCTTTTGAATAAAGTCCATCTGGTTTCCATGGCCTGCAGGAAGGGGGATTCTGTTTTTCCTGCCTTCAGAAAACATTCTCCATCATAACCTCCTCTCTGGGCTTCAGATGACCCCCCTACATGTAGGTCCTTGAACTTCCCAAGCTCTTCCCTGTATCTCAGACCTTTTAAAAAAATACTCATTTTATTTATTGTCTTGAAGCAGGGTCTCACATGTCCTAGACTGGCCTCTAAAAACTCACGAATATAGCCAAGGATGGCCTTGAACTTCTGACCCTCCTGCCTCTACCTTCCAAGTGCTGGGATTGTGGGAATTCTCCACCACTCCTGGTTTATGCTGCAGGTGGAACCCAGGGCTGTGCATGCTAGGCACACACTCCACCAACTGAGCTCCATCCTCAGCCCCCACCTCAGCCACTGGAAGGGTTCTATTTGTAGGTGGGAGCCCTTGACTGCACCTCTCAGAGCCTTGCCTTATCTGTCTCATCTCAGTTTAAAGATCAGCTCCTCTAAGAAGTCT
>NW_008340140.1:1937715-1962274 GCF_000622305.1 Nannospalax galili | reverse complement strand
TCTCTCTCTCTCTCTCTCTCTCTCTCTCGGCTAACAACTACATCCCACATAGCACATAGCTGATTTGCTCTGCATCACCACCTCGAGGTAGTCAATGGAGTATTTACCTGTTTGATTTGTCAGCATGTGTATGTGTATATGCACACACATGTGGAAGTTGATTGTGGCAGATCTTCCCATATCATGCACTCCGCGTTCATTGCTGAATGCAGGAAGGAATGGATCAATGAGGAACACGAAGAAGAGCTGTGCTGGGTTTTCTCCCACCTGATTGGGTGTCACCTCTAGTCATCCTGTATTGGGTAAGGACAGGAGGACCTGGGGCAGAGCAAACCACCCGCTCCCTGATGACAGCTAAATCGCTTTCATTAGAGCATCCTACCTCCCAGAAGGAAAAGCTGCATATGCTCCAGGGCCACTCCCACTGAGAGCAGCAGGGGGCACAGCAAAGCTCAAGTTATTTTTGGTAAAGGTACTGGCCAGGTACCAGCAGCCTCAGCCTGGGTGCTCCTCAGTACTTGGTCAAAGTGCACACCATGGTGGGAGCCCATCTCCTACTCTGGAAAAGCATAGGAGCCTCTGGATTTCTGCATTTAATTTTCTGTTCTAAGTAGCTCAGTCATAATCATCACCATCGTCATAATAAATAGGTGGGGCTGATTAGTTAGGAATTTTGAAGCTTTACAGAGAGTCATGGGGCCTCAGAAAGGACTCCTGCAGTGGCAGGTGGCAGAATGCCTCAGTGTCGGGGGTTTAGACAAGACAGAGATGCCTTTTGTGCAGTTAGGTGGTCTAGGAGTGATATGGTGTCATAGAAAGCACTGACTTATCCATCACCAGTGTTTATTGTGTTCTGGCAATGGTGGAGACATTAGGGAGAGATTATGAGGCATTTTCCAAATGGCTCCTGTGCTGAAGTGTGAGTCCTTAGCTATTAAAAGATGTGTGGATCCATGGCCTCCTGGATTTGGGGAGGGCTAAAGTATACAGTCTGGGGAAGGCTAGGAAGAGAAGGCATGACCCATGCTGGGTAAAGGCTTTCCAGTGTGCACACCCTCAGGTCATTCATACAGCTCAGCAACCCCTCAGTTATCTCGGTAAGTAAGCTCAATAAATGTATCGGTTCCCCAGTAAAACTTTAATCAAACATTGGCTTGACACTAGAACCTTGAAAGGGAGTAAGCATCGCTTAGCATCCCCAGGAAAAGAAGTCTCACAACGGATGGAAAATTTATTTGTTAATGCTATTGTGTCTCATAATTACTTAAGGAAAAAAGAAAATGATAATGTAAAATGTGTTAAAAGGATATGGGAATGGAGATATTTTCTAAAATAGAAAAAAATGAGAAAGCCTAAGCAAGTGATAAAGATCTGTTTAGGTTTGTTATGATATATAAAGGATGAGACAAAAATAATATACACATAATCTTAAAATGTCTATGGTCATAGTTTAGTCATCAACTAGTTTAAGGAACAAAATATATTTCTAGTCAAAGTTTATCTGAGAATATTTGGTTTTATTTTACTCAAGCCTTATCTACATAGCACATGATAATTCAAAGTACCAAACTGGTGGAAATAACCTTACTGGGTATTTAATAGCCATAGTTTGAAGCCTATACTAATATGGTCAGAGGGACTTAAAGGACAGTGTTTGCCCCTTGCCTTCCAAGGTCAACTAAGTTCCAGGTGATGATGGAACATCTCTCAAAATGTCCTGTAACTGTGGTGAGTCACCTGTTCTCTTGTTCAGGGAGCCCATGGAGACCCCATGAGATGGACTTGACCCAGTGTCCAGTCTACAAAGAGGGGGGTCAACTCAGAGGAAACCATCTCATCCACGCTTCCAAGTGAAGCCAGACATGGTCAAGCAGGACCTTTGACTTATCTTCACATAGATAGAACTAGTAAAAGAAAGGAGCCAGGGGCTCCTCCCAAGCCCATGTTAACCCTGAGGAACAGATCCTCAAATGAACTTAAGAATAAAAATAAATTCCACCTGTAGCTGGGGGAGACAACCAGCTATTGTTCTAAAATGATGGACAAATTTGTTTTCTCCCCCAATCCAGAAGCCTTTGAGAGGGAACTGACACTAGTTCTAACCACTCCAACAGCTATCAAAATACCTGAAAGCAAATCCTGAATCCATCACTCTGGAGTCCAGCCTTGGAAAAAAGAAATGAGGAGGAACCCAGTAGAGGGATGCTTTTGGAGACAACCAGCTATTGTTCTAAAATGATGGACAAATTTGTTTTCTCCCCCAATCCAGAAGCCTTTGAGAGGGAACTGACACTAGTTCTAACCACTCCAACAGCTATCAAAATACCTGAAAGCAAATCCTGAATCCATCACTCTGGAGTCCAGCCTTGGAAAAAAGAAATGAGGAGGAACCCAGTAGAGGGATGCTTTTGGAAACCCTTGTCAAAAAATTCCACTGGACTCTCGTATGAACATTTGAAAATTGCCCTGTTCTGACGTTTTTCTAGTTCCCTATCTAGAACTTGTAATGCTAATTACTCTTGCCTTTATTTCTCCTTTACATCTCCTAGGCACCAGTCAAGGACTTTCTTTTCTCCCTATAGTTAAGAGTTGTCCCCAGTCAACAACTGGGGGAAAAATGTCCAACTACTTGGAGCCTATGAAGGACATTCTCATTCAAATCACACTATTCAGAAGTCCAGAGTCTAAAGTGTCTTCAGAGACCCAAGGCAATCTCTTTAACTGTAAGCCCTTGTAAAAATCAGAAGACATTCTCAAAGGGAGACATGGTAGCATAATGAGAAAACATTGGACCAAAACAAGACTGTAGCAACCTACGCCATTCCAAAGGTCAAAAATGTCGAAAATATTTGGGAGCTTTTATCTAATCCTTAAAAGATTTTAGGGTTACCTCTTCAAAAGGCATAATGTTAGAATAGCCAAAAATCTCATAAAAAATTAAAGAAAAAGAAAGAGTACATGAAGTTATCAGAAAAAAAGTGATAGGGAGATATGGGAGGGGAGGGAGTGAGCATGGATTTGATCAAAACACCTTATATGCATGTGTGAAATTCTCAATAATATTTTTATTTAAAAAAAAAAGATGTGTGGCTCATGAAGGCCTGTGGTTAACCACTGACAGCATCATAATTTAATGGCATTATTGGGAGGTTTGGAAAATTTTTGGATGCCAGGCTTGGCTAGAGAAGGTGGGCTCATTGGGGATGTGGCTTGGTGGCCAGTATCTCATCCTGGCCCATTTCTTTGTCTCTCTTTCCTGCCTGAGGGAGAAATTTTGGCCTGCCCTTCTGCATGATGTTCTCTGCATCCCAGAGACAGTGGATCTGGGACTAAAACCTCTCAAACCAGGAACCCCAAAACATTCCTCAGATATTTGTCAGAGTGATGAAAAGCTGACAGAGGAGACTAGGCTCCTTGGAGCTACATGTGGCCACGTGGCAACACATTGGTCCACAGGATGCAAGAGAAAGGTCTTGATTACCTTCACTGGAGGCTGTTTTCCTTCCAAGCCATCTTCGCTTTCCTGCGACATGGCAGTGAATAGATGCAGAGAGGCAAATCATGGCCTGAGGAGTCAGAGTGATCCTTGAACCTAGTTGATGAAAGACCTCATGGGACAAGCTCGTGACCTGCCCAGGTCAGTCTGCCAAGCCTGGATTATCACCTGTTACTTTCATGTAACATAAGTCATTGCATTTGGGGCCAGCTTAACTTCCATTTCAATAACATAATAGCTCCTCTGGGACTGGGTAAGTGCTGTCCGGCAGGACTATGGAGATCTAGTCTGCTTCTTCTTCATACCCCACTCCCCTCATTTCTCCTCGGGGGTCTCATGATGGTGCCAGGAGCTTTTGACTGTTTCCATCCATGATGCATGTCAGCCAGTAGGGTAGGGTCCTCTCTCCCAGAATTAGGCCAGTGTCAGTCAATGAACTCCAATCAGAAAGCTGATACCATGTGCCTGTGTCTAAACCAAATACCATTAGTGTGAATAAAGCAAGGCAGAGCTGGGGAGATGGCTCAGTTGGTAAAGTGCTTGCACAAAGACCTGAACTCAGAAAAAGCAGGTGTGGTGGTACCTGCTTGTTATACCAGCACTAGGGAGGTGGCTGCACGCAGTTCTCTGGGGCTCACTGGCCAGATAGCCTAGCTTAGCTAGCAAGTTCTCTGGCAAACACACACACACACACACACACACACACACACACACACACACATGACAACAAGACAGCACACCTATCCGGGGAGCAGAGGGAAGCTATACACAATGTGAACAAGACCCCCACAATTGGAAGATGGGAATGAACACAAATATATACCATAAACAGGAAGTCATAGGTGTTGAAAATTGAATTAAAAACAGGAATTGAAATAATTGTGTGTGTGTGTGTGTGTGTGTGTTAGCCTTATCTCCAGGGAAGGCAATTTTCATATGATACTGTGTCTCACAGGGTGCAGTTACGCATGCTGAGTACAGTGTGAGTCTGTAGGCATTGTTAGATTGTGTATCTCTGAATCTCTTTGTCTTTCTGTCATCATTGCGCATTGTTTGACTTAAGAGAAGTGTGGGGCAGGAGAGGTGGCTCAGGGGCTAAGAGCGCTGGCTGCTCTTGCAAAGGACCTTGGCTTGAGTCCCAGCATCCACATGGTAGCTAACAACCACCCGCAACTCCAGTTCCAGGGGATCTGATGCCCTCTTCTGGTCTCTGCTGGCTTTGCATAACATGGGTGCAATTACATACATGCAAGCAAAACACTCATACACACAAAATAAAAAAATAAATTTAAAAAATTTAAAAAAAGAAATTAAGGAACTGTCTTGTAAATGCCATATCATAGTTTTATATATATATATGCATATATATGTATGTATATATGTATGTATAATCAGTTTGATTTTTACCAAATAAAACCATATGCTGCATTCAATTTTCATTTAAAAATCATTTGTTTCTTCCATCTAGTTTGACCTTTTCTAGCTTGATTTGAATTTCCTTTACTTCTTCATCCATTCTGCTTGCTTATTATTTCTGTTATTAGGGGCCACTCCCTTCAAGCTCATTTTACTCTCTGTTGCTGTGACAATATAGATTTGGACTACCAATGATGTGTTGGACAGCTGTTGTTCATGAAAATCTGTCTTCAGGGAGTATTGATTATTATGCTAGCCCTTCCAAAGCAGCCCCTGGAATGACTTTACCGTTTTGTCCTCTTTGGGTGAGACAGTGAAGCTTGAAGCACCATTTCCCACAGAACAGAAACATGAAGACAGAGCGGCTAGTTTACAGTCTAGCAAAGAGTTCTCCCTATAGGAATATTTGCCTTTGATGGTCCCAATTTAGCCTCAGTTCGCCTGTGACACATTCGTGGGTGATTCTTCTTCTTTGACTGACTAACACCCAACAAGTTGTGGTGACTAAAATGGTGTTAGCCACAGAGAAAGGAAGGCCCACACGATCTTGGAGTTGAAAGGATTTTCATGTCATCGGGTTGAAGAATCCATGAAACCGATGATTCGTTTTCTCAGTGACTCACTGAAGGTCACCCAACTCATCAGCTTTGATGGAAGGCCACCACTGATGACCTAGAATGGACTAATTGCTGGTATCCTCTTTGCCTCTGTGGATACCATTAAAGGATGGCAAGGATTTAGTTTGGAGATGAAGAAATAACCTCATGCTTAGGACATCTGCTCTTCCCACAAGGCATGGGATGATGTTTCGAAACAGGGCCGGGTGCCATCCCAGGCCCCGTGGTGGCCCACAGTGTGATGTTGGACAAGTGTCTTGTTGTGTCCCCGTCATCACTGCCCCCCCCCCCCAGGGCGGCTGGTTCTTTTCAGCTTCAAATTCTGTAAAACGTTCATGCAAAACCCTGTGCACTCCTCTTAGTGATGTCTTAGTGCTCAGAGGGGGTGGTCAGCAGTGATTTGGGCAAATTTGCTGTGCACAGTCAGGAGGGGCAGGTGAGCTCAAATCCCTCACATCCTCCTCCATCTTAGCACTATCAGGGTGAGCTGTGTTGTCAGGCTAAGGAGGGTTACACAGCGACTTGGTAGTTATACAAAGGGGCGTCCCCTACCTGAATGGATGCTGAAGACTTTAAGTGATTTAAGGCATATAAAGAACTCAGAGCAGTGCTTGGCTCTTGCTTGGCCACCTTGATGATGTCTTAAGATTTACCGAGCACCTACTCAAAGCTGGGCTTTGGGGACAGAATATTGATGAGGACAATTACTCCTGGGAAAATTAAAGTCCTAAAAGGAAGGACTGGCTCAAACAAGAAAGGGCGTGGGAGTAGGGGGACTGACAGCACCAGCCTGGACCCTGGATTCTGGGGAACCTCCGTGGAAGAATTGAGCATAAAGATACGTATATGGGGCTCTGTCCTCCTAGATAAAAGTCGCGGGTAAGCAAGCCATACAATGCCACCTTCCTGGGCACACACACCCCTAATTAGCTCTTCTGGGAAAAGGATTGAGCCTGAAGGGACAGGTTGGGGAGGCAATGGCTGGTAACGAATAAGATGTCCTCTCCCTCACACAAGACATCCGACAGGCGGGACCGGGCTGCGTCTTCTTGGAAGGTGTCATCAAGGCCCCGGGGTGATGGGGACGCGCTGTGGGGGACAGGAGGACGAGATCCGGGAGCTGGGGGCAGGTGGGCGGAGGCCGGGGGAAGGGATCCGCGCGGCTCCTCCTCCCGCCCCTCCTTGCTCCTTCCTCTTCCCTCCTCCTCCTCCTCCTCCGCCTCCTCCTCCTCCTTGGGGGCCTGGCTGGCGCCCGGGCAGCGCCGCTCCTCCTCTTGGCAGGCTGGTGCCCAAGTCAGCTGACGCCGCGCTCCCCCAAAGTGGCTGCTGGGCGGCCAGTTTCAGGGTTGGGGAGACCGGGAAAGTGATGCGCGCCTTCTGACGCTCGGACTCGCCAACTTTCACTCCCCGTCTGCGTCCTGACCCTTCCCGGCATCCCTTCCCCAGGCCACTCCGGGTGCCGCGCGCTGGAGGCAGCGGGGTCACCGGCTGTCTGGGATGGCTTCCAGTTTTAATGACATAGTGAAGCAAGGCTACGTGAGGATCCGGAGCAGACGCCTGGGGGTACGTATGGAGCCCATCCTTGCCTGGTCCTTCCGGCTCGCGCCGTCCGCGGTGGGTATCCCTCGCCTGCATCCCGGGCGCAGCACCCCGTCCCCCGGCTGCGCGCCGGGGACGTGCGCGGTGGCTCTCGCAGCCAGTCTCCGGGGCTGCTTGGGGCTGCCGCGCTCAGGCCAGCGTCTAGGTATGTAATGGAGCTATCTTTATCTCTCGGATGACTTGGCTCTCTGATGGTGGCCACCGGAGCCCCATTGACTGGGAATAAATATTTCCCGGTAGCCATGGGAGTTGTAGCTGGAAAGCCAGGCGCGGTGCTGAGTCTGCCGGATGTGCCCCGCTTCCCTTTCTGCCAACTTAACTTTTGTAGGGGATGGATGGAGGCCAGGAAAGAGGGCAGATGCCTTAAGGGGAGTCAAGGTCAGCGACTCTGACCCCCAGAACTTCCCCTCTGTGTTTCAGGTGTTGACAGAACTGCCTGTGGACAGGGCCATCCTGGCAGACGCCTGGATCTGAGTTTTCCCTCCTATAACCTGGGTGGTGGATTTCCGTTTTTGGAATTCACAATGAGGTTCCACTGGAAGATTATTCAGCCTGGAACATGGTGCTGGCTTAGAGCAAGTGCCTCAGAAATATGAGCTAAAAAATGAAAGAATGAATCAGAGAGGTAACCTGGGGACCCGTGTTGACACAGGATGGCTCCCTTCCCAAGTCTCCCTCCCATCGCTCTTGATTGGGGGACTTCAGGAAGAACCAGCGTACCTCTCTTTGGATCTTGAATGATGGTTGATGGTACAGTCTTTAGGGAGGGGAGGACCCTGGGGGGGGAAATATATATATATATATACACACACATATATACATATATATGTATGTATATGTACCTATGTTTCAAACTACCTCATTTCTTTCTATCATGAATCAAATACCCTTGCTGTTTTAGTTTGTTTGCATTTGGGTGATGCTGTGGAGGTTAAGTCAGGGCTGTGAGAACAAAGTTTACTTAGTCGTGAGATAGAATGGCCCCACCAGTGAGTGAGAGGGATCCCGAGCACCCCTCTCTACAAAAGCATGCCACCCTGCACCTTTCTTTTATTTAGTCTCTGGAATTTTTTTAAAAGTTCCAGATAATTTTACTGAAAAGAAAAGAAATGACCCATAGTAAACCACCTAGAGAGGACTGTGTGCTGGGGAGAAGCAGCCTTGATTGTTATAAAATTCCTTTGTCTTTTTTCTTCCTTCTTCTCTTCCTGGTTATGATGCTTTCACAGTTATGTCCTGTTATGGATATATAATTAGGAAATGTAATAGACCCACCCAAGCCCTGCCAGCTTTGCCAAAGTTTCATTCATTCTCTCTTCTGTTGTGCAAATATTCTCATGAGTAAAAACAGCCACGGCCAGGCCCTCAACCAAGTGCCTTCCATGTAAAGGGGAAGAAATCATAAGAGCTTCATACTATTTATTACCTTGTGGGCAGCCAACTGTCACAGTTTTAAAGGAAGCTTTTAAAAAATCTTGATTCTAATTTTGCATTTACTCCATCATGTCAATGGAAAGAATTGGCAATAGACGTTCATTCTGTGCTAGCAAGCATTCCAACAGGAAGAGACGTGCATTATTAATGCACAAAATATGAATTGTTCATGAGGATCAGAGTTTATGCCAAATCGTGACACAGGGTGATTTATAGAAGGAACTGGTTGGCATCACTTTTGTGTTTGTGATAATTGAGTTTTTTATATTATTATAATTGATACAGTGTAGTTCTCTGTGCATGCCGATAGTTTTAGATATTTATTAGAAATTAAGGGAGAGGAACTCTTTAGTTTGTATTGTTTTATATTTTACAATATGTTGGATAGTGAGAGTACAGTTTCTGGAGATGTATTCATTTTATTTGTGTTAATACTCAAATCAGCACAAGAATATTCATTGAATTATAGTTATCACTCACGCAGAGTAAAAGTCAGGATCTGAACAGGTAAACCTGGTCTTACTTGTTACCATTGGCTTTATCTATAGTTTGCACTGCTAAGGTCTTCCTGTGCTATAATTATATGAAGGCTGATTACAAGGTCATCAGAACTCAGTGCTAACCAGAGTTTTGCTAAAAACCTGCTTGAAATGGTAAAATGTGCTTTGGGGAAGTGGCAGGAGAGCCCTGAGTTCAAACTCAGGAATGTTGGTGGTATTAATCCAGTCTGCATATAGCTCAGCAGAGCATGGCACGTGTGTATTCTGGGCGCTGTATAAGGCTCAGAGAGAGGTAGGACAGTGTATGTGGCCCAGAGCAGGCAGGCCTGGAGTACCCTTGACACATGCACTGAGCTCTACAGAGTGAACGGATGACCTTGCAGTTTGTAACCCTCCTGAAGAGCTAACACGACAGTGGTTTTATTAATGGAACCCAGA
This sequence comes from Nannospalax galili, assembly GCF_000622305.1. Lineage (NCBI taxonomy): Eukaryota > Metazoa > Chordata > Mammalia > Rodentia > Spalacidae > Nannospalax > Nannospalax galili. Next base: position 1,952,774 of record NW_008340140.1, on the reverse strand, counting down.
CAAGCGTCTATGGATGACAGCCATATTTGATAGGGTTTATAATTAAACAAGAAATCTGCATTTCATGGTAAGCAGCTGTTGTGTCAAAGAACGTTCTTGCAGGTTTGGAAAAGAAGATGGGAACAAGCTCTGCCTATATTACTTACCAGCCCTGCGACCTTTGACCTTTCTTCGTCATGATTTTCTAGCCTATACAGTGAATACTGCTTAAAGACTTTCCTGGGAGCAGTGAATGTGAGAACGTCTGTGAACCTGCAGAGAAAATGCACAGTATTGATTCTGATTGCAATATTTATTGTCTTTACTATAATCAAAGATGAGGTAAGATGTGGAAGCCTGTAAGGGTTACCTAATCTCCCCACCTTCCTCTTAAAGTGTCCAAAGTCATATTTTATTGTTATTATTAAGCTTCTTTTGACTGACACATAAAGCATGAAATCTGAACATGTTTCTGGGCTAGTGTGTGTTGCTTTGACATATGCATGGGCAGTATAACATTTAAATCAAGGTGAGCATCTCCTACACATTTAGTGAAAATGTTCAAAAAACCACTATTCATGCAGCTTTAGATTTTTCTTTGGATTAGATGGAGTCTTTTATATACTGTATATACGTGTGTGTGTGTGTGTGTGTGTGTGTGTGTGTGTGTGTTTTATGTAGTTAAATGATTTCTTGATGAGACGAGACAGCCTTCTGAGAACATGTCCCTTCAGATGGGTCACAGATGGGTCACCTTTAGTAAAGCTCCTAAACTTTGTGCTAAGCAATCAAATAGATGTAAACAGACTTCTTTATTTGAACATCAGAAAACAAACTGAAATTCACCTCATTTACTTCAGAGGTTTTAATGCTTTCACATCTGTATTACCCAGTGTGATCTACATAGGCTCCAGCAACACTCAAGCTGTGCCCCGGGTACAATATTTTCTCAAGAATGTTGATGTTACTATTTGGGCAGCTGATGGGGAGGAGGAGGGAATGGTTATCTATAATTATCTAATTCTCAAAAGGCGCTAAAGATTTCTTCGCAGATGAGTGCTGGAATAGGTGAGGTGCACATCATTAACCTCTGAATGTGTTATTTAGATGGATTGCATTTAGATTTTCACTCGGTTTGTTTCTTGCAATGGAGAGATTGTCCAATCAGTAATTGCCCTGGCAGGTCCACAGTGCAGTTAAAATTTAGTCCTATCTTCTTTATCTACACACAGTTCCTCAATGGCTGGCCTTTAAGTAACTTTTCTCCGCTCTTGTCTAACAAAAACTTATCAGCATGGACCACTTGAACTCCACTTTGGCCGATTCTCCTGTCTGGCCCACGTCTCTAATTGAATGTCTGAGAGATCTCCAACTTAATGCATCCAGAGCCTGGATTGTTTGACCCAAAGTCCCTTTTCCTAGAGTCATCTTCATCTTTGTCATTAGATAGCATTTTGGTTGCCAAGGTAGAATCAATCATAGGCCAGCAACCAAGCAGACATCGATAGCCCTCTCTCCTTCCCCAGTCTTGTGCCATTACAACCAATCCATCAAGAGACCTTGTGAGTTCAGTCTTCGAAATATCGTTGGAATCTGACTCTCCCATCTGTTCATCTGCTTGGACCGCTCTGGTTGGAGCCCCCCATCCTCTCCTCTCTGACACTTCAATAGCTGCCTGGTGTGTCTTCCTGCCTGTACCCTCTTCCCATCTCATTCACAGCCGTGGAGGCCTTCATTGACCAGGCTAACCGCATCATCTCTCCGTGTCTCTGTCACTGTCTCTGTCGCCGTCTCTCTCCTTAGAATGCTGCCTCCCACGTGTCTGCCTGGATCCTTCCTCTCTCTTCCTCAGCTTCCATCTTCTTGATGAGGCCTTTCCAACACCCTATTTGTTTCTTCCTTCTGGCTTCTGTTTCCCTGGGCTTTTTTTCTTCCTGGTGTGACCACCCTGTGCACTTTGGTCTGTATACTTTTTTTGTTTATTATTTGTATTCCCCCGGGGGACATGGCATCTCCATAGCATGTCTCTCCCCTTTCACTGTAGCTGTGCCCCAGTGTCTTGAACAGTGGTTGGCACAGAGTAGGCACTTGATAATTTGTGGGGTAAGTGGAGGGAAGAAGGCTCAGCTCTAGCCTCTGATATAAGAATGCACTAAAAATCCCAATCCTAGGGCTGAAGAGATGGCCCAGCGGTGAAGAGCACTGACTGCTCTTACTGAGGACCCAGGTTCAATTCCCAGCATGTACATGGATGACTAACAACCATCTATAACTCCAGTTCCAGGGGAATTCAGTACTCTCTTCTGACCTACGTGGGCACTTCCATACATGCAGACAGTATACTCATACACATAAAAATTAAGAAAATAATAAAATGTTTTTAAAAATCCCAACCCAATGATGGGGATTTTGTGGAGTTTTAAAATACTTTTTGGCTTGATCCTTCTGTGAGAACAGAGAAGCTCTTGATACCCAAGTAATACATGCCCATCGTAAGGGGCAGTGCAATGCTTGACACAGTGAAAACCTAATTAATATTTATCACCGTTCTGCTTTCCCTCTTACAATTAGAGCTGTTGGAGGCAAGGGTGCTGGGTGGTTATTATTTCCCTTGTTTCTATTCGCTAACTCTCATCTTCAAAGAAATTGCTGTTTAGTTAGGAAAACACACTTAACGTCCAGGGAATAATTTATGTATAAACATAAATATTGCTGGCCATGATGCTTGGGACAGAAGGAATGTTCTTTATAAGATTTTCCTTTATAAGATTTTCCACATTCTTTTCCACATTCTTTTCATAATACCAGGAATGCCTCTAAAGGAGATGCAAATGTCCCTGGAACTTTAATTTGTGTGAGCTCTCTGGCCTGGGAAGTTTTTTTTTTTTTTCCTCTTCATTTAGAGACCTTTCTTTTGAGTAGTTAAGAACGGATTTGGAAAGAACAGCTACCTGCCATTTTTAGGGAGAATATTTCCCCACCCCTTCATCCTGTTTCAACTTCACCTAGTGACATATTAGAAGAGCCTTTCATATTTCATTTAAGGTTTTTAGATTTTGGTATATCTTCTATGATAACCTGATGCATTTCCCACTTCCTGTTGCCATGACAAAGTCCCTGACAGGAGGAACTTAAGGGAGGATTTGTTTGGGCTCAGGGTTCAGAGGATACAGTCCACTTTGGGGGAGGGTGTGGCAGCTGGAGTGTGGCTATCTATGGGCAGAGCTCACAGAGGCTGGTTCTCACATGGTGCTGAGTGGGAAGCAAAGTGCTCAGACCAGAAATGGGGCTGAGCTCTGATTCTCAAAGCATACCCTGAGTGATCTAACACCAGCCAAACTTCGCAGTCCCAAAGATTCCACGACCTCCCAAAACAGCCACAAGCTGGGGACCAGAGAGCCTGGGCAAGGGGCACATTGCACCTTTGAACTGAAATCCCCGACAAAATCCTTAACAGTGTAAAAAGTCATATAAATAGACTAGGGTCGTCTTACAACGTCCTTACATAAGTTTAGGTGCTCACACACACAAATGTAACATGCAGAAAGATCAGCGAGGTGCTGTTTGTCTTCCTTAGGAGAGAGACAGGTTTGGGACTAAGTTTGCCAGTCATGCAGTAGATAGCCAGATAGGGCGCATGTGCGCATGCACGTGTGGGTCAAAATCCAGTGTTTCGACTCCATTAACTCAGCTTCGCTGATGAGATTTCCACGTCAAGAACTTCCCAGCTGATGTCTCAGTCCTTTGGATGTTATGATTAATTCTGCATATATTCAGCTTTTAATTATCACCACCCAAATTGATTTAGCAATGAATGGCCAATTTAATGGCTTTGTGTGTAGACATAAACCAAATTACTGATGCGATGATATCTTAACATCTGCCAATGTATTTTTAAAATCATATTCATTAGATGACTATTTATTTTTAGACAGCCTTGTCATTTTTGAGAATAATGGGTTATCTTTGGTGCTTTAAGAATTTGTTTTCCATTTGTTAATAGTTAAGGTTAATATATTCACAGCAGTCAAAGGGCAACTGCTGGGTTGGACAGACCCGCCATTGCTGAGTAGAGCTATCCAGCTGTATCTCCTTCCCGTGTTTGTGGAATGAAGGGTGTACCGACTTCCCTCTCCCTCTAGGATTTCTGCTCCATTTGGGTGGAGACCAAACCTTTGGGGAGTCTAAGCTAGGACAAGATTATGTTGCCTTTCTCCCCCGCCCCCATTCCTGTGAAATTCAAAATAAAGTTGTGAGATCTGAAATGCCACAGATCTATGTGAATGTAGGTACTAAAATAGTGCCTTTCTAGAATGCAGATGGCTGGCGTTTGAGTAAGGATTTGGAAGCTGATTTTCGGAGCATTTACGGGCCCTCCTATTTTATTGGAGTTCTAAGTTTCAGAGGTGTGTGTTTTGCTCTGGAGTGGAGTTCTGAGCCAGCCTCAGGGGACAGAATGTGGCAGACTTTTCTGAGATGGCATGTCACACCTATGAACCTTTCTGCCCCAGGCTAATCCCAGACACCGTCCAGAAGGTTAAGCATCATTAGCTCATTTTATTAAAAAAAATTTTTTTTAAAGTTTATTTAATAACCACATAATTAGTAGAAGCATTTCATTACAAGTATTGACATAGTCAATAACAGTTTCCAGCGCAAAGATGCATTTCTTTCAAAATTGGCAGTAAATTTCTAGGTTCAGAGTGTTGAATCAATATAGCTACACACTATTGTACTCAGTATAAACTCTATGACATAAAATTGAATGAGGTTTTAACTTTAAAAAAAATCTCCCTATTAAAATAAACTGCTTCATACAGCTAAGCTCATTTTTAATGCAACTAACACTTAGATGTTTGCACATGCCTCTCTAATCTCCATATATCTGATTATTACTAGTCACAGTCGGTTACTTTCTGAGATCCTTGGCACCTCAGCATGGATATAAAGTCATCAGGTAGATTTCAATGGCAATGTTGAACTTTTTATCTCCAGAAGCTACATGAAAAAGTCAGGCACAATGCTGCATGCCTGTAATCCCAGCGTTGTGAGATGGAAGGGGGAACTTCATTACATAGCACAGCTCCAGGCCAATGACAGCGCTTCATATCATTGTTTTGTTGCTGCCCTCATTGCCCCCAGAGTTTAAACACTGGACAACACTAACTTGTTTTCCAGTTCTATGATTCTGTCACTTCCAGAATGCTATGTAAATGGAACTTATGTCACTTCCGAGAATGGGTGCTTTACTCACAGTAATTCTCAGGACAGTCATCTAGCTTGTTGTAGGATACTGAGGAATGCTGGGTACACTTCACTGTGTGAATGGACAAGCGTTTCTTCTGTCTTCCAGCTGTTGGAGTATGTCTGGGCTATTCCCAGTTTGGGCTATTGTAAATAAGGCTGATGGAACATTTGTGTGCAGGTTTGTGTGTGAATGTAAGTTTCATAACTCTCAAATTGTGGTAATGACAGGTTTAGTTGTTTGAAACTGTATATTAGGCAGGGTTCTATAGAGGAGAAGAATCAGTAAATGTATATGTATATATATATACACACATATATATATATAATGTAGTAAAAGAGTAATTCATTAGATTGGCTTACTTGATAGGGTCTAGATATTCTAACAACGGCCATCTGTATGCTGAAGAGTTAGAGAGGTTTCCTCTCAATCCATAGGACTAGATGGCTCAGCAGTCACAAACCTATGTTGGTGGCCTGGAGCTCCCTGGACAGCTACTGTCATTCAGTCCAGGTTGGAAGGCCAGAGAAGCTGGAGTCTGCTGGCAGCAGACGACAGCAGCTGTAGCCCTAGACCCAGGTGTTCAGGAAGAAGAACTCAGGTGGCCAGGCAAAGCTGCTTTTCCCTTGGAGCACCAGTTGGAAGGTGTTGCTTGTTTTCAGTCCGTTAATCCTCCTCTGTGGAAACACCCTGACAGGCACGCCAGAGATACCTCCCAGGTGATTCTAACTGCTTTCCAGCTGACCAGACCGACCATCACGAACCGTTTTGTCATTTCACACACAGACCATCAGCGTGTGAGTGACTGTTCTCCACATCCTCTCCAAGAGTTGATTGATATTCTTCCTTTGACTCTGGCCATTCTTGTAGGTGTGTAGCTTGATCTCCTGTGGCTTTAACTGCATTTCTCTAAGGGGGAGTAGAGTTAACCATCTTGCTGTGCTGGTTGCCATCCGTGTGCATGTAAAATGCCTGAGTTACCTTTTTACTGTTATTTTGAGAGTTCTTTATGTATTCTAGATATGTGGTTTTCAAATAGCTCCTAAAAACCAGTAGCTTACTTTTGAATATTCATAACATGATCTTCCTTTTCCTATTACATTTTATTTTTACTTATTTTTGTGAATATGTGTGTATGAATGTGTGTAGATACATGCATGTCGGGGTCAGAGGACAATTTACAGGAGTCGGTAGGTGCTTTCCTTCCCATGTGAATCCCTGGATCAAACCCTTGGTGGCGGATCCCTTTAGTCACTGATCCATCTCACAGGCCCATGACATGGTCTTTCATAGAGCAAAAGTTTTACATTTTGATGAAATCTAAGTTATCCCCTCTTTGTGAGTGAATCTTACTTCTGGTGTTCTTTCTTTGCCTGGCCAAGATCCCTAAGTTCCCTCCCCCCTCTAAAAATTTAAAAGCCATTTAAAAGCCATCACTAATTTGGGTTAATTTTTATGCAATGTATGCATATTAGGTCAAGGTTCATTTTTTGCATATGGATGTCCAGTTGTTTCAGAGCCTTTTGAAAAGGCTGAATTTCTCTGATCTTTAGCCTCTTCAGAAACAAAAAATAAGTATAATGCCATACTTCTCACCAAAGAACAGTCTGTCTAGTGTCCACTTGTGCCTGGCTCATAGTAGGAACTGATCAAAATGTTCATAATATTGACTTTTAGTTTTTATTGACGAGGTCATGATGCATGGCCTTACCGATAAGCCTTACCTATAACAACCACAGAGTGGTTTACAGTAATTCAAAGTAATTCACTCATGTTCCAGTAGAAAAGTCCTAAGTTTGGTAATCAAAAACCAGTAGTATCCCATGTTGTTCTTCCTGCTCCTGTTTCAGTTAAATAAATATAGATTATACATGTATGTACATGTATAGAATATATATTAGGTTTAAACATATATGTGTGTATATACATATATAATCTATATTAGGGTTAGTTAAGCATTAGTTAAAAAGGTGGCCTTTGATGACAAGATTGGTCACGATGTTTTTGCCTATTACCTCTCGCACAAATGTGAGAATTATATGTCTAGAGAGACAGTTTTAGGGCAAGACAAAACATTGAATCATCAGGTGAGAAAAAGTATAATTTATTACTCAGTGTATCTCAGAGTTGATGGCTAGTTGGCCTTTCTATGGGAAATGAACCATCCTGGGGAGAAAGTCTTTAACAATATTTCATTTTCTTCCTTAGTTTTAAGCGATGCTGTGTTTTATATTGACCTTCAAGTGCTGCTGCTTTTCTAAGACCTTAGTTTTCTTTTAAAATAAGCTTATTTAATTTAAATGTGAAGTTACATAGCAGATAATTATTTACAGTATAGACATTACCAAGAATTGCCAAAACTTGAAGTAGGTGGGTTGGTAGATAAATACAAATCCATACCTTGATCTGTGTATGACTGAAGTTTGGGAAACTCAGGGCTGTTGTTCTTCTGGTCAGAGGACTTAGCAGGTAAAGATGCTTGCTGTACCTGGTGTGGTGGCACATGCCTTTAATATCAGCACACAGGAGGCAGAGATGGGGGGAATCTCTGGGAGATTGTAGCCAGCCCGGTCTATATAGTGAGTTTCAGGCTAGCTGGGGCTACAGGGACACAACATCTCAATGAAAAATTACTTGCTGCACAAGCCTGATTTAATCCCCAGAATCCACATAAAGGTGGAAGGGGAAAATGACTTTACAAAATAGTCCTCTGACCTCCACAAGTGCATGCATGTGCGTGCACACACACATACACACACACACACAGACACACACACTAATAATAATAATACTTATTATTATAATTAATAATAATGAAGTTAAACAAAAAACTGTATTTTCCAAAATTCCTTTACATATAACTGCTATGGGTTTATTTTGTACTAATACATTAAAAACTTGTCACTCAGAAAAAAATCCTAAGGGCACACTCTTTACATACTTCCCCCTAATGTCAGCCTGCACCTCAAAGCCTGTGCAAATGTTATCTCGAACATGTCCTCACATTCCTTACCTGCCCTTCATTCAGATATGCGCTGCACACTTTATTGGCTAACAGGGAGAAGCCAGTACGTCTTATGAGTTGACTAACTCAAATTAAGCCCTAGTATTTACTTCAAAACTTTCATTTAATACAGAGTTCCCTGATTAGTAGAGCAATTAATCTCTTCAAATTCATTTCATTTTAACATTACACATTAATTCAATAAAATAATAAAATAAGTTATTTTCCAAACCTCCATGAAATCCTACCATGACTGGGGATGAAGCTCAGTTGTAGGGTGCTTGCCTTGGGTACTGTATCCCCAGTACTGTATAAACTGAGCACAATTAACACATGCCTGTGATCCTAGTACTTTGGAGGGAAGACAAGAGGAATAACAATTTCAGGGTTATCCTTGGCTACATTGAGGCTAACCTGGGCTACATGAGATCACTATCTCAAATGTGGGGGGGAGGGAGGGGGAGAGAGAGAGAGAGAGAGAGAGAGAGAGAGGCTCCCCAGAAAAATTGACTCTCCATATGAACAATTTCTGGGCTTCCATCTACCAATATGCAGATATTTTGACTAATTTTCCAAAGAGCCATATCAAATATGATGACTTTTTACCTCAGAGGGGACTTAGTTCGAATCAATCTTCTTTTCCTGGCTGACTCTTGGTATGAAGATTTCTGACTCGGAACAAGCTCTTCCAATGATCCGCACATCCAGTGTCAGCCTTCAGAACGTTGCTCTAACTGAAGACCATGCGTAGTAAGATTTTAAAAGTTAGCTTCATTATATTTGTGCTAGATATTTTACACACACACACACACACCCAGAGCATATATAATGCATGTTGTTGGTTTCTTCTACCACTGGGACCTAGATCTATGGGACCAGGATTTTGACGGACTTATTTACAATTATGTCCCTATTTCTTGGCACATAGCGAATACTTAATTGTGGTTTTACTTCTTCATAAAATGGGATGTAATATTCAGACATAGCACAAATAGAAAATTATACTGACAGGCCACATGATTTTGTTGTAGAGTCTATACTGAGAGACGACGTTCCAGAGTCTTCTGCAGTTGTATATTATCTGTACTTTCAACATCATAGAATAAAGTGGTTGGTGTCGAAGCTGTGACTTGCACTTTTTATTACTGTTTTTATTTTATGTATATGAGTGTATTGCCTGCACATTTGTATGTGCACCTGTGTCGTGCCACGCCCTTGGAGGTCAGTAGAGGATGTAGCTATTCAATGCAAAAAGTTGTTATTAAGAAAGCACTTAAAACGGATAAATCATAATTTATTTTTCATGAATGCACAGTATTCATTTGCTTGGCTGTGCTTCAGCTTAAACACTTTCCTGGAAGATGGCCACAGGGAAGCCATTCTCCTGGATGCTATGATAGATCATGTTAGAAATTTTAATTAGTATATATTGAGTAAAAAGATATATACTTTCATTGTATTAAATAAATGTCTATTGACTAATTCATAGCCAATCTTATAAAACGATTCATGTGAGTCTACGTGGGCAGCACGGATCTGAGTGGGGCATGTGGGAGGAGACACCAGCCCTTCCATTGGTGACTACGCATGATTTTGAATCCTGCTATGCTGTTCCTAGAGCCTTGCTTAATCTGGTCTCGAGCCCCTGTCTACTCTTGACCTGCCAGCCACGACAACATTTTTCTATTCTTTCTTTTATGTGTATGAGTGTTTTGCATGCATTCATGTACATGCACCATGTAGTGCCCACGGAGGTCAGAAGAGGGAGTTGGAGCCCCTGGAACTGGAATTACGGACGGTTGTTAGCTGCCATGTGGGTGCTGGGAATGGAACCCGGGTCCTCTGCAAGAGCAGCCAGTGCTCTTAACCCCTGAGCCATCGCTCCAGCCCCTCCTTTTTGCATCTTATGTGTCCTTTAATCTGCAGTGTTCTGTGCAGCTGTAACTTTATTATCTGTTCAGAAGACACCTCCCCAGAGGTCCGTGTGACCAGATAATCTAAACTAGCCCCTTCTGGCACTCTGGCTCTCAATGTCTTCTAATTTTCTATATGGTCACTTTTCACAACTGTGATGATCTTTTAAATTCACTCATTTTTGTTGTTGTTTGTGTCTTCTCCTGTAACCCAGTTCCATGAGAAGAAGGTCTTTTTGTGCTTTATTCATGACCAAATTCTCAGTGAACAGAAGGGTGTCTGGGAACATAGAAGGTACTCAGTAAATGTTTAAGTGAATGAAAACCTGAAATAGCATTACGCATGTTAAATGATGAGGCAGTTAAGAAACCCTGTGTAAGGCTGGGGAGATGACTCAGTGAGTAAAAGTGCTTTGCTGAGCAAGCCTGAGGGCTTGAGTTCAAATCCCTAGAACCTGTGTAAAAAGCCAGATATGGTCGTGAATGCCTGTAATCCCAGCATTGTAGAAAGGATTGGATGGCTGGGACTTGCTGGCAGAAATCCTAGTTCCAGGTTCAGTGAGAGACTGTCTAGAGGGAACACGGTAGAGCAAGATAGAGCTGGGCACCTGCTGTCTTCCTCTGGTCTCCACATGCACCTACCTACACTTGCACGTGGGCATATGCATCACACACACACACACACACACACACACACACACACACGCACACACACCCCACAGTAAAACAAAAACAAGAAACCCCATCATAGAATGCATATACATATTCACAAATACCCAAGAAATCTCAGGTGTTTTGAACATTTTGTTTGTTGCCCTTTGGCAGGGTGGGGAGTGCAGTCCCCAGGGCAGGCCACACATATTCTAGAGGAAACCCAGGGGAGGTAAGGGTGGCCTGGGAACCTGACTTTCAGCTCTGTCCTGCTTCTGCCATCTGCTGTGATTGGAGCATGCTACTTGCTACTAAACTAGCCTCAGCTTCCACCATCAAGCACCTCTACCTTCTGAGCCATTTTGTCAGCCCCCTATGCCACAACTTCTCTCATTAGTCTCTTAATGATAGACATCTTTAGATACTTTATGCTCTTGCTTGTTGAAACCATGAAGCAATATCATCTTTGGCCATACCCTCAAGTGAACATTGTACTGCATTCCTAAGGTCAGTCTTAAACTGGAAGATGCTCTTACAAAGCTGAGCACATTTACAAATTACATAAACAGAATAAAAGTTCCTCCAGGGAGGCTGTGCTAGTACTCTGTGTCCATGAGTATTTGTTGCAGTAAGCTGTAGCTGCATAGGACCCCTCACCCCCTTCTCTCTTTCTGGGGTATAAACACACCCTAGCTATACACACACGTTTAACCATTCTATAGCTCGATCTCAGTCTCTTACTTTCCAAGTCTATTCTGCCAAATTGTTTACTTACATTAAACCAAATCCTCGCCCATCTTTCCTTAAAGTTCTCCAATACTTTCATTTTGTACCTGTGAAGGTAATGAAGACACTATGTGATCCAGACCCTCAGGCCTTGCTTACCAAGGATCATGGACTACTCCCCAACATAGTCAGGGAAGCATGCTCCTCCTTAAATTCTTCCAGAAGCCAGACTCTCTTCCCTTCACCCCATCTTTCGTTTCCCATTGACTAGAAAGTTCCACTTCCCTACTTTTTGTTTCTCTGACTCCTTCTCACCCTGACATTCTCAGCTATGTATGGTTGGTCTGTCATGATGCGTTTGACACCACCCCTTGTCTAAATGGTAGGGGTGACCATTCACCACATGCAGACATTTAAATAACTGAAAGTCAGTTAAAAATAAAGAAAAGTAGGAGCTGGGGAAGCATCTCAGTGGTTAAGAGCACTGGCTGTTCTTGTAGAGGACCCAGGTTCCATTGCCAGCACCCACATGGCAGCTGACAGCCACCTGTAACTCCAGTTCCAGGGGATACGACTGTCTTCTGGTCCCTGTGGGCACCTGCATGCTTGCCGCACACAGGAACTAACACAGGCACACTCACATACACATAACTTTTAAAAATATAGATAGACCTAATTCTTTGGTATGTTAGTCATATTTGAAGTGATAGTCACATAAACTCCTTAGTGGCAACCATATTGACAGCATGTCTATAACATATTCCATCACTGCAGAGAGCTGGGTTGGACATTGCTGCCCTGTATTATTTCTTTGTAATAGTAATGGACAGTTTAAATATTTTGATGATTTGAACTTCACTAAGCTGTGAGTTCCACAAGGATGATTTGATGATTTGAACCTCACTAAACTGTGACTTCCACAAGGACATGGCAGGTTTTGGTCTTGGTTTTGGTTTTTGTTTTTCGCATATATTAACTCCCTGTATTGAAGAAACAATGAGTGAACGATAAATTAACTGAATGAACTACAGACTGTTCTCAGGTCTCAGCTTTATAATTGTCTGTCCCTCAGTATCGGGGCTTTGCAGAAGGGACTGGACGCTTCAGACTTTTACCTTGGTTCTCTAACACCCCAGTTGGAAAAGGCTAATTCTTTCCCCTACGTTCCCTGGAAATATTTAATCTTCTCTTCAGGCTGACACTTTAGAGTACGTTGCCTGACCGTACAAGTTTTGGGCATGATTGACCCTGACCTACATGGTATACCCCCAGAACACATCCACTACATTCAATCTGCTCCAGTTTGGGGCAGTTCTGTGGACATCCAAATTCGCAGGTGAAATACAGGATCCTTGGAGTCCGTGGGAGAGAGTGCATGACTTGTGCCCCTGACTCCCCACCCCAACCCCTGAAGTTTGATCAGAAACAACTTGATGCTTAGTTGAGATGTTGTGGATTTAATCCAAGGTTCTGAAGAGGCATCTGGAACATTTGCAAGTTTCTAAACAGATGTGTTGGTCCATGGTTTCTGCCCGTGTTTGATCCGGTGTTCTTACAACTGAAGTCATTCTGTCACCGTGGACTCCCTTTGACAATCCAGTCCTTCTGAGCTCTGTCAGAAGAATTCAGATGAAACACGCAGAGTGCAGTGTAGAGGATGGGTAAAGTGGATGTTGTGCCAACTTGCATTTTAAGCATGCTTTTTACTGTTTTTAAAGTCTCCAGATAGCCATCTCTGAGGGCATTTTCCTGTCCAGATGATTGGCAGGCTCATTTGGATTGACTCTTACAGGATAGAGATGATGATATGTCCAGTCACTTATCAGAAAGCCTCTGTTTGAATAGTGATCCTCCACTGGTTAGTTGACTCTTATTGACCTTCCAGGCAGTGTAGACTGTCGGTACTCACATCCTGTTCTTCAGACTGCAATCAAAGTCCACTAGAGTTGATTCTTATGTCTATAGGTTACTGATTATAAAGGAGCGGTCCCTCCCCAAGGGCCTCCAAGCCTGCTCATAACTAACTAGCTACCCATCCATTTTCATAAATTGGAGCTTCACAGGCTTATTTTATTTACTGTGTTGTTAAAACACTCCAGTGTCTTCACTAGATTTATCTATTAAAACAAGATTTTTTTTTCATGTGTGTGTGTGTGTGTGTGTGTGTGTGTGTGTGTAGGTCAGAGGACAACCTGTGGGAATTGGTTCTCTATTTCTACTCTGTGGGTCCTGGGAATTGAACTCAGGTCCTCTTTGTGAGAAAGAAACTAAAAATAAACCGTAGGTAAGGTTTACACCGGTATTGCTGGAACATTTTTTTTTTTTTCTTGAAGGTCCTGTTTATACCTCCCTACCTAGTAGCTCAGTTGCTAAGACAATTTGAATTTTTTTCTTCTTCTCATAATTGTGGGTGAGTTTCTGGGGAACTTATATACAATAGATTGAGAAATGGAGTTACAGAGTTACACTGACCGGCAGATGTTCTGAGATTGATTAAAGATTTAGAGGGAAGTACATTTCCAAGGTTTCTGGGCCTCCTTTCAATGTGACTGGCCATTTTACACTTGATTGAAGAAGTTCCTTTATCATACAGAAATGAATTCCTAAAGTTAAATTCATTTTAGAAAGAGTCACATACAGGATCAAGTGTGTGAGAGGGAGAATGGATTTTTTTTGTTGCCCTTTAATTTTTAAGCTTAATTTCCAGAGATTTTAGATGGAATTGAATATGATAAAATGAAAAAAAAAATCATTTTATTGGCTAATTACTCTAGCAGTAACTCAAAGAATGGGTCAGCTTCCTGTGAGTTAAGGCCATGCATTTCAGGGAATTTATAATCTTGATTTTAGATAAGTGTTAGGCATGTGAATTCAGAAATAGTGATTTCTCATTTTATCCTCCAAAGGTTCAAGTTGAGGAAGACACTGCAGATTATCTGATGGCAACAGAGAGAAGGGGAGGCCTAGATTGAAGGTTTCTTATTATTCTTTCATGTACACATGCGATGAAGATGACGTTTCAGGGTGATATGTTAAAAGAATAATAGGAGTTCAAGTTCTGAAGTTAGAGAAAAGGGAAAACACTGGCAGACTTTGGCATTCATGGGTCAAAAGAATATGGTGTTCACTGCTTTAATTCTTATATCTGATAGTTGGAGAAATCAAGGCCCAGACTTCTGGACTTCCTGAAGCTTTGCAATGGCTCCCACAATCCATATTTTTAATTATTAACTTAGCTATCTACTTATTTGTGTATGTGTGTGTGTTATACATGTGTATCCATATGTGTGAAGAATAAACTCATGTGGGCACATTTGGAGGCCAGAAATTAATACTGGATATCTTCCACTATTCTCCATGACATATATTTTTTAATTTTAATTTTTTTATTTTTGAGAATTTCATACCTGAGTATTGGCTTTGCATGATTTCCATCCCTCCCAGTCCCCCACCAACTCCCATGTCCCCTCTACTTTCTCTCAATTTCTTGTCTGCTTTTTTTGATTATTATTGTTACATATATATGCATGTTTATCACCAT
>NW_008340140.1:1932513-1937590 GCF_000622305.1 Nannospalax galili | reverse complement strand
TACCTATCATCTATCTATCATCTATCTATCTATCTATCTATCTATTCTATCTATCTATCTATCTATCATCTATCTATCTATCATCTAATCTATCTATCTATCTATCTATCTTCTATCTATCGTCTATCTATCATCTATTATCTATCTATATCTATCTATCGATCATCTATCTATCAATCATCTATTTATCTACCTATGATCTATCTATCATCTATCTGTCGATCATCTATCAATCATCTATCTATCTATCATCTATCGATCATTTATCTATCATCTATCTATCTATCATCATCTATCTATCTATTATCTATCATCTATCTATCAATCATCATCTATCATCATCTATGTATGTTACCTACCTTTTCTAAGTTAGAGGTTAAATAGTGGAATGTTTTGAAAACTAAACAGAAGAGTCAACAGCAGGACATTTTATAGCCTGTAGGTTATTCTGAAAAGCAGATTCTTAAGCTAAAGCCCCTGGCTGATTGTTCATCCAGGCTCCTGAGCCAACCAGGAACCAAGTGGCTCCCAACTATGGATGTGCAGAAACCACAAATGTAGAGAAACTGCTTCATGTCTGCCTTCTTCTAGAACTGTTGTCATTTAAAAATGCTGATTTAAATAGTCTTGCATTTGAAAAACATGCAGGTATTTCACTTTTTAAAGCTGTTTCCAAATTCTTGTGATCTATTTTAACAAGTAGATGGCACATGGTGTTGCTTTAGTTAGTGCAGTGATAACGAAATGCTACAAACCAGGTAGTGTATAAAGAACAGAAGTTCATTTCTCACAGTTCAGTGTTGGCTGGAGTCTGGTGAGGGTCCAAGCTCTGCTTCCAAGATGGTGTCGTGCCGCTGCTGCCTCTGGAGAGAGGGAAAGAGTGCAGTGTCTTCAAGCCACAGAGGGTAAAAGAGCAAAAGGCCTTTGGAAGTGTCTTAGTTTTTTTCCTGTAGCTGTGATAAGACCCCCCTGACAAAGGCGATCTAAGGGAGAAAGCTTATTCTGGCTCACAGGTCAAGGAGTAGTCCACCATGGTGGGGAAGTCACCGGGGCTGGGGCTGGAGGCAGCTGGTCACATGACGTGGGAAACAGCAGTGAAAGCTTGCTGGTGCCCAGCTCCCTTTCTCCACTCACCCAGCTCTCTACCCCTTGTGGAGGGAATTGTCCCACCCACAGTCAAGATGGGTCTTCCCACATCAGGTAACATAATCAGGATAATTCCCCACAGGCCTGGCCGGGGCCCTGCCTGCCATGTGAGTCTCATCTGCCAAGTTGGGACCACCATCACAAAGTGCTTCCCTGCTTTCCCTGCTCTCTCATGAGGAAGACACCAGTCCATTCTGTCCTGGTCTGCTTCCCAGGGGCCCCTTCTCTTAATGCTGATGCTTTGGAATTGAGTTTCAATTGAGCTTTGGAGGGGAGATAAGTGTTTGCGGCACAGCCGACATCTCTTTAAGTGAGGAGTGGATGCTTGAAGTGGGTATTATCTGTTAGAGGTGAAAATTTACCCACTCATGAGTTTGAAGTCTTCATGGATGACTGAATAATGGTGTGGAGACTGTTCTACTTCTCACCCATTGCTGGATCTTGTAGAAACCGTCGCAATAGCTGCAAATACAAGTGTTATGAAATTAGAATGATTCTACCCCTGTGTGTGCACCTGTAGATTTTCACATAAATAAAGCAAATGAAGAAAGATGCTTTAGACTGCAACTGTTATAAAGTGCTGTGTCTCCTTTAAGAAGTCGAACTGGTTGGAGGTAAGGTGAGTTGGGTGCCTTTTGATGCTTTATTTTTATGCTTTTAAATTTATCACCTGTTCAGTTACCTATGTGTTTGCTTTTATAATACACCTTTTGTAGTGCCATAAAAATAAATGTTATGACCATTGATTGAGAAATGAGCATTTTCAGTGAGCACCTTTTATTTATGTCGAAAATCTGTTTCTTGTGTGATAAGGGCATATATTCATATATTGTGTTGTCCTGAAAGACGTTGTCCAATAGCATCACTGACCTTTTCTTTATGTATCTATTGGGACTTTGTTGAGGGACAGAGCATGCTTATCCGTATGTAAATTTCCCCATTTCTCACTCTGTTTATTTTCCTTTGCAGGAAGGGTAGCCAGCTATCTTAGCATAGTAACTAGGCTTTGTTAAAACATTCTAAGATAGCTTGATGATTAGGACGAACTTTTTTTTTTTTTAGTGACTATGTTAATATTGGTTAAATCAAGAGCACTAGTAGCTCTGGGGGCACAGGGACATTTCAGTATCATAAATCAGAATATTACATTTTCTTTACATACTTTGATACTGTGTTTATCAAGGGAGTGATAGGTGGCCCAGATCACAGAGGCAGAAATGGGATATGGATTCATGAACTCATACAGATGAAAAAGCAGCCTGAGTATGTGTGTTTTCCAATGTTTTCCCTGTTAAAAATATATAAACCTAGCTGGGTGTGGTGGCGAACACCTTTAATTCCAGCACTCGGGAGGCAGAAGCAGGCAGATCTCTGTGAGTTCGAGGCCAGCCTGGTCTACATAGTGAGTTCCAGGCTAGCTGGGAGTACAGGGAGACCTTCTTTCAAAAAGACCAATATATATGTTATCTGTATGTCTCTCTATATAAACCTATTGTACTAATGCAAGATTATTATTTTAGTATATCTTATTTCTTTCTCCTAAATGTTAAAAACTTCCTATGATTATAAATAGCACATATCTATAATATCACCTGCAGCAATGTATGTCTGAAAATGGACAGCTGATCGTCCATAGTGTTGAGTTTCACATACGTGGAATCAACCAGCCATGAGCCTAAGACGCTTACTTGAAATTGCACCTGTACTGAATGTATAAGATGTTTTTCAGGTCATTACTCCTCAAACAACCCATTATAAGAAGTATTTACACAGCATTTGCATTTTGCTAAGCACCATCCATCATCTAGAGGTGATTTAAGGTATCCAGGAGGATGTACACAGGTTCTGTGCAAATTCCACATCACTTTTTATTCAGGATTTGAGCAATCACAGGTTTTGATAGCTGTAGGGGATCCCAGAACCCATCTTCTGTGGATATTGAGGACTGGCCATACTGTGTTATATTGTGACTATTTCAATGATCACATGATTTTTAAGACTGTAATTTTAAAGTCTACGTTTACCTGATAATTAGAACGTTTAAATTGTTCCTCACTACAAATGATGCCGAGGCTGTTCGGTGTTGACCATGGCTTGTACAGTTCCCTTGCAATGGATGTGATTATGAAGCTAGAGAGCTTGGATAGCTTATGTCGCTGATACATACCATGTTAACTCCCCCAGGGGTCATAGCCTTCTGTGCTTGTGTTGTGTTGTCTGAAGGGACAAAGGTCAGTGTTTAAGGTAAGAATTCTGAGGACTCGTGGGATGATGGTTCAGTGGTCAAAGTTAAAGCACTTGCGTGAGGACCACAGTTTGGATCTCAAGAACCCACCCAAATGGGTGTGGTAAGTTCCCTGTAATTCCAGCGTTGGAAGGCAGAGACGGGCTCTCCAGAGCTCATGGGCCAGTGAGACTAGCCATAAAGGTCGGCTCTAGGTTTGATCGACAGACCCTGCCCCATTGAATAAGGTAGAAGAGAAATGGGGGATGGCTCCTGACATCAGTCTCAGGCGTCCACATGCACACACATGTGCCCACATACATGAAAACATGCATACACACAAACATATACCACATGAACATGAAAAAGAAAAAAGAAAAAGAGAAACAAGATGAGAATTCTGACAGTGTGCTGCAGGCGAGGCTGACGGGTTTGCTTCGCAGTCCTCTGTGCTCTGGCTATTGCTTGGCTCAGGATCCCAAACCAGGATAACAAAGTCATCCCTGAAGTCTTCCTGTGTGTGTGTGTCCCGTGGCATCAGTGACTTAGAGCCTCTGCACAGTCCTCTCATTCATTTAGAAGTTTCATTATAACAAGAGAAAAATTAAGCACACACCTTCCAAAGGTGAGCAGAGTGGTCCTCAGCGCATTAATGACTGCCCCCAAGTGACCCCAGCGAACATTTAGGCTTCATTTGTTCTAGAACTGGAAGAACATACATGGTATTGATTTCTGAATTTTGAGCAAATTCAGGCTCCTGAACTGATGCTGTGAATGTAATTTACTCGTTGTTTTTGCTATTGAAGGAGAGTATTGAATTGGCTTACTGGCTTACGCTCCATTGATAAAGCCCTGAGCATGCACTGAGAGGCTGCAAAGGCTAATTGGCAGGCAGCCTCCTAGGACGTTCTGATGTATTCATGGCACTCTCAGAAACCACAGTAACCACTGGGATCAATTTCACGGTCATTATGTCTGCAACCTGATTGTCCTTACAGTTTAGAATATTGAATGCACTTAAATCTATTTGTGGATTCAGGATTTCCATTCATTCATTCATTTATTCATTCATTTCTTCATTTATCCAGCACCTTTTCATTGAGTGTCTACTGTTGAAGGCTCAGTTCTTGGCACCAGCAGGTAAACGACTCAAAGTAAATCAGCAAACTGATTCATGCTTAGAGTTGTTCCTTTTGGTCTTTGTTCATTTAACCAATCACTTTAATGTCACTATAACAATTACTTCTATTTACACTTTTATTTATTTCATTTTATGTGTATGAATGTTTTGCCTGCATGTAAGTGCACCCATGTGTGCAATGCCCAACGAGGCCAGAAGAGGGCATCACATCCCCTGGAAGTAGAATTACAGGCAGTTGTTAGCTGCCATGTGAATGCTGGGAACAAACCTGGGTCCTCTGCAAGAGCAGTCAGTGCTCTTAGCCACTGAGCCATCTCTCCAGTTCCTACTAATACTATTTAAAGAAGGATTTTACAGTTATTCAGGAATAGTTTACATGGTTCTAAATTTGATAATTGGAAATTTAAAAAGATACACAGCAAGAGTACTTTCTCTCCTCTGTTTTACAGTCACCCAGTTCTCTACAAAATCCCAACCAGTTACAGTTTCTTCCACATCTTACCAGCTGTATTATGACTTACGTCAGGATATACATACACGGCATCCATCTGTACTTTTTGCATGTG
>NW_008340140.1:1919919-1931106 GCF_000622305.1 Nannospalax galili | reverse complement strand
CGGGGATGGGTGTTTTTGTTTTTGAGACAGGGTCTTCCTGTAGCCCCAACTCGCATGGAATTCACTATGTAGACCAGGCTGGCCTTGAACTCACATGTATTTGCCTGCCTCTACCTCCTGGGTGCTGAGACTAGAGGCACTGGCCACCACATCCAGTGACTTTGGCATTTTGAATTTGTCAGCTAGAGGAACGAGATTACCATTCATTGAAGGGAAGCAATGGAACCGGAGTGGGTGGTCTTCCAGAAAGGATGAACAATTCCTAATTTAGTGTGTTAATTCAGAGATGGCTCTTTAGCGTCTAGCTGGGGATGACCATGCTTAGAATAGTGCCTGTCATGTAGCACAGAGTCAATAAAGCTTAGCTGTTCTTATCACCACGAGCGATGTTACTATCAGAGACTTGTTCAGTGTCTCTGAGTACCTACTACGTGTCAGCACTTGAGAAATGACAGTGATTGTGCTCCTGCCCATGTTTTCCGGTGCTGAAAGATTAAGGCCTGGGAATTTGATGTGAGGTCCCTTCTCTGGGGCAGCTTGGCTTGTAGAAGAATTGCAGACTGCCTTGTCCATCACAGCTCACTTTAACTTTTTTATATCTTGTGTGTGTGTGTGTGTGTGTGTGTGTACATGTAACGATCAGAGTACAACCTTGGGGCAGCTTGCAGGGCAAGAACTTTACCTATCAAGTCATCATCTCCCAAGCCCCTTGTTTCTATATCCTTGTCCTTATTTATAAAATAAGGGCTTCAACTTTGTGTAATGCATCTAAGCATTCACTACACACAAGCTCTTGGTAAAAAGATGCCATAAAATCATGTAATCATTTCACAAATATTTGATGGTCACTTATCATGTTCCAGAGACTTCAGTGGCTTTTTAGATGTGAATAAGACAGAAAATGATCCAGTCTGAAGATCATAGCAGGGCGGGGAGGAGGAATAGATGGAGATGAGTGGAAATGGGCGTGGGGCTGAGAAGTGTATACACATCAGGTGCTTGTGGGTGTAGGGCAGAAAGATGTGACAGAAATGTAATAGGAGCTGACACAGGAACCATAGGGACAGCTTTACATTTCCCAGAAGCCAATTACCAAAGCAACATTAAATATGTAGTGTCAGGCTGGTTAAGAGCGCTGCCTGCTCTTGCAGAGGACCTGGGTTCAATTCCCAGCACCCACATGGCAGCTAACAACCATCTATAACTCCAGTTCCAGGAGATCCAACACCCTCTTCTGTCCTCCACAGGCATTGTACAACACGAGTACACCTTCACACATGCAGGGATAACACTCTTACACGTAAAAATAGGTAAATAAATATGTAAAATTAATAACATTTTAAATCTAGCACCATCAAGGTGTTTTCATATGAACATGGAATCATTGTAAAAATGACTGTTAAAAGATTGTACATTCATTTTGTTGTTGTTGAGTCCTCGAAAATCCCATGAATGTTTTACAAACTAGAGGTCTGGTTCATGCTGGTGGAGACCATTGTCAGGTATTTGAAAGTCCTTGTGACTGATGGTTGCCACATTGGACATTATAGATCTCAAGAGGCTTGTGTGTGTGTTTTAAGCTGGGTGGTCAGGGAAAGCCAAGATTGCCTTACCAGAAGGAGCTGGGCATACTAAGATTTGGAGGCAGCTCTTGGAAGCAGAGGCTACAGCAAAGGGTACAACCGGGCACAGCACCCAGGGAGGAGTGGGCTTTCCATGGTCTTGGACTCTGATCAGTAAGGCCACTAGGGGATGATGAGGACAGTGATGTGGCTTCAGGGCGCTCTAGTGGCCTGATCCTATAGCAATGCAATACATCGATACATCTTAAGTATGCAGGGAACCAGTGAAAGGTTGTAAAGGAGGAGGAGAGCTGTGATTAGGTTCCTAGGGGCTGCTGGGCAGCATGAATATGGAGTAAGATTGGAATCAGAAGCTGTTAGAGATGCATCTGCTCCAGCTCTGGAAAGTCAGTGATAACTCGGAGAACGTGTGTGATAAATCACTTACCCAGGCAAAGTTGGGGTGAGATGGAGTTTTAACAGAGGGTAAGTTCGATTCACAGTTATCTGCCCTTTTGAGTATACTTTTTATTCATTGAAACAAAGCAACTTGTAATATGTTTATTTTTTATTCAGTCTAGCATGTATTTTATTATCAACCCACCCATTATAGATCATATTTTGCTAAAATTTGTTGTGTGTGTACATGTGTGTATGTGTGGGCATATGAACATGTGTGTGCATGCATGTGGAGTCCAGAGGTCAACTTTGGGTGTTGTGCCTTAAGAGCTACTCATTTTTCTTTTTGAGACAGAGTCTCTCATTGGCTGGTGCTAGCTAAGTAGTCTAGGCTGCCAGTGAGCCCCATGGACCCACCTGTCCCCACCTCCTCAGTGCTGGGATTACAAACCTGTGCCACCATGCCTAGCATGTTTGCCTGAGTTTTGGGGAAGGAACTTGGGTCTTCATGCTTACAAGGCAAGAACTTTACTAGGTGTGCTATTCTTTAGCTCTTAAAACTTTTCTTATGCTACACACACTACCATATGTGCTTGTATGCAGGTGTGCACACACACTACCATATGTGCTTGTATGCAGGTGTGCACACACACACGTTTTAATGCTTTTTCTTCATGTCACTGCACTCTGGTTTGGAAATGACTTTTCTAGGCAGAGTGGATTTTCTCGGGCAAAGGCCTAGAGAGCCAAAGAGGCAGAAACCCAAGATTTCTAGAGGGATGAGTGTCAATAGAGAAATGGCAGGGTGTTCAGAGCTGGTTTGGGGCTGTTGGGAGGGTTTCCGTGTATTCCTATATGTGATGGGAGGTGAGTGAGGGTTTTAATGCTCTTACGTCCCATGCTGTGAAAGCATTCCTCATTTATTTTCTTGTATTTCTTTTCTTTCACACACGAAGTGAAAACAAAGAAGGGTTCTGAGACAAGACGGTACCGGTACCGTGACCGTTTATCATGGACCAGAATCTCCTTTTGCCCTCGCTACCTTCTCTAATTCTGTAAGTTGGAAACTCATGCTGATAAAGACCAGTCTTTCAACACAGAGAGAAATTTCCTTCAGGACAGACTGCTGGCCAGCTTACCCTGACTCCTGCCTCCCCTCTGCAGGAGACAGACACTGCCTGGGGCCAATCCACTAAGAACTAGCCACTTAAACTGAGATCTGAAAACGCCCCTTGGAAGCTCTGAGACAACAATGTAGACACTTTCAAAAGTACCAGGTTTATATTTTCTTTTGTTTGCATTTTTTATTTGTTCACGAGACACTTGTTGGAGAGGATGCTGCTGTCACGAGCAAAGCTGTCCCTGTCCCCTGCTGTACGGTCTCTTTTTGTTCCCTTTAGAATAAAGTGAGCCAGCTAGGAGGACGGGCCAGCTAGGGGGAAGGGACTGTTTTCCACCCACCAGTGCTCAGGAGCTAAGTCACACTTTATATTTGTTCCTAAAATGTATGTATGCCAAATAACATAACATTTTAAGAAAGCATTTTATTTTTATTTAATTACTTTCATGATTCATTTTGTTTTCAATTATGTACATGTGTGTAAATCTGTGTGTGGGTGTGCACACGTGAGTGCAGGTCCCTCAGAGGCCAGAGGTGGCCCCTGGAGCTGGAGTTATAGACAGTTGTGAACAGCCCAATATGGGCTCTGGGACTCAAACTCTGATCCTCTGCAAAGGCAGTAAGTGCTCTTAACTGTTAAGCCATCTCTCCAGCTCCAAC
Source organism: Nannospalax galili (assembly GCF_000622305.1). Lineage (NCBI taxonomy): Eukaryota > Metazoa > Chordata > Mammalia > Rodentia > Spalacidae > Nannospalax > Nannospalax galili. The sequence goes on along the minus strand of NW_008340140.1, from coordinate 1,927,365 downwards.
ATATATATTTTTTAAAGAGCCAATTTTAAACTTTGTCCTTGTAGAAATTTTAGCTTAATATGTTTAAAAAGAGAGTGAGCCATTTCATGTTGTTTCTGTTGATGGTTACAGGGAGTCTTCTGTTGTCAGTCTTTTGCCAGAGGTATATAGTCTAAACATCAGTGTAGCTTAATAACTCCCTGGAGAACTGGACGGCATTATTGAAACACTGAGAGAGATGTCGGGGGAGCTTTCACAGTGGGCTTGACACAGGATCCGTGGTCTGGTTTAAGGAGTGAACACGTCAGTCTCCTGGTTCATAACCCTTTTCTTTGCTGGAGTTTTCTGCATCATCCAAGGTTTTGTGTAGGACTGGAAGACTGCCTGGACTTATATGCTTCCTGGGCCAGAATGACTCTCCCTGTTCAGTCACTGGGAACACAGCCTGACTCCAAATTCATTCTTTTGATTCTACCAAGGAGACTCTGGAGTTGAAAGAGCCACTGGTTAAAATGGGAATGAGCCAGGGGACTCAGCAAAACTGACTTGATCATTATCTTTCTGTCCCTCATGCTCAATAAGACTGGACCTGGGGGTCACAGTCTGTATCTAATGAAGCCAGGTTTGGCCACCTGTCTTCAAGAAGCCAATTAAAACAGCCAAATTAATAGGACAAGCAGAAAAGAGATTTCTTCAGTGTGGCCACATCGAGAAGAATGACAGAGAGATTCAGTGATCCCCTATGGCCCATCTTAGGGGTTCTGAAGTGAAATTAAAGCTTACATTGAGAGCGAGGGCTGTGCACATCTGAGCAGCCCATCAAGGTGTGGCTGTACCCAATACTGACACATACTGTCTTTGTAAAGTTGTGAACCCATTTCCTGGGCAAAAGAGTTTCCCCTTAAGCTGGCCCAAGATTTTTTTCTCCCAGTGAGAGATTCCTGGGGAAATTTCCATTTCTTGGGGTCCATTGTTTTAAAAGTCTGGTAGCTGAAGTGTCTCTGTGTTCATTTCTGTTAGGCCGGTTACAGCGTCAGAGCCTGAAGACGATCAAAGCCGTCAGACTCCAACACCAATGACAACTTCAGCACTGGTGGCTTTCGTGTGGGGGCATTTCCTATAGCAGTGCTGGGTAAATAGTCCCATCTGCTTTCCATTGAGCTTTCCCCTGATCCCATGAGCTGGGCAGGACCACCTTGGAGGGTGAGGAAGCCCCACTGCCCACACTTCCTACAGAGGTTATCAATGCTGAACTGACTACCTCCTAGCTCTGTGACCTTGGCCAAATGGTCTAATTCCTGAAGGCTGTTTACTTCTGTCAAAAATGGGGGTAAAGAGAGTTTCATCTTAGAACTGCTTTATCCCATGGGTACCGTCATGCTTGGTGCATAAAAGGTGTTAGATGCAAGTCATTGACATTGTTTTACTAAAGGATAATGTCTTAGTTTGTTCTTTCATTGTGACAAAACACTCTGACCACTACCAACTTGGGGAGGAAAGGGTTTATTCAGCTTACATCTCCCAGGTCGCAGTTCATCAGGAAGACCAAGGTAGGAACTCAGGGCAGGAACCTGGAGGCAGGAGCTGGAGCACAGACCATGGAGGAATGCTGCTTACTGGCTTGCTCCCCTGGCCCTTGCTCAGCCTGCTTTCTTATGCAACACAGGCCCACCTGCCCAGGGGTGGCACCACCCACAGTGGGCTGGGCCCTCCCACATCACTCATCAAGAAGATGCCCCATGGACATGGCCACAGGCCAGTCCAATAGAGGCAATTCCCCAATTGAGGCTCCCTCAACCCAGGTGTGTCAAGTTGACACTAAAGCGTCCAGCACAGATAATTAGGTTTAGGGAAGTGTTTAGCTTGCTCTTGTTCGTGCAACAAATATTTCCTCAAGCCTTACAAAGAGATGCAGCAAAGTAGAAACGGGGGCAGATGTTTGACAAATTAAAAACATGTTTTTTAGAGTAAAGGGAAGGGAAACATAAAGCCCCATCCCTAGCTGAGGAGCTATTGACAGTTGATGACTGCTGGGTGTGCGAAGGTCAGTTTTCTTTAAGGGTTTGGCTCCTAGTATATGTACCAAGTTCTGGTGGATGGCCCCATACCCATGAGTATGTGGGCAGTACAAACTGGACTTTGTAACTTACACACAAAAAAAAAGAGAGAAAAGAAAACCTGAATTTGGGAGGGGGGGGGTCGGAAGTGGATCTGAGAGTTGGGGGAGGATGGGGGTAAATGTGATTAAAATACATTTGTATGCATGTAAGAAATTCTCAAAGAATTAAAAATTATATTTAAAAAACATGCTTTTTTTCTGATATGCTATCTGGATATGCAAGGTTCTCTAGGGGAATTTGACAAGGTTTCTTTAGGCTTGGCCTGTTGCTTACTAGCTGTAGGTGAAGGGTCATAGCTGGAGTTTTATCACTTGTGGTTTACAAGGTTTGAAAATTCAATCTGAACTGTGCAAAATGAAAATAGTGACTCATAGGATCCAAAGTCCCAGAAGAGAGCCTTGAAGGAGTTTGGGGTGTGGTGGGGGAGTTGGGTGGGTCAGGGGGGTATGGGGTTGGGGCTGTTGCCTGGAGATTGGTGACATCCACAGGCCCTGATCTCCCCCACTCCCACCCCACCCTCCAGTTTTGTTTGCTTCCACCCTCAGATGGGCCCTGCTTCTTTGGGTTGTAAGATGATTTCTCACAGATTCCAAACTCACACTCTTTCAGACTCTCATGAAGTAGAGAGAGAGGGAAAGATAAGAGATGAAGATGGAGGGGAGGGCCTTTTGTCTCCTAACCATTAAAGGAACGTTCTCAGCCTGGCCCCCACTGGCCAGACTGTGGTCATGTGTCCACCAGCCACTGATTCACTTGTCTCAGATGATGCCCAGGAAATCTGACTCCTGTCAACTTCAGCACTCTCTGTACTGACAGAGTAGAGATCGCTTCGTGCTATGGTCCGAGTATGACTGTCCCCCACAGGCTCACCTGTTTGAATGCTGTGTCCCGAGCTGGTGACATTGCTTTGGGAGGTTGTGAAACTTTTTGTGTGTGGGGATTAGCTGGCAGACTCAGGGTACTAGGGCTAGAGGTAGAAACCAGATTGCTCCAGTTTCAGCCCACAGCCTCTGCTTCCCGATTTCCCCAGATGTAAGAGAGCACACTGCAAGGTCTTACTACCATGGATGGAGCCCTAGCTGCCTCCCCTGTCCTGACACTGTGCGCCCAAATGAATCCTTCCTCCTTTAAGTTGCTTTTCATTGGGTATGTTGTCATAGTGGTGATAGAAGCCACTGATGTGCTTCACACAACTTGGAGGGACTAGGGAGATAACTCAGTCAGTAAAGTCCTTGCTGAATGAACACACAGCCAAAGATACAACCAGGAGACTAATCAATGAAGAACAGGCCGACTTACCCCTGACCTTCAGTGATGTTTCTTTTACTCTCTGTTCCCTGTAAGCTTCTGTCTGGAAAGTGCACGAGCTAAGAAAATAAAGGGAGAGCTGGAAGGGAAGTGCGTCATCTGCATCGGGAAGTAAACAGCCGTTGTAGGACTGACCTTCACACTTTCCGATATTGGAACTTGTCTCTTATCCTCAAAGCCCAGCACAGCATTTGATAATGCTTAACAAACTCAAAAGGATTCAACTCACCTGATCCACTGCTGTTGATACAAAAACATGAATTGTGAATGCTCTCCTTTTATTAAGGAAGCTATCTTAGCTATTTTTAGACTGTTAGGGGCAGGGACTATAGCCAACTGTTTAAATATATAGGCCCATAAATTTTTACTTTTGAGACTGTGATAAGATCTGGGCTTGGTGAGAATGTGTGGCATTTAACTAGGGTTCTTTCATATTCAAATCCTAGGTTTTGGTATTCTTTAAATCCACAGAAAAATAAGCTGTGAAGATTAAACATTATGTCCTAGTTAGCTTTAACCGTCAACTTGGCACAATGTAGTCATCTAAGAGGGGAGTCTCAACTGAGGGATTTCCTAGAGCACATGTGGGCGTGTCTTCTCACTCCATGTCGGAGGGCCCAGCCCACTGTGGGCAGCACCATTCCTCAGGCAGGTGGTCCTGGGTCGTGTAAGAAAGCCGTCTCAGCATGAGCAAGTGAGCTAGCCAGGAAGCAACCTTCCTTCATGGTCTCTGCTTCAAGTTCTTGCTTGAGGTCCTGCCCTGACTCCCCTCAAGGATAGACTGTGACTTGGACTTGTAAACTGAATAAATCTTTTCCTCCTCTAGGTCGTCTTTGGTCAGAGTGTTTTATCACACGATCAGAAAGGAAACCAGAGCACTCCTTACTGGTGACTTAGATTTAGGCCTTGGTTGCTGAACAGTTACCATAGCTGGATTGTAAAAAGACCATCACAAAAGTACCTGGCAGCCGTAGTGAAAAAGAGAGATGGAAAGGCTGGAAGGGAGGGGAGAGGAGGAGACGCGCCCATCTGAGGCGTGTACAGAGGAGAATCCACAATTCTCATGACAAGTCAATGATATGGATGTGTTTTGTAGCCCCTGGTGGCCAGCTCATAGATCCCCCCTCCCTGTTTATCACACATCTCTAGGTTGTTTGATATCATGGTATACCCAGCTAAAATAGCCTCATTTCTCATTTCTCAGCCTGAGCTCAGTTACCCAGCAGGGCTTCTGTTAAAACCCTTTCATAAGGTACAGATGGCTAGTGTATTAATGACTTGTCTTGTGGCTGACACCTGACAGAAAGGACTTTGGGAGTAAATGCGTATTCTGGCTCATGGTTTCAGAGAGCCCAATCCGCCACAGCAGAGTGGCTCCATGGTGATGTGAGTGTGAGGTGGCTGCTTGTTATGTCTTGGTGGGTCAAGAGCACAGAGTTCTGGCCTGAACCAGAGACATATATAACCTTCAAGGCCTGCCCCTCTAAAACCCACTTCTGCTAGCTAGGCCACACATCACAATGTTCCATAGCCTTCCAGAACAGCACTATCAGGTGACCAAGTGCTGAAGCACACATCCTAGGAAGGACATTTTACATCCAAATGATACTAGTGGGGTAGGCATCCGGGACTATGGACTGATAAGCTATATTAATTACACTCTGCTATATGCAGGTGAGCACAACTCCTAGTAAGCAAAATGACCCAGAAGAGTGATTAATCAAGCTTCACTGAGGACTTGTGATCGGTCTGACACTGTGCCAAATGCCTTATATTTTTAATTTCATTTTAGTTCTTATCACAAAGATACTGTGAATAATATATTACAAAATACTTTTTCTGTTGTAAATGAAGAACTAATGGCTATTAGAAGTAACTTGCCCTTGAATGATATCCTTTAAACGTGGCTGTGTTCCATTGCAAAGCTTATTATTATATTCTTGACCAAAAGATACACATTTACTTTTTACAACAAGTTCCTGTTACACGGGTAGGCAAAGCTGAATGAAATTCAAAACTAAGCAAGTAAGCTCATACTGTATCTTTTAGAAAGTGCTCCTGACTGTGCTCGAGTTCAGGAGAAATCTGAAAGTGATCTCTTCTACCTGATAAAGAGTACAGCAGTGTTTAAGTTCCCTTCTCCCTGATCTTCAGATTAGTCCGCATCTAAGGTTGATAAGTGACTCCAGGGTTTGGAAAGCTTAATCCCAGCTCTTACCGTGATTTGGCTGACTGTGGATCAGTTACTGAACTGAACTCTTCTCGACTTACTTTGATTATGTCGTTGGTAAACCCTTTACTCAGTTGGAGCAGTTGCTCAGTGGAAAGGAAATGCATGCTTTTGTTTCAGAGAAGCTATGTTGACATTCTTAATTCACTTTGTTAAGCTTAGAACTTCCACTCCACAAATTGGGAATGACCACAGTACTTAGTCATTCCGGCTGTTGTGAGAATTGTGGGAACTGATGGGTGATTGGTGTATCATAGAAGATACTAATTCTAAGTGATTGACACATAGTAGATGCTCAGAAAGGAGATAAGGTTATGAAGACTTCATTCCAAAGAATCAAAAGCTTAAATATCTCAGGGCTAGTGTCCAACACAAATACAGAAAGAGGGCTGGGTAGTGACTGCAGTGAAAATAGGAGTCTTACAATATGGCAGTTGCTTCTCAGATGCAGGCTGTACCCAGGCTTGTAAGATTTCCAGGGTTTGAGAGCAAAATTGGAAATCTGATTTTACATGAAATTTGATTTAAAACTTTCTCAACGCTCTGTGAGTCAAACATCCCCGAACATCCATTTGCGGGCGACTGACTTGCTACACGGATCCTGTGATTTATTCATTCGGTGAATTGTGGGGAGTGTGACGTTAATTCAGAAGTGAGCCACACAAGGGTTAGAGAATAAGATTGCCAAGGGAAGAAAAAAGCAACAGCAACAAAACCAGATTATTAGGGTTGGAGACAAGTGCCCTATAAATTGACTAATAGTTTCCAAGTATGTGGACGGACTTCAAACAGCTGATGTTGGCTTACTATGCCTTATCTTCTGGACAATATTACAAAAAAAAGAACTTATTTTTAAGAAACTAGCATTTTGAATAAACATGAGAAAACCTTTCTAGTTGCAGAGAAATCATTCCACTTTAGACTGAACAGGGAAATAACTGTGAACCTTTATTTTGTAAAAGGATAGATTATCAGAAGGAGATTTGTTGCTATGATTTGATTGACCTTGGAATACGCCTCCCAAGCTAGGATTTTCCGGCTGGGATCGCATATTCCATTTGATTGCTGTTCACTGCTGGGTGCAGTTGGAAGTTGAGAAGTCGGTGGTGTTGGATGCTGATTGCTTGAGAGAGTCATCTGCTGTAAGTGCTCTAGGTATTGAACATGTGACTTTGAATGCCAGTCTCCCGGGGAAGTTTCCCCTGGAAGTCTTCTGCCTTGACAGATGTTAACTTGACATTTCTCTCCTCTTTCATTATTCTGAATAATTCTGCAGTACTGTCCTCATCTGAGTTCTGTGCTAAGCATGAGAATTCACCCTTTCCACTTGTCAAAAAGATGTCAAGCGTTTCTGAGTCGATGGTCCAGCTTCAGATAGAGGAGGAATTCCAAGGAGTCCAGAAATGGCAGAAGCATTCTTTATCTTACTATGATCGGTTCAGGTGTACTTAAAAAGATTCAGAGCTAAATGGGGTCTTAAATATCCCTTTTCCTTTTGCCAGAGGTTTTCAAGTTATTTTAAAACATATGGAGGGTTGCCTGGCAACCTCAGTGTCACAAGCTTTCTGAAAGAAGTTTCGAGTTTTCTTGTGCTACAAAGAGAAGTCAGGAAAGAACAGTAGGAGTCAAGGCTCATGGAGGAAGGAACGGAGAGTCAAGTGTCTCTCTGGGACTGGAGGTCACCGAAACTTATGTTATAAGGAACATCTGAGGCGAGGTCCTTGTCTGAGACAAGGAGTAAGTTCTAGAAAATCTCCATGTTATCTTTGGTTTGTTGAATGGTTTGACGTGAGTTGAAGAATCCCTCCC
>NW_008340140.1:1879700-1919850 GCF_000622305.1 Nannospalax galili | reverse complement strand
CTCTTCTTTCTTCTACCCTCCTCCCATCCCCTCTCTCCTCCTATCCCCTCCCTCCTCCCATCCCCCCTCCATCATCCCCTCCCTCCCTCTCTCTTAAAACAACAGACCATGCAGATAATCAGTGTTATATGGGTATGACTTGGAGTTAGTTATAACTGCTTTGCTTCTGCTGACCAGCCGGTCTGGAACCCATTGTGTAACCCAGACTGGCCTTGAATTCATGTCAATCCACTTGCCTCAACCTCCAGAGTGTTGAGATAAAAGCTGTGAGCCTAGCTCATTTTCCATATCCTTTTTTAAAAAAAATAATATTTTTATTGATTCTTTGAGAATTTTACCCAGTGTATTTTGATCATATTCAGATTCCCTGCCCCACCTCTTAGATCTACTCCCAGTTCCCTACTCCTACTTCACGTGCTCAGTTATTTTGTTGTTGTTAAGGCCTATGGAGTCTAATTTGTGCTCCTCAATGGTCTCGAGTTTGGGTCCATCCCCTGGAGCCTGGTCTACCTACCCGCTGTCCCACCCTTAAAGAAAACTGAGACTCCCTCTCCCAGCAGCTCTCAGTTGCCAGTAGCTCTAGCTCCTCAGCTAGGGCTGGGGCCTGTTGCCTGCCTCCCTCCTGTTTTCCTGATTCTTATTCTGCTTCTTTTAACTTCAAGAGACATGACCACCGATCCAGTTGAAAACCTGCTTAGCATCTCTGCTTTGTTTTTCCAAGTCAGTCCAGGTTTGTAAGTAACCTTCTTTGTCAGATGACATTGCATTTGGCAGAGCTCCATGGGGCTGTGCAGGTTTCCAAGGGAAGTGCTTGGAGCACCTCTCCACACTTAAGGATGCAGAGTGCCTTAAATATGTGTGTGTGTGTGTGTGTGTGTGTCTGTGTGTACATATATGTGTTTATATGCTTTGTAAAGAAGGGAGGTGCAGGTGTACAGTCTAGAGTCATCTGAGAGGAAAGTCTTTATTGAAGAATTGCCTCGATCAGATTGGCCTGTGGGCCTGTGTGTGTGGGGGGATTGCCTTGATTGCTAATTGATGTGGGAGAGCCCAGCCTGTGGGTAGCACCATGCCTACGCAGGTGAACCATCGGAGCATGAGCCTGTTAGCGAGCCAGCAAGCGGTGTTCTTCTATGATTTCTGCTTCCTGATTGAGTTCCTGCCCTGACTTCCCTCAAGGATGCACTGTGAGCTGGAAGTCTCCTCCCCTGTGTTACTTTTCTTTCTTTTTCCCCCTTTTTTGGATTTTTTGAGATTGGGTCTCACTGTAGCCCCAGCTGGCCTCGCTCACTTGTTATGTAGAGCATCCCAAGCTGACCTGGATCTCACAGAGATCTGCCTGCCTCTGCCTCCCAAGCGCTTGGATTAAAAGTGTGTGCCCCACACCTGATCTCTTCCTTGCTTTTGGTCACGGTATTTGTTACAGAAACAGAAAAGAAACTAGAATAGTCCATTGAAAGAGGACTTGCCAAATGGCAGTTAACGAGCATCAGGGTATCACCAGGAGATTTTTTCGTGCATGTTGGAGATGCTCAGGCGGTCTTCCTTCCCTGGCCCTTGGTCTGTTTCCTCACCTTCACCAGGCATCACTCCCTTGAGTTTTCCGTAGTCACGTGTCCGTTTTCTCTTTTTCTTTCTCTTTTCTACCTAAGGACACTTAGGATTACATTGTTCCCGGCCAGATAACCAGGATAATCTCGCCATCTCGAGATCCCTAATTTAATCCCATCTGCAGGGCATCTTTTATTATTGTTGATAGAAGACATAGCTCCTGCTCTAAAGGGAGTAAGAGCCAGTTTAACCTGAGAAAGGTTTGAGTTGACTGTGGCCAGAGAATATAGGTTGTCTTGAATGCTGAGTCCCACTGTCGATGCTGTCTGCTGACGTTCTTAGCTTTCGAGTTGGTGGAATGCAGGGTCTACTACAATACACTCCAAAAGTTTTACCTATTAGTATAAATATTTTAGGTCAAATACAGAGGTGGGTGAGAAATGGCTGTTTACTTTTGGCTGAGGATTTGTATCTTGCCTGTCCCTCAGTCATGACATTTAAGCCAGCCAGTCTGTGTGCAGAACATCCAGCCAAGATGTGGCTTTTTCAAGAAACTCCAGTTACAGCCTTTTCTGGGATCAGACAGTGGGACACCTTGTTGGGGGGCAGGGGGCTTTTCTTAGCTGTTACCACAATCACATTAGTTACTAAATTCTCCTTTGAGATCTTATAAACGAAAACCTCCAGTCAGTTCCAGTCCAGGGGTGAATTTGTAAAGCTGTGACCTTATGTGGTTTTTTGAATAATCCATTTCAGAAAGTTGATGTCCTCACCAAGGAAAACAGCCATTTCTTTGATGCGCTGTCAGTGACCAATGGTTAGAGTCAACCGAAGGACACGTGCAGTGCTTTGAGCATGAACACAGTGTGATGTGTACGTCTGGAGGAGAGGCTAACTGCCCAGAAGCCTAGGCCAGTACCAGGATGACCTGTACCACTGGCATCCAACAGGTCTTGTCAGGTGTCAGCACACTGTCCAGAGCAGGCTTTGTACAATTCTGTGATGCTGGGATAACTGAAGGATTCCTGACATGATCCATCTCTTTCTGACTCTAGTTACTCTTGACTCTTCAAGTGGGCAGGGGAAGCATAAAGAGGTGTGTGTAATAAATGGTAAAATGCTCACTTGCAGTGTGTTATGCAGCCTGGCTGAAGGTGGACAGTGTCTCAGGATCCAGCTCCCAACTCCTCATTTCCCTGTGTGCAGTTCTTTAAGTGGGTAGAAGTGCGTCTGGTTATATAATCCTATTACCAGTAGAAGAGGAACTGTATTTAAGTATACAGAGAGCCCATTGTCAACCACAGATACATAGTTCATTGCTGTACAGATGTCTATGGACTTGGTTATGATGTGAGGATTGGTTTTATTCAAATTGGGATGCTAATTCAGCCTTCAGAAGAACTGAGCAGTATTGTTTCTATGCTTGCCTCTTAGATAGTACGGTATGCACCTTCAACAGCTCAGCCTCATCTATAGAGGCATTTGCAGCAGATGGAGAAACATCAGTAAGGGAAGAGACTAATTTAAATTTAACCCTTTAGAAATACTCTGACTTTACTGGACACCTTTGTTTCCTGTGTATCTTAGGTAGAATACGCAACTGTTCCTGAGCTGCATCCTGCTTTTGAAACTTCCTTAAGAGATTTCTTTTTTAAAAATTACATTTCATTTCTTTTTAAAAAATATATTGCCTGTATGTATGTGAGTGCACCCATGTCGTGCTGTGCCGCAGAGATCAGAAGAAGGCGTTGGAGTCCCCCTGGAACTGGAGTTAAGAATGGTTTGTAGCTGCCATGTGGGTGCTGGGAATCGAACCTGGATCCTCTGCAAGAGCAGTCAGTGTTCTTAACTGCTGAGCCATCTCTCTAGCCCACATTTTATTTCTTATTTTTTATGTGTATTAGTGCTATGCCTACATGTAGGCGGGTACACCGTGTTGTGCAATGCTCGCAAAGGTCAGAAGGGGGTGTCAGATCCCTGGGAACTGTAGTTCAGGTGGTTGTTAGCCACCATGTGGATGCTGGGAACCGAACCCAGGTCCTCTGCAAGAGCAGTCAGTGCTCTTAACTGCTGAGCCGTCTCTCCAGCCCCTGTTAAGAGATTTCTTTATCTTCCTAAAAATTCAAGTCTTTCCGAGTGATTGAGACGATGACCAGCTCAGACGGCATGATGCTGGACATCGACATAGGATACAGCCCAGCAATAAATGATGAAAAAAATAACACAGGTATTTACTCATCCATTCAAACACTGTATAGGTATTAGAAAGTCACGGTTTTTACTAGACTGGCAAATATAAAATGCCTTCAAAGTGTGTGTTGTATTCTTCCCTAACGATGGAGTTTCTTGTTTGTTTTGAAACAGGATCTTCTTATAGCACAGGCTGCCCCAGAACTATGCAGCTCAGACTGGCCTTGAATTTGTGATCCCCCCTCCTCAGCTTCCTAACTGCTGAGAGCGAGCCCCCATATCCAGCTTAAAGTGAAGCCTTTGACATTCTTGCATTCCTTCTGAGGTCACTCCCTCCCCACCTCTTCTCCCCTAGGCTCCAGAAAGCCCCTCCTATTGTGAAGTCTCTTGGGAACTGCACTTTCAACTCTAAGTACAACACATCTCAAACCTCACACATTTGCTCTGGAATAATCTTCCAAGTTCTCTTTATTTGTGAACTCAAAAACAATATCACTGCTTCTAAAGTCCCTAGCAGGGTTGATTTGATTAAAATATAACTTCTGCCCATGCACTCTTGATTAGAGCCCTTCTGTCTCTCCTTAGCCCTCACTAGCAGCTAGCATTTAGTTAACTCATTTGGGCTAGCCTGGCCTCAATTTCTTCACCTGGGTAATGGGAACAGATGAACTCCCACATGGATCAGGTGCTCTTTTGTGATGGTGTCTGAAAATAAGAGTTTTGGGTTCTCCTCTGACTTAGGCAACATGGGGTTAAATATCTCAGCTTCTGTGTGTGCTGGAGTCTTACAACTTGAATGTGGATTATACAGTCTTTAAAATTACACATGCCTAGTTTCATGGCTTTGCCATTCAGAAGCCAACTTGTGGCTTAAAATAATTTGTTCGATATTTCTGACCTTTAATTTTCATATCAGTAAAAGAGAACAGTTACAGATTTTCCCTTACAGGGTTGAGCATGCTGGTGGGGTTGGCAGTGGGATGCTGACGGTGGTCTGGATGCCTCTGCAATGGCATGAATGTATGTACCGCCCCCAAATGTGTGCCCTGCCATCCTAGTCCTCCAAGTGATGGTATTAGAAGGTGAAGCTCTGGGGGAGGTGATTAGATCCTAGGAGCTAAGATCCCTCAGGGACTGATGAGGGCCCTTGTAAAGGAGAGCTCCCATGTGAGGACACAGCCAGCCCCTCAGTCTTAGACTTCCCAGAGTTGGGGGAAGGGAGTGATTGCTATTTGTAAGCCACATAGTCTACAGTATCTGGTTATGACAACTAGAATGAAGGAGGGCCTCCTCCCAGATACCAAGCCCTTCCGCCCTTCCTTCTCACCAGGCACTGCGCTGAGCACTCCATGTGGATTTCCTTCTAATATTCTCTGTGACCTTCCCTGGTAGCTGCTGGTGCAATCCCACTTCTTGATCAGTCAGTTGGGATCTAATGGAGTGAATTACCCTGTACAAGTTCACCCAAGTAGAAATCCACATATCTGGGTCTCCAGCATTTGACAGATTTGCAATGTGTATGTATTTACGGTGTGTATTTTAGTTTTGGGTTTTGTTATTTTTGTACTCTTGTACTTTGAACTTCGTTCTCTTCTATCAGGAGAGTGAGTTTTATAAAGATTAAAAGAGATGTAATGGGGGCAGCGAGATGGTGCTGTGGGTAAAGGTGCTTGCCACCAAACCTGACAACCTGAGTTCAATTCTTAGGACTCGAATGGTAGAAAGAGAGAAACAAATCCACCTTCTATTCTCTGACTTCCACGTGCTTTCTGTGGTACCCTCCCCAACAGATAATATAATAAAATATTTTTAAAAATATTTTTTAAAAAGAGACAGTGTATATTAGATGTTTAGTGTCTGTTTCCTAGTAAATGCTAAAAGATACTGAACATTTAATATTAGATATGTCTTTTTACTTATAAATTATAATCTTTACTGATTCTGTTTCCAATATGGCCTTTAAAATTTAAAACAACCTAAAATTTATGAAATGACTTACTCTGCTCTATAAGGACACAAAATTAGTAGTTACCATGTTACCCAAGATGAAGGGATGATGACATTTCTTTAGTGCTTTCAGAAGACAGAAGTATATTCTGCATGTGGCTTGGGGCTTCAAGTCTGAATGTGACTTGCTGCCAGATTTTTCAAGTTTTGCATTCTGAATAAATAATCATGAAAGGGCTGGAGAGATGGCCCAGTGGTTAAGAGCACTGGCTACTCTTGTAGAAGACCTGGGTTCAATTCCCAGAGCACACCTGGTGGCTAACAACTGTTTGTAACTCCAGTTCCAGGAGATCTGATGCCCTCTTCTGGCCTCCACAGGCACTGTATGGCATGGGTGCACTTACAGACATGTAGTCAATACACTCATACACATAAAATAAAAAAATTAAAAATAAATATCATCAAGTCTACAGCACCACCTTCTCATGATTCAATTAAGAAAGAGAAATGCAGGTCAGGAAAGATAGCTCAGTGGTTAAGAGCACTGACTGCTCTTGCAGAGGACCTGGGTTTGAATCCCAGCACCCACATGGCAGCTACGAACCATCCTTAACTCCAGTTCCAGGGGATCCAACACTCTCTTCTGACCTCTGCAGGCATTGTATGACATAGGCGCACTTACATGCAGGCAACACACTCATGCACCTAAAATAAAAATAATAAATAAAATATTAATAAAGAAGAAAGAAATGAGCTGTGTTGAGCTGGATGCTTGCTACACCAGTGGGTGGGAAAATGAATAATGCGTTCAGTAACCGTTTTGAGAATTCACTTCTATGCTGTGAAATAACCAATTTCCTTAGTTTTATCCTTGAATGGATACTTGTCTTGGCTTCAAGGAGATGCCACACATTAGAAGTGGCAGAATATCTGTGGCAAATAAGGCTTGAAGCTTTGGGTAACACCTCATTGCATTGTCCCAGGAGAGAACCTGGTTGAACACTGTGGTCTTTGGCATAGAGTGAATTCTCACTTGTGTGCTGTACAGACTTGCCCGCTGATACTCCTGTCATTTCACTTCTGGACTCTCTTGCATTGCTGCCCGTGTCATTGGGTCTCTTCTCTTCCTGACACAGCTGATTGGACCAGAAACACCGCAGTGCAATTCCCAGCCCAGCTCCTCAAACGTGATCCTCTCAAGTCTTTCCCAGCTCAGCCAAGGACCACTCTTAGCTTCTCCTGTTGTTACTGTTTCTTCTGGTCTGGTTTCATTGCTGTGATAAAACACTCTGACCAAAGCCAACTTGGGAGGAAAGGGTTTATTTTATCTTACATCTTCCAGGTCACAGTTCATCACTGAGGGAAGTTAGGGCAGGAACTCAGGGCAGGAACCTGGAGCACAGACCATGGAGGAATGCTTCTTACTGGCTTGCTCCCTTGATCTGTGCTCAGCCTGCTTTCTTATACAACTCAGGCCTACCTGGCCAGGAATGGCACATCCATCACTCGACAATCAAGAAAATGCCTCACAACATGCCCATAGGCCAGTCCTACAGAGGAAATTCCTCAGTTGAGGTCCCTTCTTCCTAGGTGTGTCAAGTTGACAAAGTTATCCAGCTTGTGTCTTTTTAAGGACATGACTTCTGACACTAATTATGTGTTGTGTTTTGTCACATGAATTCTCTAACATAAGCCAGTCTACAGCACATTAATTCAAATCAGACCCTGATCCCTGGCTTTCCCAGTCGATCCCACAGACGAAGAGTTCTGTGCATGGATTGCTCCTGTGTCAGATGCCAACAACAAACAGGGTACCCAGACTGCCCATACTTCTGCCTGGATCGCCTCAAATTTGGGGGTACCATTGATTTCTCAGGTTCAGTAGAGTAATTCCTAGCATTCAACAAATCTCTTCATTTGCATTTCTTAGATTATTATGAAAGTTACACTAGAGTGGCCAACTGGAATACATGCATAGGGCTCGGTATGATGTTTTGTCCAAGGCCATCCCAGGCCCTGCTGGGTTGCCATCTTGCCTTCATCTCAGTGTGTTCACCAACCCAGAAACTTCTCATATCCTGCCACTTAGTTCTTATGGAGTTTTCCTTACATTGGCATGATTGATTAGGTTATTGGCCATTGGCAAGGAACTTGATCTCTGGTCCTTCTCCTCCTCCCAGAAAGTCATGCTTAAGGTTGAGAGCTCCAGACCTCAAGTGATATACCTGCTTTCTCTGGTCATCAGGTTAGATGGGAAGGGTCTCATTATAGGTAACAAAAGATGTTCTTAAAATTCCCACCACTTAGGAAGTTCCAAGGGTTTTCAGAGCTCTATTTTAGGAGCTGTGGACAAGATGAAACACATAGTTCTTATGTTACATCAGTCTGCTTGCTTTGTATTATATTTAGGTGTCAATCATCTTTTTACAGCTTCTAGAATTAAGCTGGAGAGAAGCCAATTACTTTTGGTAGTGAGCAGTGCTTGTAATAGCACAGTACTCTCTGAATGCGTCACTTCCCTCAGTTAAGGAGTCCCTTACCTAATTGTACAGTTAATGGAGGAAGACCCCAGACAGAGGTGGATGCATGTTCCTTGTGAATCAAAGGCAAATAAAAAATATGGGGCTGCTTTCTGAAAAGCTGTCCAGATTGTCTCCATCCAGGATGACTATTTTCTTTCTTTATCTAGGAATGTTCACTGAGCTTTTTGCTGGCCTCCTGCAAAGCATACCCCAGGCAAACACTCTACCACTGAGCTATAGCCCCTTGCTTAACCAAGGTTGAAGGGGTTTTCTTTTATTAGAAAGCAAAGAAGGGTTAATTCAACCCTTCTATGTCTGCCAGGGTGAAGGGAGTATGCCGGGGCCAGAAGAGGTGTCAATAAACATTTTCTGTGTGAATGAATGCTTGCTACACAGAGAACAGTTTGTATTCCTGATTGGCTAGTGAGAGAAAGCTCTCACAGGGTTGACTGAGGGCTACTGTGGTGCTGAAATTGGAAACCCTTTAAGCACTCTATTTTGGCCACCTACTTTGAGTTAAAGACACTAAGCTTCAAACTCCAATAAAAATCCCCATCAGTTAATTAGATGGCTCTATTTAAGGCTAGCACCAGGGACTTAATTTCCTCCAGCCCCAGAACTGAAGGCTTTGGGTGTTGCCTCACCAATTCCCTGCACTCCATGGTTGAAGGCTGTGGAACACATGAGAGGTTTACACATGGTTTACCCTTCTCACCTCTAAGCCCGTTCCTGGTGTCTTCCAGATCTAACCTGCCTTCAGTGTAAAGGGATAAAAGAATGTACACAGGAAGACCGGGGGAGGGAGAGAGGGCTTGGCATTAGCCCTAGAGCAGGAAGCATGGAAGGGCAGTCCCACTGCCAAGGCAGACCTGGCTTGTGGATTTTGACTCTGCCCTTGTAACTTTAGGGTCAATCTGACTCACTTGTTAACCCAAAGAAGCATTTGCTGAGAAATGTCCTCATTAGAATTAGTAGCAATTACCCTCTGGGTCACCATGGCTCCTACAAGCTCCTAGCTCTGGTGTGCTGATCACATATTCCCCTGGAGTGAGGTGTCTTTATGAGAATCTGTCACCTTCGACTAACAGGAAGCAAGTTCTATGCTGTTGGGACCTGCTCTGTCTCCTATAACCAAACTGGGGCAACCAGAAAGATGTTGTGTGTATTAGTTAGTATAAAAATCAAGATAATGAGGAATCCAGGAATGGACTGGCATAAAGTCATCCTGTCATGTCCAAAGATAGGTGAGTGTTGGAGTCATTGCCCTCTACCTCTTAAAGCAAATGTGCAGGGGCTGGGGAGATGGCTCAGAGGTTAAGAGCATTGACTGCTCTTGCGGAGGACCCAGGTTTGATTCCCACCACCCACATGGCAGCTAACAACCATTCATAACTCGGGTTCCAGGGGATCTGACCCCTTCTTCTGAGGGCATTGTATGACACGGGTGCACTTACACACATGCAGGCAGTACACTAATACACATAAAGTAAAATAAGCAAATTTTATAAAAGCAAGTGTGCTGTGTTGTGAGGGTTTCATATTCACTTTTCCTCTTTTGTCTTTTTTTTTTTAAATTTTTATTTTATGTGTATGTGTGTATTGCCTGCGTGTAGGTAGGTGCACCCGTGTCATGCAATGCCCATGGAGGACAGAAGAGGCTGTTGGATCCCCTGGAACTGGAGGTATGGACAGTTGTTACCTGCCATATGGGTACTGGGATTTGAACCTGGGTCTTCTGCAAGAACAACCAGTGTTCTTAACCACCGAGCCATCCCTCCAGCCCCCTCTTTTGTCAATAGTGACTTTTCATTGAGGTACTGCACGTGGCTAGGGACTCACAGCCAACTGTGGTCTATGCTAGTCCTGTGATCTGAAGACTGACCTTGACAATAGAACGAACGATGTGGCTCTGTCGTCTCTCTCTGCAGCATTTCTTTTCTTTTATGTAGTTTGATTTTTTCTTTCGATTTATCTCTTTGTATTTTATGTGTATAAGTGTTTTGCCCACATGTATGTAAGTGCACCCATGTGTGCAATGTTCAGCAGAGATCAGAGAAGGAGTTAGATCCCCTGGAATTAGAGTTATGGATGGTTGTAAGCTGCTATGTGAGTGCTAGGAACTGAACTTGTTATGGTGCCAAGACCCCTGGGAGGACCACTCAGACTCCAGACGTTCTGAATTAGTTGAATTTATTTACCTGGTCAGTGACTACACTCTCTGGGACAGGATTTAGAGAGTACAGCCTCAACTTAGGGGAGAGCAAGGTTTATGAAGGCAAAAACCACATCTTAATGGACCAGAATTGGTACAAGATTTCTCAAGAATGGCATATTTGTTTCTGCAGTGTGCAGGTAAGCAACAACAAAAGCCAGATAAGCATTAAGAAAGCACTTACAAAAGCTGTAAAACATTCACTGGAACATTCTGGGTTTTATGGATTTTTGCCTTGGTGGTAAGCACTGCCTGGAACTGCTCTTGCCTGCCTAGGCCAGGCAAGATCAGTGGTGGCTCATCAAGATGGAGGCTTTGTACAAAATGGATGAACTAGGCTGTCACAAACTTGGGTATTCTGCAAGAGCAGGCTGCTGTTAACTGCTGAGTCATATCTGCAAGCTTTTAAGTCATAGTGTTTAACTTTGGTTCTTTACCATTGGAGAATGCCTTTTCCAGAAGAGCATTATTTAACGTTGATCCCAAGTGTACATAATAGTAACTTTTTTCACTGATGTAAGACAAAACCTGACAAAGTCCCGTTAAGGAAAGAAAGGTTGGTTTGGGGTCAGTCTGAGGGTCTACGGTCCACCACGGTGGGAAGTCATGGCGGCAGGAGTTTAGGGCGTTTGTGTCTGTAGTGAGGCAGCAGAGAGAGATGAATGCTGGCGCTCAGCTCCTTTCTTCATTGTATTCAGTCTACGACCCAAACCCCTAGGATGGTGCTGCCCACATTTGGGATGAGTCTTTCTTGCGCTCTTAATCCTTTCTGGAAACTCCCCCACAGACACATCCAGAAGGGTGTTTCCTAGATGATTCCAAATCCAGTCACATTGACAAAGAAGATGGACCACCACAGTGGTCAAGGTCTGGTGAGAGACAATGTGAATTTCTTGCTCTCATTTCACAATAAGAGTCTAAGTGACCTTGCTGTGAATGTCCCAGTTGTTTTTAGGGGGTTTATGAGTGTCCTTGCTTGGAAAGGAAACATTTTCCCCGACAGTGACTGATAGACTAACAAACTATTGAACTCTAGCAAGAGAAGGAGGGATCATGATCTCTTGGTTGGTTGGAAATGTTTGTAATTATTTACCTGATTGGTTGTGGGGCAGAGGAGAATAGGGAATTGGACATTTGTCAAATGGGTCCAAACAACTCTGTTTGGACTCAAGTAACAAAATTCTTAGTTGATTTTCAAACATGCCTCCTTTGAACATACTTGTGCAGGAAATAGACATTCTTTAAAGTGCTCCAAGAGCAGGCAACACTTTGTGCTTCTGTTGATTTCTGTTTATTCATTCATGGCTAATTTGAAATTGTAAGCGCCCTATGGGTACAGGTGAGAGAGATGATGGAAAAATCCAATGCAGTTCTGTCTTTGAGATGACTTCACCTGTTAATATCTTGGAAGATTCTTCACCAATATTTTTGCAATTTAAAACTTGTCATTTTATTTTTTAAAAGGGAAGTAAAGCTATCATTTCATCTTTACTGAAATTATTAAGGGCTTGTTAGATGTTGTATCCAGATTTCCTGATGTTTCTCATTTTCTAGCTCAAGTCTGCTGAACATTTGTCTGTAGATTAAGGAATAAATCAACCTTTAAAACACTGTGTTCTCAACTATGAGATTTTCCCCCCATGCTGATCCTGTCTATAGCACCATCATTCCGTCCTGTGTGGTCCCTTTCCCTAACTGAGTTTTAACCCCTCAATTTGACTGTTTCTTTCCCAAGGCTCGTTCTGCCCCATCTCTATCTCCTGCAAACAAAACAAGGCTTATTTTTAACCATTGCCATCATTCTTTTCCCGTGGGTTTGAGGGGATCAGAGTTCAGAATTACCTCATTGAGTTTTTTTCCCTCCTCTTCTAATGATGTTGGACAGAGACAGGCTGTTTAGAGAAAACCTTGCCTCTGAGGGGCTTTTCTCTGCATTGTGATGGGGCCCGACAGCTTGGCACCAGATCCACAGAGCACTCTAACTAGTGAATATTCAGGGAAGAAATCTATTTGTTCCTTTGATCTGGAGCTGGCCGCCTGGAGTGCTGACTGCAGAATGAAAGGAATCCTGGGATGGAAGAGTCTGCTGGGAAGGACCTTAGGAATCACAATAGTTTCCATAGAATTCAAAGTTTCTTACTATGGACTCCTGGTTTCATTATGAACCAAATAAGCACTTGGCAGAAGGCAAGAATTCGTGGTTATAAAACACACAAAAACAACTTGAGAATACAAGAAAACACATCTAGTTGCTGGAAGTCCCCTAGAGCCGTGTAATTAAATTAAATTGTGTTTTTCAGAAATACCTGGAGCAACTCCATCCTCCAATAATAGGTGCCTCTGAACACATAGCTTTGTCTAAACTCGCCCCCCCCCCATACAAACAGTAGGGACGGCTGTCATGGGAAAAGCTGACTTCCCCCCACACCTCCCTTCTCTTCTTGATCAAATAGTACTGTGAAAGGCTCCTGCGATTTTGTATTCAGAGGCAGAAGTGCTTTAAGATCAATTGTTGTCCCAAACAGGTAGTGTCTACAAAATAATGAGATTTTATTTGACGTAGGCAATGTTTATCGAAGCACCATTGCCTGGTTTATTATTTACAGAGGTGGTTCACAATGGTTGAGGTCTCTGTATTGGTCTGATAAGGACACTGAAATAATTGCAGTTTTAGCAGAAAGAGCGATCCACAGGGCTTCTTGTGTTAATATTTCTTTATAAATAATTGGAACTCTGGAGCAACTTGATGGAAAACACAGGTTTGGCCTCCATGTGATAAATGAGTTCTGTTATCCAAACAATCATGGTTCTGTTACCTGTGGCAAACTATTGGATCTTGAGTTCAAAATTTATCTCTGAGAATGTTTCTATTAAATTTTTTAATTTTTGCATTTTTTTCTTTTTCTTCTTTTCATGTGTATGTGTATGAGCTTGCATGTGCATGTGTGTTCACATTTGTGTATATGTACAAATGTGTGTGGAAGCACATGGGCTTGCATGTATATGTACGTGTGTGTATGTGTGTACATGTATGTGTGTATGTGTGTGTATATGTATGTGTGTATATGTATGTGTGTATGTACGTGTGTGTATGTGTGTGTACATGTATGTGTGTATATGTACGTGTGTGTATATGTATGTGTGCGTATGCACGTGCGTGTGCATGTACCTGTGTATGTGTGTGTATATGTGCGTGTGTGTGCATGTGTATGTGTGTGTATCTGTGTGTGTAAGTGTGTGTGTATGTATGTGTGTGTATGTGTGTATGTAAGTGTATGTGTGTGTATGTGTGTCCTTGTATAACTGGAAAGTGAGGAAGGGTGTCGTTAAGAAGGTAAGGCACACAAAGGGAGAAGCAAGGCATCCAGGAGATGCAGTTACTCCACCTAAAGGGATTCCTGAAAACAACCAACATACCATTTAGAACTGAAATCACAAGCTATGTGTATGTGTGTATGTGTGTGTGTATGTATGTGTGTGTACGTGTATATGTGTGTGTATGTGTGTATGTGTGTGTGTTATCTGTGTGTATATGTGTGTATGTGTGTATATGTGTGTATGTATGTGTGTGTGTATGTATATGTGTATGTGTGTATGTGTGTGTGTATCTGTGTGTGTGTGTGTACGTGTATATGTGTGTGTATGTATGTGTGTGTATGTACGTGTGTATGTGTGTAAGTGCATGTGTGTGCGTGTGTATGTGTGTGCGTGTGTGTGTATGTGTGTGTGCATGTATGTGTATGTGTGTATGTGTGTGTATCTGTGTGTGTATGTGTGTGTATGTATGTGTGTGTGCGTGTGTGTGTATGTGTGTGTGTAAGTGTGTGTGTGTGCATGTGTGTGTGTATGTGTGTGTGTGTATGTGTATGTGCGTGTGCATGTGTATGTGTGTGTATGTGTGTGTGCATGTGTGTGTGTAAGTGTGTGTGTGTATGTGTGTGTGTATGTGTGTGTGCGTGTGTGTGTATGTATGTGTGTGTATGTGCGTGTGCATGTGTATGTGTGTGTATGTGTGTGTGCGTGTGTGTGTAAGTGTGTGTGTGTGCATGTGTGTGTGTGTATGTGCGTGTGCATGTGTATGTGTGTGTATGTGTGTGTGTGTGTGTGTGTATGTGTGTGTGTGTGTATGTGTGTGTGTGTATGTGCGTGTGTATGTGTATGTGTGTGTATGTGTGTGTGTGTGTGTGTGTGTGTGTAGGCCAGAGGTTGCCTTTGTCAGCCTTCCTTGATTGCTTTTCTCCTTATTCCTTGAGGTAGGGTCTCTCATTTGAACCCAGAGCTCACTAAATAGGTGAGTTTCCTTAGCCAACTTGCTTGGGGGCTTCTTCTGAGTTCACCTCTGAGGCTGCAGTTACAGGTGGGTTGCCACACCCACCTGGCTTTTATGTGGGATCTGGGGATCCAAACTGCTTTCTTCTTCCATGCATGGCAAACACTTTAAGCACTGAGCCTTCACCTTAGCACCAAGCAGGGGTTTTTTTTGTTGTTTTGGGGGGCTTTTTTTTTCAGTCTTTTTGAGACAGGGTCTCCCTATAGCCCCAGCTGTCCTGGAACTAAAGGCAAGTGCTACCACGCCTGGCCAAGCAGTTATTTTTAATTTAATTTTTCCTCTGTGAGAGTGAATCCTATTAATATCAGTCGTGTGGTTTGCTCAAGGAAGAGCTGCTGTGTTCACACCCCTTTGCATGGAATTCCAGGAAGGTTCTTTTCTTTCTTTCTTTATTTTTTAATTTAATTGTGTGTGTGTGTGTGTGTGTGTGTGTGTGTGTGCATTCCATTTGTGTGTGAGTGCCACAGGAAGCCAGCCCTGGAGCTGTACTTACAGGCCTTTGTGAGCACCCTGATATGGGTGCTGGGAACCAAAGGCTGGTCCTCTGTAAGAGCAGCGAGCCCTCCTAACCACTGAGCCATCTGTCCACCTCCTTCGTGGAGCTCCTTTGCTCTCACAGTTCCTTCGTTGCTCTCAGGAAACAGCCCCCAGCTACTTCTCCCACGGGTCACTATGGCAGCCACAGCTAAGTTCAAGTTCAAGAACAGCTCTCTTGCTTTGACTTATTACAAGCCTGATGTGGGTTTTTGGAAAGTGGCAGGGCCTTTCTTGGCTCTTGATGAGCCTTACCTTGAGGAGTGAGTATGCTAGAAGATCAGCAGTAACCAAGGCCACCCCAACCAGCGATTTGAGCATATTGTCTCACACTCAAAAGAATAAACTTGAACAAAGAATGGGCAAGTGACTGTAGATTTAATAAAGAAAAGTGAGAACGATTCTTGGGAATGGAGGGCTCCAAGGCAGGAGTGCGGCATGGGTTTTACAGTGGGAACTGGATGGGGACTGAGGCAATCTTTGCTGAGCTTGGTCACTTTTGAGGGCATCCTGTACTGAAGCAGCAAGTGGCCTATGTCCACATTGCATGCTCATGTTACTCGTCCAATCAGTGGGGCTGGTCACCAGAGTCACCAGGTAGGGACCAGGTGTTCAAATCTGTGAGCCTATGGGTACATTTCACATTCCAACCGCAGCAGCTTGCTTCTCCTTTTTGACTAAGAATCAAGTCTCTCTGCGTATTAACTTGTGCATATTTGTGCATCCAGGCAGGTTTTGATCTCTCTCAGGTCCTCCCCTGGAGTTTCTATTGGGCTGCTTTCCTTGGAGATGCCAGGGCATATTCACAGATACAGAGCCACGTATTTCTCTCCCCAACTCCTGCATAGTTTTCCATGATGACCTAGCTCTGTTTTATAGTCCCCTAATGGTTGACATTCCAGCTGTTCCACCTTTTATCCTATTGCAAATAGTACTCGGATGAAGGCAGCCATTGTGATGTGTAAAGAGAAGCTAAATTTCTACAAGTAGAATTGCTGGATCAAAGGATATATCCCTTCGTGGAGTAGATCTTGCCAAATTACCCCCCACGGAGGTTGTCCAAACTACATTCCTGTCTCTTCTGAAGACCCTGAGGTAACATTTCTGTCTAGGCCTAGTGTGACGAATGGTTGTGACTTTCCTCTATAATTGGTTTATTTTTATCTTATGGAGAATGTGACTCATAGCTTGCCAAGTCTGTATTGTGCTACTTGGTTAAAGTCAAATTCATAACCCATTATTAATAAGTATATGGAGTATTATGGATGTCTATGTTAGCATCTCATATTGGAAAAGCATTACACACAGCTTAACATTTGCATCAGATAAATTTTGAATCTATTTGGATTCCAGTTGTAGGAGCTCAGAGAGGTCTAGAAGACCAGAAGATTAAAACTTCTGCATAGCCTGGCTGTCAGCCAGGGAAGCTCTTAAGCTCTGGGTGAGGTGGGAGCGGTGTCCCACAGATAGGCGGCCTGAGGATAAATTGATACAAGGGAGGACAGAGGGCACTGGCTTTGCTTCATTTCACAGCAATCTAGCGGACTGACGCAGTCCAGCATCCTGAGGTATTCAACAGCTCCCTTCAAGCCTGCTTCTCACTCACTCACCCCTCAATGCGTGCATGGAGAAGGTGAGCTCTTGCCTTCACTTACTACTAAGGGAGACAAAGTCTAGGGAGTCGGGCTCCAATCAGTGACTTGTGAAAAGGCTCCTGCTTTCTCCACATCCTTTGTGGAAGCGAAGGTGTCTCCAGTCCAACTTCGCAGAGACAAGTTTCCAAGAAGGCACAAAGCAGGGATTTATACAGAGGCTGTGGGCTCTGCTGACGGCGCTCTTTATTCTTGGGAGTTAAACATTCATTTGTTTTTCCATTCCACTTGGGAATGGCTTTGCTCTGTATCCACCGTGATCCAATTACTATGTGAGAGTGCAGCATTCTGGCAGAACCCAGAGTCTAGAGAGAGACCATTATGCAGCTACCATAGGGGGATGACTTGTTTACAATGTTGAGGGGCGGTCAGTGTGCTCCAAGTGCACATACAAGGGCCCCTCACATACTCCATCTCTGCAGCACATCTTTACTAAATACCTACAATGTGGCCAGCAGTAGGCAGGATTTGGGAATAAGGCAGTGAAGAATATGTACAATGGACCACCCTTTATTCCCAGAGTTGTAGAGTAGTGACACCAGCTATTATTTATTAACTATGCAGTAGACATTGTTCTAAGGTTCTCTAAGAGTCATGGCTCCTTAGAGTTCCTTAACAGCCCAGTGAGGTAGATGCTTTCAGAACTATTCCAGAAAGAATGGAGAGGGCTTATCACCTGCCTAGGGGCCTCTCAGCATGTGCCATTCTGTTTCATCTTCATTTTATTTTTACACGTGTGTGTTTGCGTTTGCATGTGTGGGCTGTGAATTCTGATGTGCATATGTGTGTGGAGGCCAGAAATTGACATGGGCTGTCTTCCTCAATCACTCTCCATGTTATTTACTGAGACAGGGTCTCTCGTCCAATCCAGAGCTCACTGATTTGGTTAGTTGAGTTGCCCAGGGGTGGCACCACCCACAGTGGGCTGGGACCTCCCAAATCACTCATCAAGAAGACGACCCTCAGACATGGCCACAGGCCAGTCCAATAGAAGCAATTCCTCAACTGAGGCTCCTTCAACCCAGGTGTGTCAAGATGACACTAAAGCTATCCAGCACAGCCAGCTTGTCCTGGGCTCCCCTGCCTGTGCTTCCTGAGCCCTGCGGGGCACTGACATTTCTAAGTGGGCTCTGGAGGCCTGAACTTGAGCCTCCTAATACTTACGTGGGAAATGCTTTGTCTGCTGAGCAGCTCCTGAGGTCTGGAAAGTCCATTTTAGCATCAACACTTGAAGCTAAGCAGGCAGTGCTCCTGGATTGCTTTCTCAGTCATCTTTCTGTGTGTGGACATATGCTGATATATGAGTGATCAGCAGAAAGCATTTGGGGGGCTGGGGTAGTTCAGTAGGTAGAGTGCTTGCCTAGCATGCATGAGGTCTTAGGTTCAATTCCCAGCACTGGGTAAAGCAGGTGTAGTAGCACATGCCTATAATCCCAGCACTGGGGAGGTGGAGGCAGGAGGATCCGAAATTCAGGTCATCCTTAGCTACATAGAGAGAAAGAAAGAAAGAAAGAAAGAAAGAAAGAGAGAGAGAGAGAGGAAGGAAGGAGGGAGGAAAGAGAAAGAAAGGAAGAAAAGAAAGGAAGGAAGGAAGGGAGGGATGGAGGGAGGGAGGGAAAGGTTGTTTCATATATCAGTTGTAGGAGAGAAGGTGGAAACAATTTCCGGAAAGAAAAGAGCGTGGGGCTGGGGATGTACCTAGAGTACTTGTCTAGTATGCGTGAAGTCTTGGGTTTGGTCCCCAGTGTCATACATACTAGAGGGGGTGTGGCAAGCCTGTAATCCCGGCACTCGAGAGGTGGAGGCAGAGGCAGGAGGATTAGAAGTTCAAGGTCATCCATCCTTGAGTACATAGTGAATTGGTAGCCAGCCGAGGCTACGTGAGACCTTGGCTCTTTCTCAAACGAAGAAGGAGGAGGAGGAGGAGGTGGGCACAGGAGGCTGCAGGTGGGCCTGGCTCTCAGCTTGGACGAAGACTTGAAAGACTGCATGCAGACTTGAGACATTATGTGCAGAGGCTGTTGTCACTCTGTCATGTTCCTAGTGACTGATCCCTACCCTGCCGTTTTTCCCCTTGTTTTCTATGTCTGGGCGGCTGGCAGTGACTTTTGTAACCAGACTCCAGTTCAGGCAAGATGCCAGGAGGTACTGAGACCTGCGGCATGAATGGCATTTCCTCTCGCTTTGTCGGAACCTCCTGGCCCAGAACTAATTACTGCCACCTGAGTTTGAAAAGTCTTTGAAGTTTTGAATTATTTTCTCCTGGGATAGCAGGCAGGTCTCAGCTTGGAAAACAAGTTGGTATCTGTATGAACCTGACCTTAAAGAGGCCTCTGCCCTGTCAGATTGGCTCCTTCATCTTGTTGGTTGTTTGTGAGTGGTGCTTGGTTTTACTGCATTTTAGAACATATCTGTTACCAGTGCCTCATGAAGCAGACCCACCTGTCATCAGTGATGCTTTTCCATCTGGGTTAAAGACTTTAACTGAGGGGAGGCATCTTTTTGTACTTCTCCTTAGCCTCGGTAGCATTGGCATTTTGAATCTGAAATTAGTAGGGCACATTTCTGTACTGAGGGCCGGCCTCTGTGTTCTGGTACATGTAGGAACATTCCTGCTCTTTGTTTCCCAGGTGCTCATCGTACCTCCCTAGTTGTCATGTCCAAATATGTATCCAGACATCATCAGATGGCCCTGGCAGGCAGCATTGTCCACCACTGAGAGCTACTGATCCAGTCATACAAAAGCTCTGTGCATTCAGATGTATGGTAGCCTTTGTTTTATTATGCAATTTCCATTTTTGTGTCTCTACTCTGAAAATACTCAATGGAAAATTACAGAAATAAATAAATCATGAGGTTTTAATTGTGCCCTGTTCTGAGCAGTGTCACAAGGTCTTGCACTAGTGCCCCCCCCCGGGCAGGAATCACCCCTTTGTCTAGAGTGTCCATGCTGTGTATACGCCCCACTGTTAGCCACTTAATAACTGCCTTAGTTTCTTTTCCTGTTGCTATGATAAAATACCCTGACAAAATCAGCTTCAGGGAGAAAGGTTTACTTCAGCTCACAATTCAAAGTCAAGTCCATCGTGGTGGGGAAGTCAAGGCAGCTGGAGCTTGAGGCAGCTGGTCACATGACATCCACGCTCGGGAAGAGAGCAGTGAAGGCCTGTTGCTGCTCAGTGTCCCTTCTCCATTTACACAGTCCAGAGTCCCAGCCTAGGGAATGGTGCTGCCCACAGGGCATGCCTTCCACGTCAATCAACCTCAGAAATGCCCAGAAGCCCACATCCTCGGTCATTCTAGATTCTGTCAAAGTTGACAATTATTATTGACTGGAATGCCATGATATGAAAGTACAGGTGCTCAGATCACCCCTATTTGAGTACGCCATGGCCCCGAAACATAAGAGCACTGATGTTGACCCTTTTAGAAGTGTCGAAATGTGGCTGTTAAGGGCTCCCCGGAGTATTGCCTCACATAAGATCTTTTTTTTTTTAGAAAAATAAAATTTGTATTTTTATTTATTTATTTATTTGTGTGTGTGTGTGTGTGTGTGTGTGTGTGCATACACACACATGTGTGCTGGTGCCCATGGAGGGCAGAAGAGGATGTAGGATTCCCTGGATCTGGAGTTACAGGTAATTGTGATCTACTGTGTGGGTGCTGGGAGCTGAACTCTGGTTCACTGTAAGAGCAGTAAGTGCTCTTAACTGCCGAGCCATCTCTCCAACTCCCCCACAGTCACATCTTGAGGGCCAGAGCACACTGATGGAACTTGTGTTACAGTAAATCTCACACTTACTGTCGTTGCTATATTTTATTGTTCCAATTTCTCATTGTTCCTGACTTGTAAATGAAATCTTATTATAGATATTCTTGTATAGATAAGAAACAGTATCCAAATCTATATGTACTGTCCTATCTGCAGTTCCAGACACCTGCTGGGAGTCTTGAAATGTACCTACCACACGTAAGGTGGGGTTCTGAGGAAGACCGCTCCTATGAACAGGATGATGCTCTGTTTCATAGCATTGTAATGATTCAGGATTTAGGATTCTTTTGCCCTATTACAATTCAATTAATATTAACACTGCTAATAAAACACATAATTTAGAGGTGAGTGTGTAAAGAATAATGATAATCAACCTTTTTTTTTTCTTTTGGTCTTTTTGAGACAGGGTCTCTCTGTAGCCCCAGCTGTCCTGGAACTCACTATTTTGCCTAGGCTGGCCTTGAACTCACAAACTCACAGAGATCCGCCTGCCTCTGCCTCCTGAGTGCTGGGATTAAAGGTGTGTGCCACCATGCCCCGCTCACAATAATCAACCTTTATCATAGGGTCAGTACTGGGAACCTTTTCCTCCAGCATGTGAGGTACAGACTCCTACCTTCATTGCTTGAGAAGAGGAGTCTGACACTCAGATGGGCACAGGGTTTGCCCTAAGTCACACTTTAGGAGTTTTTAAAACTTCAATTTCATCCTAATTTTTCCATTTTCTGTCCTGAGCCTGCCTTTCTTTCTTTCTTTCTTTCTATCTTTCTTTGGTCTTTTTGAGACAGGGTCTCCCTGTCACCCCAGGTGGCCTAGAACTTGCTGTGTAGACCAGGGGCTGGCCTTGAACTCACAGAGATCTGCCTGCCACTACCTCCCAAGTGCTGGGATTAAAGGCATGTGCCACCATGGCTGGCAGTCTTTCATTTCTCTAAAGACAGGGTAGATGTCTAGTAGTCCAGGCTGACCATGAACACCCTATGTAGCAGAAGATGATCTTGAACCTTTGATCCTCTGGCCTCCACCCCCTAGTGTTGGGATTGCAGGTGTGCACCACCACACCTTGTTTCTGCAGTGCTGGGGACTGTACCCCAGGCTTTGTACCTAGCAACTGAGCTACATCCCCAGCCTTGAGCTGCTTCTTTCTTATACTAAATTTTAGCACAGCAAACAAGATTTTTATAATTTGACTCTTTTTCAAACTGTTATTTGGTCAACTCTATAAGATATGTGATTGTCTTTTTTTCTAAATAAAAGCCAACAATACAAGAGGAAAATGATAGTTTTTCATTACTATTGTAATTTTAGATAAAATAGCGTCCCCAAATACTGATGGTTATTTGTATGATAGGTACAGACAGAGACTATGCTATTGCCTCTTTGATGACTATCTCACTTCAACTGTTCTGCAGATGACTTAGCAAAGCTTCCCTTCACTGGTACGAGGGAATTGAAACCCAGAAAAGGGATTTAGAAAGAACATGACCAGTTTGTGATCTGGGAGATGGCACAGTCTGTAAAGTACTTGCTATACAAGTGTGAGTACCTGAGTTTGAGTCTCCAGAACTCACGAAAAGGCTAGGCACAGTGGCATGCATCTGTAAACTCAGGGTGGGGAAGGAGGAGACATTAAGATCCCTGGGGCCTGCTAACCATCCTGTCTAACTGAATGGGCTGTCTCAAAAAACAAGGAAGGGAGACACCACACCCAATGTCAATGTCTGACATCTACCAACATAAGCACACACATGCACATGCACCCCCCTCATGCACATACACACACATAGAAACACATTTAACACATATGCAACAGACACATAAATAAATAAAAAGGAAATATGGCTGGACCACCAATAATGAAAAGATTCATGGCCAGTGAGGATTTCCTTGGATCAAACACTGGGGTCTTGAGGTCAGGGATTGGGGCTTGACCCGGGTGGCTGGAATCTCTGAGTTCGAGTATCGATGCCATAAATGTGGTCATTTCATGTCTCAGGGACATTAATAGAGTCTATTGTAAGGTTTGACTGAGGCTTAAATGATAAAGTGCATGTGAGACAGACTGAGTGACTGTCATTCAGGAAGCAGGTGAGAGTCTCTGAGGCTGATATAGCAATGACAATAATAATTAATGTGTCCATACCCTTTAATTGCATCATCCTTAAAAAGCAAAACAAAAAAAAAATCAGCTCTCAGATGCCATCACTTCTCCATCTCTTTAAAGCAAGAATAGATATTTGAATTGTTTTATTTCTTCAATTTTAAAGTCACAGTTTTTATTTTTGTGTAGGTTTGGCTGTGCATGCCATGGTACAGTAGAGGTCAGAGGGCAACCTGTGAGAGGTGGTTCTCTCCTTCCATCGTATGCGTTCCAGGGATCAAACCCAGGTCGTCAGTTTCGGCAGCAAGCACCTTTACCCCCTGAGCCACCTCACCAGCTCAAGAACAGATATTTATTGCTTCTTTCCTTACATTGCCCATGAAAATCCTGAACTGTTTCTCCTGTGATCACCCAGGTTTCTTTGTCGTGAATCCTTGGCTTGAAATATTTTACATGACCATTACTCTTCACCTTTCGGCCTTCCTGGCCATGTCTGTTCCGTGTGTGTGTGTGTGTGTGTGTGTGTGTGTGTGTGCACTAAATAGTGACTTCTCAGCCATGGAATTCATTTCCCTTTGTTTAAGAGTGACATTCTCATCTTCTGCCCTGAGCCCTCGCACAGTATGGCTTTTAACCAGTGTTGCTTCAGGAACATGGAGGCACGGCGTCTGAGCTCTGCTGACACGTTCTGTCTAAACGCAGTTTGGTTTAGAAGAGGCCTTTTTAATGAAAACTCACTAGTTTGGGATCCTAATGTTTTTGACCCAGCAGATAGATGTTCCCCCAGTTTTGATAGCACCTGTGTCTAATGGTAGGAACATGTTTGTTTCAGTAGATATGGAAATTTATTCCAGTCTTGAGATTCTCTGACTGTTGAGCAAAACCCACTGATGTTTGGAAATACCGATGGTGAATAGCTACCATCAGAGACGGCCGCTTCCACAGTGTAAAAGCCTTTCTCTGCGATATTAAAAAAAGACACCATTTTGTGGGCGAACTTTTAAAGGAAAACTGTGTTCTATGGTCGTTTGAGATGCTTCTTTGAAAACATCTCAGAACGATTGAATGTGTGAATACCCCATACCCTGGGCTTCTCGGGGCTCGTAGTTAGTTTCCACCTCCTCTTTTTTAAGGATGTCAAGGCTTATTTGGAAGTGTCAGGCCCCTCCTGAGGCTGGTTGATGCCCCAAACATCATTTCTGCGATCCTGGGGATTTTGTGGGTTTGCAGTATGGTCTTTCCTCAGTCATTTACTTGTTTATTTGTTTATTTACTCGGTCCCTCAAAAACAAAGAGATGATTTTCTTCAAGGTCCGACAGAGCAGTAAATGAGGGAACGGGATTTGTAGGGAGGAGGGGGCTGGTAGAGGTTCGAGGGAACTGGGAGAGGGTTGGGGAGGAAGGGACTGAAACACATAATGTACTTGCATGAAATTGTGAAAGAGCAACATTTACTAATTTTAAAAAGACTTAGAGAAATAAAGAAAAAAAAAAAAGACATGAGAACGTCATGGTCTTTGAGGCCTCGAGTTTCTGGTGTGATTAAGACAGGATGGTACCCACCCAGGGATACTCACCTTTGGATGGGGCCGGAGAGATGGCTCAGCAGTTAAGAACACTGTCTGCTCTTGCAGAAGACCCAGGTTCAATCCCCAGCACCCACATAGCAGCTAACAACTGTAGTTCCAGTTCCAAGGGATTGAAGCCCTTCTTCTGACCTCCGTGCACATTGTATGACATGCATTGTATGCACTGAGAACACATGCAGGCAACACACGGACACACATAAAAGTATTTTCAGACTTCCATGACCAGAAAAGGAAAATATTTCCCATTACAGTGGTAAACCTGGGACGTAGTATGTAAACCCAACCTGAGAGGTCTCTGAACACGGGGAAATGAAGAAAGGCTTACTTACTCACGCATGTTGCTGAAGACAGCAGCAACCCAGAAATGCCAAAAAGTACTGACAGAAAGATGTACCAGCAAATATGGACTCTCTTGGGCCAAAGGCTCAGGAAACAGGGAATCTTGCAGACAGAAAACTTTAAGACTTGTTCTGCTCCAACTAAGCACAACAGACTGTGTGGTCCATGAAAGCCAAGGGAGGACCTGGTTTTCCATTTTGTGAGACTAGCACACCACCAGGGCAGCGTCTGTGAAGGCTGTGAAGGGAGCCGTGACTGTCATCCTTGCTGGCTAGTGGCAAGCTTTCCCTGGAGACGATGTGGAGAGTCTGGATTTTCACCCCACCCAGAAACAAGAATGTATTCTTTCCACAGGGGTATGTTAGAGAAGACCTAAGGAGTCAGCATTCCCCACGAAGGATGGTGATGAGACCTCCCCACAGTGAGGAATTGGTGGAGTGGAGACCACAGGGTCAAAGGACTCTCTTCCCTGCTCAGTGCTCACAAGGGCCTCCTCAGGTATCACTAGTTCCAAGAGGAAACTGGATTTCTGCATCAGTGGTAAGGAGTCAAGCTTTCTAACCTCTCCTCTGTCGTAATAGTCGCAGAGGATTCCAGCAGAAACCAGCTTAGTTAAGAGCCAGAATCCCATGCCAAGGCTTCAATAAAAAACAAAAAGACAAAAAAAAAAAAAAATGAGCTCAATGGAAGGTAGATATGGTGGCACACACCTGTAATCCCAGCACTTGGGAGGTAGAGGCAGAAGGATCAGAAATTCAGTCAACCTCAGCTACACAGCAAGTTTGAGGCCAGCCTGAGCTACACGAGACTATCTTAAAAAGGCAAAAGAATGTCAACATCGAGCTGACAGAGAGGAAAGTATTATCAGACAAAGATCCTAGAAGAGCTATGATAAAAACATCACAGTGAGGGGCTGGAGAGATGCTCAGCGGTTCGGAGCACTGCTTTGATCAGAGAGCTGACAAAACCCTCTTAGGGTAGGAAGGGTTTGTGAGTCCTCCTCTGCTCTCTTTCCTCTTCCTGCTCACTGGTCTCACTGTTGTGTCTTCATCGTACCAGGCATGTGTCTATTTCAGTAGTATCCGCTGCTCCTTCTGCCTAGAGCCCTCCCTGACACACCCCTCTGTTGCCCCCCTCATCCCCGCCAGCGCTTTGTTCCGCAGACACTTTCCCTGCCGGAGGCTCTGACTTCTCTTCCTATTCTCAGGGCCCACCACTTGCCATGCCCCTTGACTCATGTTCCTCCATGTCATTTAACCCTACAGGTTGTATTGTTTATGGAGAATAAGATGAGAACACAAATTCATATACACACTTGCTATTATAGGCACATAGGTCATACTAACTATAAGTCCAATGAAAGCATCAGATGTTCTCCATTTTCTTTATGGTTAGATCTGTTTATCCAGACACTATCTGACACCTGCCAGGGACCTGTTGCACAATTATTGAATGAATTAATGAATGACATCAGCTGCCAATTTTCTGTTTGAATAGAATGTGCTCCCAGCCATTTAGATCCTGGAGATTGAGAATTTTTTTACATACATATAATGCCTATTGATCAAATCCATCCTCCACTCCCTCCCTCCACCTCCTCCCACATGTCCCCTGTGACCTCCTCACTCTCCTCCTTTCCCACTTTGCACATATGGAGAAGAGAGAGAGGGAGGTAAACCTTCTTAATGCTGCCTTCTTGATCTTGGTCTGCTTTGTGCCAGCCAGAGAATGGCTTCTCATGTTCAGCAAGAATGAACTGAGCAGTTCATGGTGGATATTGATTCCACAAAAGGTCTTTCAAAATAACTTGCAACTATCATTATTAGTTTTATGTTTTTGTGGTACTGGGGATCCATGCCCAAGGCCAGTACCCCCTGTGTGGTACATTATGTTTTTGTATTATTCTAAAAAGTACATATTTGTTATAAGACCTATAGTTCTAAGTGGGCAGTGGACACTGAAGAAGAATACAGAATATTATAGGGCAGCAAGGGGCCAGTTCTTGCAGGGTCTGGAATGCCTTGCTGAGGCCTTGGCTTTTACCCTAACGAATACTTTAAGTAAAAAAAGATGTGGTTATATTATATTAGTGTTTAAAGACTTCCCCAATGATTATGTAGAAGATGAGTAAGGGCCTAGATTGAAAATAGAGGACTCTGAACTGCAGAAGCTGGTGTGTAGATTAGGGTGCCAGCCTCAGGCAGAGAAATAAAGATCTGCCAGTTTTAATCTAGAGGGTGGAACATACAGATTTAGTATATTTTATTAGGAGGGAATTTTCTTTTATAAAATATTTATTGTATGTGTGTGGTGCATGTGAGTATATGTTTGTGTGTGTGCACATGTGCATCTATGTGTATGTGTACGTGTGTGGATGCCAGAGGTCAACATTAGGTGTCTCCCCTGTGTTCTCCACATTACTTTTTGAGGCAGGGTCTCTCTCTGTCCATGGGCTGAGGGTGCTGATTGCCTTGTGTGACTGGTCCGAGAGCTTCAGAAATCCACCTCCCCTCTCTCCGCTATCCTAGCACAAGTGTCACCTGCGATCTGGGGATATGAGTGCAAGTGCTCACGTGTGACAGTTTATCCACGTGAGCTACCTTCCCAGCCCCTGAGAAAAAATGTTCCCAAACAGATAATATCTAACTCTAATGCAGAGGGAGAATGTTCAGGTGTTAAAGCTCACTTAACTCATCAATTGTTTTATCTCTTCAACTCGGTCATTAGATGATAGAACAAAGCAGACCATTCCATCCAGTTCTCAGGGAAACCTGAAGAGGCCATCCATGTACACACCCAGGAGGTGAAGTGAAATTTCAAAGGGAGACACTTGTAGCTTCATGGATGTGAGTTGTGGGAAGGTCAGTTAGATTCTTCTGAGCAGGACCCAATAGCATCTTGATGCCCTGGAATCACTCTGTATTGCTGTCTGTTACCGAAAATATGCACAGCTGTGCAGTGAATCCTGTAAAATCTGAAAGTAGGCAACCCTGGATGGAGCTGTGTAGAGAAGGTATAGAATTGAGAGAGAGAGTGAGAGCGAGAGCAAGAGCGAGAGAGAGAGAGAGAGAGAGAGAGAGAGAGAATTATATGCTTGCATGAATAACTGACTGAAACCTATTTACCAAGTGAATATATATACGAATAACTTTTGAAAATGTAACAGGAGAGAAACAGGTTAAAAAACAGAGATATCCTCATCTTCATTTTCAGACTTAATAACTTTTACACTCAGTGCTTTGCTAATGGCATTTTCTGTAGCATAAATGCTTTTCCATAGCATCATTTTAATGAAGGTCATTTTCAGTTACAAGGAAGCCATCATTGAAGCGGTTATCTGGGTCGTTTGTGCTAATTGTTGCTTTAAAGAACCCCGTGCCCACATGTGTGTGTATTTCTTGCATTATTTCTTGGGGATGGGGGGATCGCCTAGAAGTTATATTTCTAGGATCAAAGTGCAGGTGTCATTCTGCCTCTGGAAAGATGATGTTAATTTTATACCATTAGTTGAAGGTTTGCTGTTGCTAATTTATCACCTGTGGATGCTTTTGAAGCATTTCAAGTCCTCTTTACACATACTTTATGATTAATGATCTCACTTTTTGCTCATGACCTTCTTTGTAGCGAATTTAAGCTGTTCCTTGTTACCTAGACATACCCTTCTCCAAATTAGCATTTTTCCTTACAAATGAAAGGTACATGCAAATGATGAGCTACCTTGTTGAGTCTTCATTGATTTTTTTTTCTTCATAAAACGCATAATTATGAAAGTAGGAGCCCACATGTTAGGACTGCAGGTAAGTAAGCTGAAGAGCCCCATCTTAGACATTTCGGGACCAAGATCTTTGTAGGATTATTAGGAAGATTATTTGAGTTAGCACATACAAGCAGTTCTGCAGAAGCATTTGTAGGCCTAGGACGTTTAATCTGTCTTTATCGGACATCTCCAGGCTGGTGCTCTTCTGCTGTCAAAGGTGAGTGGTGCAGTTAATGGCCCAGGATAGACAGGAGTTACATGTTGGGTTCAGTCCTATTCTGTTTCTCCTAGGTTTTCCTCTCCTCTCTTGATTTCCACATTATATCAGCCAGCGATGTCTTCTGTGGATACTGTGACCATCTTTAGATTTGGGCATTTTATCAGCATCAAAGGCAGAGAGGAACCTGGCTCTGGGAGGGCCAGGTACTCACAGAGCAGTATGCTGTCAACCCTAGCTGATCCTCAGTGCTGGGAGTCTATCAGCCTGGATTTTACTTTGCTGCCACTGTGACTATACAAGCCAATGAAGTTGAGAGCTTAAGAGGCAAGAGAAGATGCATGCCATCTTTCCCATGTCAATATCAACGCTTTACATACTTAGAGATTTAGACTTCCGCTACGAATACTGACTAGATGGTCACTTAAGGAGAGAGAGTATTAAGTTTTTGTCAAAGTAAACATTTTTTACAGACCACCAGGAGAATTTGAAGTCCTGGATTAATGCCTTAAGACCCCAAATTCAGAAACAGTCTCTTAAACCTAAAATTGATGCCAGAGAACTTAAAATCACCACTGCAAAGATCACATCGAAATAGCTCAGTTGTTAAGCAGTGGCCCAGTGAAAGCGCATATGGTCATGGTAGACATTTCTTTTTTAGATGATGAGAAGCAGGAAAATGCCCTACTCAGACATGACTCAACCCTGGGCATGAGTTTGTGCATCTCTAGACATTTTCTGGAAAAATTGTGAAATCATAGCTAAGAGATTGTTTTCCGCAGCCAGGTAAATGAAAATTGACTTCTGGCTTGTTTCAACTAGTGTCAGGAGCGCGAGTAAGGTGCCTCACCTTACTACTGCTGTAGTTTCTCATGAGTAAAATAGAGAAAACAAGAATCATGTCTCATGAGATTACTGGAGGATCAACTGAGATGCTGTACCCAAGGCTCAGCTCTCTGCATTATGTGGAGAAAGAATTTGAAGCAGGAAAATGCCCTACTCAGACATGACTCAACCCTGGGCATGAGTTTGCGCATCTCTAGACATTTTCTGGAAAAATTCTGAAATCATAGCTAAGAGATTGTTTTCCGCAGCCAGGTAAATGAAAATCGACTTCTGGCTTGTTTCAACTAGTGTCAGGAGCATGAGTAAGGTGCCTCACCTTACTACTACTGTAGTTTCTCATGAGTAAAATAGAGAAAACAAGAATCATGTCTCATGGGATTACTGGAGGATCAACTGAGATGCTGTACCCAAGGCTCAGCTCTCTGTATTATGTGGAGAAAGAATTCGGCCAGTGCTAGCCAGTGGGATTTGCATTGTGCATGAGAAAGACACCTGATTCGTTTCAGAGAGGTTTCAAAAAGAGGTGCATTGCATTCAGCATTATGTGGTTGAAGTTGGATCTTTAAAGTTTGAATGCTCAGGGAAGAGAGGGTCAGTGGGAACCCAGGAAAGGAATGCTAGCAAAACGGAAATCAATCTCAGCCTTTCACCCCCTCACATGCAATGCACACGTTAGACTCATAATTATGAAAATGTGCTGTATCCCAAGGCTAGAGATCAATGCTCACATTCTGCAGAAGTTGATCTTCAGGATGGTGTCCACAGTGTGTGTGGAACAGCGACTCCCGTATTCAGTAAGGATACCAGGAACTCAGTTAGAGGGGTGGGAGAGCCTCAGGCTATCATTTTCTTAAGTGAAACGTGGGCTTAAGGCAGATGGGGAAGAGAGGGAATTCTCACAGAAGCATCTTCCATCCCTCTGCTTCCTCCAGGAGGGTCTGGTCAAGCAGATTTTTATGTTCATCACTAGTGACCAGAGCTGAGAGTTGAGAAATTCTACCACAGAGAAATCAGCAAATCAAAAACCACAAGCAAAATTTGACCCACTGCTCATTTGTAAATGAAGGGATTGGAGAGATGGCTTAACAGTTTAAAGAGCTTGCTTCTCTTCCAGACAACCCGTTTGGTTTCTAGCACCCATGTGGGGCAGTTCACAACTGCCTGTAACTCCAGGGACCCAGTGCCCTCTTCTGGCCTCTGTGGGCATCTATGCTTGAGTGTACAGACACACACATAGACATACTCAAATAAAAATAAACCTTAAAAAAAGGTTTGTAAATAAAAATTTTATTGAAAGGCATAAATATATTCTATGACTGTTTAGTACTACTTCCTCAGAGTTGAGCAACACAGACACAGGGCCCTGAAAGGTAGCCACCTGGTAGTGGCTAGGTACCTTTACCACCTGGTAGTCATAGGACGATTTTCCTAACCCTTGCAATAAACCACAGTAATGGCCTGAATCGTTGTCTGCCCAGAGATTTCCTCCTTACTTGAACTTACCTGAGCACAGTGGACAGTTTTCTTTCAGGAGGAATGTTGCCCAAATCTGCTTTCTGTTATCTTCACAATTGTTCATGCATCTTCCAGAAATATCATTGGGACTGTGTTGGTGATATGGTGAGGGTCTCTGAGCAGAATTAGGAACTCTAAGTAAATTCTTAATTGTTGCAGGTGCTTCATGGTGGTAGACATCTTGCTGAACCTACTAGAATGTTCTTGAATAGATCAAGAAGACCATGGTAGTGTCAGAGATTGCAGCTAGGGAAGCGTCTGTTAAGGATACCACGCTATAAAGAAAAGAAAGATGTAGAAGCAGGAAAATTTGTATAAATTAAAGACTGAAAATAGGATGTGATACGACCCTGTCTTTACAAGAACAACAACAACACACACACAGGCACAGCCCCTCCCCCCTGCCTTGAGATTTTGAAGCAGAATCCAACAGATGAACGTTGCTTACTGGCTTGGTCCGCGTGCTTTTTTACACAACCCAGGACCACCTACACAGGAGCTGGTATTACCCACAGTGGGCTGGGCCCTGCTATATCAATCAACAACCAAGAACATGCCCCACAGACCAATCTGAGGGAAGAAATTTCTCAACTGAGATTCCGTCTTCCCTGGTGTGTCAAGTTGACAACCAAGATCTGCCCTTATAAACAATAGCTCTGCCATCTACCCACCAGGCTATTAGAATCAGTGGCATTGCTCTCTGCTTAAGCCTTGTTAGTGGCTTATGGGGCTCAACTTCTCCAAATCAGGAGCTGCAAAGACACACACAGAGCTTCATCATCTTTAAAGGTAGAACCCCAGTTCAGAATCTATTCGTGGATATCTATAAGAATTAGCCATTTCTTGCATATCAGTGTCCAAAATACCTGGGGAAAAATCCTTAATGGAGAAAAGATTGATCTGCTCATGATTTCAGAGGGGTCCATCCATGACCACTTGGCTTTTGACTTCAGGGTCTGTGGTGAGGACAGAGCATCATGGCTGTGGGAGCATGTGGAAGAGGCTGTTCACCTCATAGTGGACAGGAAACAGAGAATACAGAGCTGATTATGTTATTGTGGACAAGGGAAGGTGCTATGGGGGTACTTAATGTGTGAAGGCCAGAGATGCTATGAAATGTCTTACAAGGCACAGAAAGTACTCTTGTCACAAAAAATAAATAACTGATGCTGTAATCCCAGCAATTAGGAGGCCGAGTCAGGAGAATTGTTTAAGGGTTTGAGGCCAGCCAGGGCAATGTGGTGAGACCCTGTCTCCAAAAACAAAAACTAAAAGCCCCGAAAATGTTGGTAGTAGGATGACCCACAGTAAAACCTCTCTGCCATTGAATTCTCCACTAATATGTTTATCATTAACTACCTACTATTTATGGCCAATGAAACCATTTTTGCAGTTACTATTGAAATAAAAGATCCTTCTAAGTAAAAACATCTCTTTGCTTAAAAAAGTCAATTTGAAGAAAATGTTAAGTAGATACTATAGTACTAACTAGATTTGCTATATAAAGCAGGAAGGACAAAGTTAAATGAGTGAATTACAAAAAAAATATGTCCGCAATGATTAATTTCAAATCGTCATCCTTTGAAACTGTCAGTGTTAATCCAAAGGGTCTGCCCGTGTGACTGTTTACAGAGCCTTGCTATTTGATTCCCTGGGATAAGGCAGAGATATTTAGGACTATGGATAGTAAGTGGCCTCCCTAGCGCTTAGGACAGTGGTGACAGCAGTTGAAAATGCAAGTTTAACTTTTCTCTAGCTCCACTGAGCACATTTATTTTTTAAAAAAATGTATTATTTATATTATATGTGTATGAGTGTTTTGCTTGCATGTAAGTGCACCACGTGCATGCAATGCCTTGCAGAGTCTAGAAGAGGACATCTGATCCCCTGGAACTGGAACTGCCATGTGGGTACTGGGATCGAACCCATGTCTTCTGGAAGAACAACAAGTGGCCTTAACCACTGAGCCATCTCTCCAGCCCCCACATTAATTGCATGTTGAGTTCATGCAATCGTTGCTCTATCTCAAATACCACAGACTTCCCCTTGTTGGAAACCTCCCATCTCGGGGCCTCATCCTGAAGGCCTTGTTGATCTTTAAAAAAAAATTTTTTTTATTGCATTTATTTATTTAATTTATTGGGGGGGGGCGTTGGGGGCACCACAGTTACTATAGGAAGATGTCAGAGAATAACTTACAGGAACTGGTTCTCTCCTTATACCAGGTGAGCCACCTCACTGGTGCCTGCCCTTTTTGGAGAATCCCCTTTCGTCGGCCCTAGTGGGAGGCACTGTACTGTCCAAAGGAGCTTTACCAATATTTATAGCATTGACTTGAAAATTGAAATATGTGGGGAGCTGAAGTTTAAATTTATTCGGCTTTCCTCCAGTGGATTCTGAGTCTACTGAGTCTAATCTCTAGAAATCTGTATAGTTGAAAGGTATCCGTGAGTGAGGCTGGCCATTCTGAGTCTCTGATGGGTAATGAGTGACTGAACCGAGGAAAGCTCTGGATTGCCCCCATCATCCTCGCCTCTGTACTGTCTAGTTCCATGCTGTGTATTTGCGTGTTGCAATTTGACATCCTAACCTGCCCTTTCACATGCCACACATGAACTGTCTTCATCTCCTGCACACGCAAAGCATCTTAATTTATTTCCCAGTGACTTTACAGCAGGGTTGTTTGTGAATTCATATGACGTTATTTACTTTGCTGTAACGTTGGACTTCTGTCCCTTACTATATAATAAAATTAAAAGAAAAGCAAAAGCAGAGGCAGAGAGAGAGAGAGAGAGAGAGAGAGAGAGAGAGAGACAGAGAGAGAGAGAGTGAGAGAGTTTAAGCCCCTTAAATTTCATCCAGATGGGTCAGAGATGGAGCTCATTAGACATGCTCAAACCGGGGCTTTTTAGCTTGCATTCGGCAGCCTTTGGAGAGAGGCCAGGCAAATTCTGGTTCAACTGAGAAGAAAACGAACAGATTTTGCTCCAAAGTAAAAAGTGCTCTCATTAAAAAAGTGGGTCTGAAGAGTGGAGACACAATTAGGAAATTTACAACATCTTTCTTGGTGAAAATATCGTTTTCTTGCAGCCGGCATGTATTTTATTTTTTGCACATCTCTAGAACCTTCTCTTTCTGAGCATATCTTAGGCATGTGCAAAACAGGAGATTGCCAATAATAGCAGCACGGAGAGAAACCTCTCCTGCACCCTGGATTCGAATGTGCAGAATGACAGTCTCTGCCGCCGTAATTACAGTACTTGGTGGCGGTACAGTTTTCAGGGATCCAATTGGCTCATCTGTTGCTCAGACACAAGTGTGATGTTGATAAGACTCTCTGCCAACCTTAGCGCTCAGAATGCTAATTTCATGGATGGATCTCCACCCTGAAGAGGATTTCTGTGCTCAAACCTTACCTGTGTATCTTGTAACTTTTCTTAAAGTTTTTTAATCTAGTGTGTTATTAGATGATGATTTGAGAGAGAGAGAGAGAGGTCATCTGTTGCTCAGACACAAGTGTGATGTTGATAAGACTCTCTGCCAACCTTAGCGCTCAGAATGCTAATTTCATGGATGGATCTCCACCCTGAAGAGGATTTCTGTGCTCAAACCTTACCTGTGTATCTTGTAACTTTTCTTAAAGTTTTTTAATCTCGTGTGTTATTAGATGATGATTTGAGAGAGAGAGAGAGAGAGAGGGAGAGAGAGAGAGAGAGCGAGCAATGTGAATGGTAGTGAAGAGGAAAGGTTATAATTTTAAGATCTTTACATTGTTCTGTAAAAAATTAAGCATTTTATTTTTGAGATAATTGTGGATTTACATCCAGCTGTAGATTTATGTTACATAAAAGGTTCCATACCCTTTACCTAGATTCTCTCATAGTAAAGCCTTCCGGGAATCTGGGACAGTATCACAAATGAGGCAGTGACGCTGACACAATCAGAATATAGACTGCCTTGACACCAGCAGGATGCCATTCATCCCTTATAGCCACACCGGTTCCCCTTCTCCTCTGACCTCTCTAACCCCAGCAACCGCTGATCTGCTTCCTATTTCTATAATGTGTGTGTACAGTATCGACATGTGTGTATGTGGGTACACAGGACTGTGCACACATGGAGGCCAGAGGAAGCTGTCAGGAGTCCTGCTCTGTCACTCTGCACCTTACTCCCTTGAGGCCCGGTCTCTCACTGAACCTGGAGCTAGCCTGGCAGCCAGCAAGCTCCAGTGGTCCCCAGGTCTATGCCCCTACCTCCTGCACTTGTGTTGCAGGCACACATGATGCCATGCCCAGATTTTTACATGGATGTTGAGGATTTGAACTCGGGCTCTCATGCTTGCGTAGAAAGCCCTCTCTCCCACTGAGCCGTTTGCCCAGTCTGTGACTTTTTTTTTCCATTTAGTCTCATTCTCTGGAGATTCACTCAAGTTGTTGCACATATCAGTAGTTCATTCTTTATAATGGGAAGTCGTATTCCATGTTATGGATGTAGCACAGTTTAGCCAACCATCTACTGAAGGACATAGGGCTGTTCCTAGATCCCGGCTATTTTTAATAAAGTTACTGTAAACGTCCAGGTACAGTTGGGGTTTTTTTGTTGGCTTTATTTTTGTTTGTTTGTTTTTTGTTTTGTGGAGATGTAAGCTTATATTTCTATGTGATAAATTCCTAAGAGGGCAAGTATTGGTCATACGTGACTTGTGTAGTTTTTAAAGAAAATGCCACCCACTTCTTCAGAGTAATATACCATTTTACATCCCTACCAGCACGCATTGGGTAACGTTCTGTTGGTCCTTGTGTGATGAGATCATTGTTATTATCATTGCATTATTTCAGCCAACCTTTGACAGGTGCACAGTGATGTCCCATTGTAGTTCTAATTAGCACGCCCCCTCATTCATAAAGATGTTGGGCATCTTCTCATGTGCTTCCAGCATCTGAATATCTACTTTAGTGACATATCCGTTCATGTCTTCTGCCCATTTGGGTTTTGTTTTTGTATAATTAGATCATTTGCTGTTTTATTAAGTTATGAATTATTCATCTATCCTGGATACTGTCCTTGGTCAAATATGTGGTTTGTGAATATTTCCTCCTAATGTCCAGCTTGTATTTTCATCCTTTTAATGAGATTTCTCATAGAGCAAATATTTTTAATTTTGATGAAGTCCGGTCTTTGATCTTTGTATGGATTGTGCTTTTGAGATCAAGTCCAAGGACTCTGTAACAGATCTGGGTCCCAAACATTTTTATTTCTATAAAGGTCTCATGATTTTATTTGTAAGTCTAGTTTCAGTTAATTTTTGTATAAGATGTTTTAAAGCCTAAGTCAATATGAGTTGTTCTTTCTCTCTCCCCTCCTCCCTCACTTCCCCTTTTCTGTCCCCTCCCCGCCCCTCCCCCGCTCCCCTTTCTGGGTCTAAGCAGTGCTGGCTGTTGTAATTTGGGCACCTCTTGGCTTGATCTTGTGCAGATCTTGTGCAGGTAACCATAGCTGCTGTGAGTATATCAGTCAAGAACCACGTCATGTCCAGAAGACAGCTTCACAGCTCTTCTTTCCTTCCTCGGCCTCTTCTTACATAATGTTCCCTGAGCTTTGAGGAGGAATGATATAGATGTCCCATTTAGGGCCGAGCACTCGACAGTAACTTAGTCTCAGCATTTAACTAGAGATGACTCTCCGTATTGCTGCTCTCTGCAGAAAGTGGCTTCTGTGGTTGAGGGGCCCGCTAATCTATGGGCATAAACAATTATTTGGAAGGCAGTTTGACACCATGTTCATTTAGGAAAACAGCAGTACTAGGTTCCTCCCTAAGGTACATTATCACCACATTTATTACCCTCTACATGAGCAAGGTGTCTTACATTCTCCATAACAAAACTGCTATAATTTGGCTCTCCTTATTGAAAATTGAGTATTTCCTAATTCTCATTATT
This sequence comes from Nannospalax galili, assembly GCF_000622305.1. Classification (NCBI taxonomy): domain Eukaryota; kingdom Metazoa; phylum Chordata; class Mammalia; order Rodentia; family Spalacidae; genus Nannospalax; species Nannospalax galili. The sequence continues at coordinate 1,882,837 of NW_008340140.1, read as the reverse complement.
ATAAATAACACTGCTAACATTTTCATATACATTTGGTGGGATCAGACAGTCTCTGGCCCTCTGTATTCTGAGCCAAACTCAGAACAGTAAATTCTTTTTTTCCCCAAAGAGACAGCTAACGGGAATTAAGTTACTTGGGTGGGTAGGTAAAGATGAATATACTAAAATTTCAAATAGCTAGTCTCAAACCAAGTCCTCCACCTTTTTGGCAGATACTATTCAAATTCTGAGGGGCATTTTAAATTGAGTGTGGTATGAATGACCAAAGGGTTAAGTAAGGTCCTTGTAATGGTTCTTCTTAGAAATACCCTGACAAAAGTTACTTAAGGGGAAAAGGCCCACAGCCTGAGGGGACACAATCCATTATGGGAAGGGACATCATTGCAATGAGAGTGAGAGCATGGCATCCAGGGTCAGGAAACACACAAATGGTCACATGGCATCCACATGTCATGTGACATGTCAGGAAACAGAGGGGTGGATGCTGGTGCTCAGCTCACCTCCTTTTTATGCAGTCTGCTACTTGAAGGGAGGGAATGGGACCACCCACATTTAGGGTGAGTCTTCCCACCTCAATTAACCTAATCCAGATAATCCCTCACAGACCCCAGGGTTTGTTTCCATGATAATTCTAAATCACTTTGATAGTCAAGATTAGCCATCACAGTTGAATATACACTGTATTTATAGGTTGAATGTACAAAACCCCATGGATGTGGCACTTGGGGGTGATTTAGGAACAGCACTGGCAGGGCAGGGTCTGCCCATCTGCACCTGAATAATGAATTTGACTTTTGTTGTCTGCATTTTGCACATTTACCATAGGATAAACCTCTGTTCTTTTAAGGTTATTTGTTGTGAAATGACCTTTAAATATTACCAATGGGATATGATAATGTCGTTCAGATCTCTACAGTTAGTGTCATCAGTTTGAATTCTTACTAACTTTTCCTTTTTTTTTTTTTAAACCCTCATTTTATTTTGCTTTGGGAGAACTTTGTTTTTCATATGCTCGTTAGTTCTTTAAAATGTCTCTTTTTGGCATTATTTCAGTGCACTAATTTAATCTACATTGCTTATTCCCAACAGGGTATTTCTGGTAGTTGCAATCAGGTCCCCATTCAAGCTGGCTCAGTTAAAAGTTAGATTCCAACCACTCTCTAATTAGGCTTAGGGCTCACTTCATAGGATGGAGCCCATACCTGACCCTGATAGGAATCTGAAGCTAGACAGGTTAGAGGAAGCAGGGGAAGCCTAATACTAGCTTTCTACTAAATAGTTATAGTACTATATTGACTCCTAATGACTTCTTGTCATACACATAGATTAATACCTCTCTCAAACTCACCAGAGAAGCTGGTTTCACACAGAAACTCACAACTGGCCAATGTGTAGAGAACGAGAGCCTGCAGAGTGCTTATCAATCTTCTCTGCCTCCCAAGGCCCAGAGATCATTGTGGAAGGGGGAGCTGAAAGATTGTAAAAGCTAAAGATGGTGGATGGCCACAAGGAAGTATAGTGTTCCAGATTTCTGGTCAGTTATTCATATGAACTCACAGCAATGCTGACATCATGCACAAATCATATGCAAACTCAGAGCAGACAAAAGTCCCAGCACAGACATGGGGAAGTAGGTAAGAAACCCGGACCCCACCTGAGGAACTTCTGGTAGGTGATGGCTCCTGGGAAAAGAAAAGAGTCAGTATCTTTCAAGAACGTTACTCTTAGTAGGTTAACTAGGCTCCAGTGGATGAACCCACACTGAAGGACGTTTGGGGACACAAATTAGACTCTATAGGGCTTATATATGTGTGTGTGTGTGTGTGTGTGTGTGTGTGTGTGTGTATTTATGTAAATGTCACATTAAGTTGGGTGGGGAGCATTAAAGTGAGGTGCAGATCAGGGGGGATCTAAATACCATCAAGTTATATTTTATGAAAATCTCAGCAATTCAATAATTTTTTTTAAAAAAAACCACTGTACTCCTGAGGCTGGAGATGATCTCTGAGAAACCAGGGGAAAGGCTGCATCTTGAAACTAGGAATTGAAAAGACAGCAAAGAACCAGATGTCTCCTTAGGTGGAGTAGAAATGACTCGGCCCTGGAGCAGTTTCACCGCTCACCTGTCATGCAGGTGATCCAACGATCCAACGTGGCTGCCACCATCAGTCATTTCCCTGCACTAGTCTTGGCTGAATTTCCAGTGCGTGTCTCCATGGTGTTGATCAGTCATTCACTAGTCTTGTGCCTGGACCAACTCTTCACTCTTAGCTGTGGGGACTGTCATATGGAGTGTCATAATAGGATTGATAAGATCTGCATCACATTATCAAATCTGTGATTTTCATGGGCTAGAGGGACGGCTCAGTGGTTAAGAGCACTGAATGCTCTTGCAGAGGACCCGGGTTCAGTTATCAGAACCAACATGGCAGCTAACAACTGTTCCTACCTCCGGTTCCAGGGAATCGAATGCGTTTCTCTGGCCTCCACGGGCATTGCATGACATGGGTACACTTAAAAACATGCAGGCAATACACTCATACACATAAAATAAAAATAAAATTAAAAAGTTTAAAACCATCAAAAACCTGTGCTTTTCAGTTTTGATTGCATTTAAAATTAAAGAATGTATTATGGAGGCTGGAGAGATGGCTTAGCAGTTAAGAACACTGGTTGTTCTTGCAGAAGACCCAGGTTCGAATCCCAGCACCCACATGGCAGCTAATGACTGTCTGTAACTCCAGTCCCAGGGGATCCGACAGCCTCTTCTGTCCTCTACGGGCATTGCATGACACGGGTGGGTGCACTTACATACATGCAGGAAAACACTTGTGTGTGTGTGTGTGTGTGTGTGTGTGTGTGTGTGTGTGCATGTGTACAGATCCCCATGTATGATGACATACCTTGGAGGTCAGAGGAAAGCCTTCTTCTGCCATACTTGCCCACCCCATTTGAATTTTGTTTCTGATCTCTCTCCTCTTTGTGTGTGTGTGTGTGTGTGCATGTGTACAGATCCCCATGTGTGATGACATACCTTGGAGGTCAGAGGAAAGCCTTGGGTATCCGCCTTCTTCTGCCATACTTGCCCACCCTGAGCACACCAAGCTAGCAGACACATGAGTTTCCAGGGACTCTCC
>NW_008340140.1:1840394-1879434 GCF_000622305.1 Nannospalax galili | reverse complement strand
AATTTATTTTTTTTTAATTTTTATTATTTTTCTGTGTATGTATTGCCTGCATGTAGGTAAGTGCGCCCGTGTCATGCAATGCCCATGAAGGTCAGAAGAGGGCGTCGGGTCCCCTGGAAATGGAATTAGAGATGGTTGTTGGTTGCCATGCAGGGTCTTCTGCAAGAGCAGCCAGTGCTCTTAGCCACTGAGCCATCTCTCCAGCCCCTGATTTGAGATTTTTATCTTCCAAACTTTTTTGCAATGCAACTACCAGTAATCATTATCAAAACATTGAGAAATTAACCCTCAACCACTTATATTACTTTGATTTCAGGAATTGTCTAAACCATATATAGTTTTCCCATTTCTTTTCCTGACGTTTATTTTCTCAAAGAAATGTTACAATTTTCTCAAATGTGAATCTTTTACAGGCAGAAACATCCAAAGGACAATATTTAACTGCAAACGTCAGGAACCACCACGTCAGTGGAGATGCTAAACTGTCTTTGTGTTTTCTTTCAGATTTATCAACGATGCTGGTTAGTGTTCAAGAAAGCTTCAAGTAAGGGTCCAAAAAGACTCGAGAAGTTCTCTGATGAACGTGCTGCATATTTTAGGTGTTACCACAAGGTAAGAGCCACTTCAGAAGGTGGGGGCTTGAATTTACTGTCCGAAAACAAAGGTCAAAGGTCAGATTTGTGGCAGATTGGCAATCCCTAGTGAGGAGGGGAATTTTAAAGGAGTGAGAAATTAAAAATGCTGGGGAAACCCAGACTTTCAGGGGAAGCTTAGCAAAGAAAGAAGAGAAAAAGAGCCTAGAAGAATTCAGAAACGCACACAGATTTGCTACAGGGCTGCTGGCCGGTTCGCTGCTGCACTAGGGGGTGGGATTCCAGGAAAAGTTCACACTACACTTTTTCTAGCGACCTAAATTCTAGTTTATCCAAAAGATGGGCCAAATGGGGATTTTGGCTCTCATCAATCTGCCTTTCTCGTTAGCATGACAAGGTGAAGCCCCTTCCCAGGGGTGGTCCCTCCAACAGGTGGTTGACCTGGCTGAACTGGGTTGTTGGGTCTCCACCCAGGCTCCTAAAGGGCCTTTCTTGCTACCATAATAGTGTTACATGGCTGTTTGCCCATGCTTACCCAGTACCTCACCTGAGGAGAGGACAGCAGACAAAGGCCTAGGCCTGACTTCTTTACTGTGCTTAGGAGACCTTGTCTGCCAAGAAAGCACCAACCCCCCAACATAGCATTTGGCTCATCTTTTGGACAAACGTAGAGCTTAGGTCGCTGGAAAAAGTGTAGTTCCCCTGCAACTTGTGTGTGTGTGTGTGTGTGGGGGGGGGTGTCTCTCTGTTTCTGAACTCCCTGGTCTCCCAGGTCCTTGTGATCTCTGCTGAAAGATTCCCAATGGGTCACGCAGAGCGGCGTGCAGAGGCTAGGCGGGGTTTGTGGCCTTAAAGAAGAGGTGCTCTCAGGCGGTAGGAGTGGACAGTGGCCAGAAGGACACTGAAGGCAGATTCTACAGTATTTCTAAAGCCTCCAGAACAGCCAGCTTTCCCTGGTGGGTGCTTTCCTGCCCGGAGGATTTCAGATCGACAGGCCCAGTCGGGTTAACTCTTAAGAAAGGGCACAGTAGTATGCCTGTGTTTTTTCTACAAAGCCTCCACTGGATAGTGGTCTTAGGACTTTTTGCTTACTTCAGAATGTTGATTCCTCTGCCCAGGGCCAAAGATAATGCTAGATCCCATTCTTTTGACAATAATCGGAATTCCATGCCTGGTTTAACAAGCAACTGGATACGGGAGGTGAGGGGGTGTGCATCTCCAGTGACCCTCAAGCCCGCTAATATACTATTACCTAACAAGCCCTTATGAACCTCAGCCTGCCTCCAACATCACAGTGGCCTGGTCATTGCATGTGTCTACTTAGGTCCTTTCTCCTTCCTTGTGTATATATGCTCCAAATATTCCCACACATGACCATTCTTCATGAGCCCTACACCGCACCGACTTTCTGAATGGAGACAGGAAAGGTGGAGAAACAGGCTGTTTTGCTGACAGACGTGTGTAAACCCAACAGAAGTGAGGGCTACTTTGTGGGGACTCCTCAAATCCTGCCCATTAACTCTTGGTGAAGACTCTGTATTCTAAGTATGTGGAGACTCCAGACATTTCCCATAGCCCCCACTGTCACCCCTGGGGACCAAATGACTGCACTGTCCACTGCTGGTACACTCAAGTCTGAATGAAGTCACTTCTCTTAGCGAAATACTTTCAGTGGCCACAGGATCGCAGTACTTGAGTCCCCGTGTCCTGTGTAACCTCCAGGCTCAATGTCCACAATCTCATTTTGTTTTGTCTAGACCCCTTAGGATCCTTGTCTCTTTGGACATATCAACCACATTTGTGCTTTGCCTTTCCCTTGAATTCAGCTCCTTCTCTGGACCCACACAGCTCACTTCCTCCCTTATTGCAGGCAGGGTGATTATTCAAATTCTTCTCTTAAGTAAAGTCATCCTTGACCCTTTTATTTAAAGTGGGGCCCATCTAGACACCCGCTTCTGATCCCCCTCTTCTTTTGTCCTTAGCACTTACTATTGCAGACATTCTCATTTGGCATTTCCCTCCCCCATATAAAATAAGGTTCATGAGGACAGGGATTTTGTGTGCATGTGTGTATGGGGGTGGGGGACACCACTATCAATTATTATTGCCTAACATAGCAAACAACTTCTTAAAGTACTAAGAAAAAAAATATTGTTAGCAGAAGGATCAGAAAACATACAGATATTGGTATGACTTTTAATAGGCTTACCAAAAGAGGCATCTGAAATCAGAAAAAGGAATTTTATTTTGGAGGATATGGGTGGTCCTGGTGATAGGAGCAGAAAAAGCCAGGACTTAGAAGTTTTAGGACAGATTCAAACATAATACCAAAGTGAGCTGGAGCCGACCTGACCTGTGCCTGCCTCACTCCCCACCTCCCAAGCTTGATAAAGGAAGGGGAAGTTGAGCACACACTACCCTACCTGCTGGTTTGCAATTTAATATGCAAATCTTTGGGGAGCTTGGTAAACTGCACTTTCTTTCATCTGTAATAATCATTAACCAAGTTCAAAGCTTTGGAACTGAGGAGGAATTATCTGCATTAAGCCTCCACATCCTTGATGAGTTCCCATAATCCCTTCTTCCCTTTTACTCTCGCAAATTTGATGTGTTTAGTATTAATCTCTTGGGGGGTGGATAAGTAATTTTGAGATATGCATTTTTTAATCTAAATTCTGTGTAATTTATGAACCTTGATAATAAAGTACCAAGGTTATAAGTCGCAAACCGTGACCAGATTTCAACATCTCTTCTACCATACATAAAGGGATTTGCAAAAGAAATGAGGGTGTATATGTTATGCCAGTCAATCGACATAGAGATGATGTGGACTTTGGGAACCACGCCCTTCCAGTAGGAAGCCTGTTGTGTTTGTAAGCATGCATTTTATTGTTCAAGACATTATTCTAAGAATGCCTATTCAGCATACGCAAATCTTTTTAGAAGTTTTAACATAAGAAGTTGACTGTAGAAATTTAAAATTCAGTGTGTTCTCCTGGATCACGTAGCTAAAGGGGCTCTTATGAAAAAAAATAAAAAAAAGAAGAAAGCAAATATATGACAACACAGAAAAAAATCCACTTTTCACACATTTTTTGTTTCTTTACTCCTCCATGCAGTTCTCTTCAAGTACCCTAAGCTGTCAGAGATGCTGTGAATTTGATTAATGGGAATTACAACAACATGAAGACTCTTGTGACTTTAAATATAGTTCCTGACCTTCTTAACTGCAAACTCCCATCAGCCAAAGTGGTGGAGACCCTTGCATAGCTTTAATTTTGAGGCATGAGTGACTCTTGTGTATGTGATCTGGATGGCCCATGGGTTCTATCCTGCCTTGGCTTCTGTGTCTCTCTCACAGTGCTCTTCTCTGAGTAAAGGTGACTTGTGAGGCATGACAGTATCACCTTTACTTATCATCACATGAGGCTAATACCAGAAGATCCAACTCATCTTGGACCTGCAGGATAATTCCAACAGGTCTAAGAGAATATTTCCTAAAATGTATGCCAGAGTCTGGCAAAGAGATTTTTCTGATTAGTGAGATTTTGTGGTCAAAGAAATGTGGGGACAGCAATATTTACACCCTGTTGTTAGATATAAAATCCAAGGTCCAAGGACTCCATTGCTGCCACATGGGGACACCCTAATAAAGTGAAAGTAACTCAGCAAGGCAGATTTTACTTTTGCAAAAGGGTGGCTTGTGTGATCAGTCAGCTCCAGCAAGCACACAGGACCTGGAAGCTTGGTCCCTAAGAGAACTGTCTTTTCCCCATTGGCTGAGGTCCAACCTCATAGTCTTTCCCACCTGGCTAGTTTAAAAGAATCAGGCCAAAGGGAGAAGAGCTCCACCGCACCCCCAGCCATTAGGCTTAGGAATGCATCAGGTCCTTTCCTTAAACCAAAGTCTTACAGAATATGGTGGGATTAAAAGATTAGAATTCCTTGTCATAAACCAAGTTCCAAGTTTTACAGGGTTTGAAAGAAAAGATTAATATTTAATGTCTCTTACACTGTTCTGGATTGTTTTCTGTTATTGTGACCAAAAACAGCTTGGGGAGGAAAGGGTTGATTTCATCTTACACTTCCAGGTCACAGTCCATCTTTGAGGGAAGTCCGGATAGGAGCTCAAGGCAGGAACCTGGAGGCAGAAATCACGAAGGAACACTGCTTGCTGGCCCTGGTCCTGCTCAGCCACTTTCTTATACATCCTGGGACCATCTGTCAGGGAGTGGCACCGCCCACAGTGGGCTGGGCCCTTATACAGTAGTTAGCGGCAAGAAACATGCCCCACAAACATGCACACAGGCCCCCTGATTGAGATAATCCTCCAAGTAAGACTCCCTCAGATAACACTGGGCTGCGTCAGGTTTTCAGCTGGGAAGGTAACACTAGGAGACACCCAACCTTGAACTCCACCATCCGGTGCCACTTGTCACAGGCTCTGAGCTACTGTGCAGAGGACTTCTGAACGACTGAGTCGGCATTGGCAAACTGACCTCTCACCTGCTCCCTTTTCCCTCCCCTCCCCTCCCTTCCCCCATCTTTCTTTCCTTTCTTTCCTCCCTTTTTTCCTTTTCCCATCATCCTCTTCTCCTGCCCTCTCCTCTCTTCTTTCCCCCATTTTCCACGTATTCCATTGAACAAATAATTTAATTCTAATGAAAACCATCCAGGACATCATCCGGCTTTTATGAATTTCCTTTCTTACCAAATGTCCACTGGGTCCATTGATGTATCAACAGTGAGCTGCTGGAGATAATTTCCTACTGCATCAAAACCACAGAAAGAGCCTGTGTCGGATATGGCAAATGCTTGTAAATGTGTTTAAAAGAGTGCAAGACCTTCTGACCGCAAGAAACAATTGCCATTATTACCTTTGTCATTTTGCCAAACCGCCTTAAGCTTGTTCTGTCCCTGCCCTTCATTCATAGCCAAATCACTCCTGTTTCACAAGGTCAGTACCAGGCTCTGTTCTTGGTTCTAGGAAAATTGAATTTTAGGCTCTTCAAGTGAACTGTGAGCTATAATTCCCAATGTCCTAGAATATAATCTCCCTCTCTCTCTTTTTCCTGTCCCTCTCCCTCCTGACACCTCTCCTTCCCTCCTTGTGTGTACGTATGCTTGTATCAGAATTCTTTCTGTACTAATGACTCTGACTCATTCTTTTTTATTTAGTTTTCCTTCTAAAATTTTTCCTCTTTTGATGTAGCTGTCTGTAACATGTTTCTTGAGAATCTTAGAACACATCATAGTCTTTTCTTTCAGGGCTCAAATATACCCAGTTGGAGTCATCTGCTTGCTCAAGAAATGTACCAGGCAAGAATACGTAGCCTCACATCTTCATAAACTGAATGATGATTATGTGTTGATGGGTTCTCCAATGGTAAGCACTTGGAGACCCACATGCCTAGGCACCGGCATAGTGGATAGAATAGGTTAACTTTTACAGGGGAAGGGGGTGCAAGTGCCGAAGCCCCCTTCACTATACTTGAAACTGAATAAACTCCCTGTCCTGCCTAAGCTTGATTACTTTCTGTGGCTTCCTGTCTCATGGTTGGGCACTGAGATCTGTGCTGCTATTCAAAGCCAAGACCAGCAAACTGTCCTTGATTCTCCTTCTTCCTTCTTCCTTCTTCCCTCCTGCGTTAGTCAAGTTGACACCCAGGACTAGCCGTCATACCTCCCGTGTCCCGTCTCTGCCGGGTTTGCGTGCCTCTTCCCTTTGCAGCAACTAACCTCCTTTCCTGGTCCATGTGGCAAAACCTGATGATCTCTTACAAGCTCTTTGTCTGTTTCCTCCCTGTGACTTTCCTGATTCATCCTGAGCTAGTCCTCTGGGACTATTTTGTGTAGTGACTTTGGTCACATTCAGCACCATGGTGACAGCAGGTCCCTGGAGATAAGGGGGGAAGGTGCCAGTTCTCCTCCTGGTGGTTAGAAATGGGCGGCAGCCATCGTGGTGGAGGATCCTGTTAAATTCATGGGTTGAGCACAACACAGCAGTTGGTCAGAAAGAAGCCGCCGAAGCTCGGAAGCTCGGTGTCTCTGCTTCCTGGCTCCATGGAACCAGCTGTCCCTTGACTGCTACTATTGATGCTTCTTCCTGAGGGGAATACACTTTGACCTTGCCTTGCTTAAGCCTCTGAAGATTTTGACTTTCCCTCCTATATATTGCATGTGCGCGCACACACACACACACACACACACACACACATTTTACATGCAAACATGCAGTATACTTACCTACATACATATACATATGCACACAACACATGCATATATACATATACACAAAAAGAATACCATTTTAGTAGAACATGGGATCAAACTGAATATTTTTCTGAGTTGCCTTGACCTGAAAATTTTGTTATTATTATCACTATTATTTGGTCTCTCGTTTGTTTGTGGAGGTAATAATGAAGGGACAAAGCAAAAGGATTTTAGTAGGAATCACAAGTGGAGGCTGTAGCATACTCATTGGTGACAAACTTAGCCTCTTTTATTAAAAAAATTACTTATTGTTATGTGGATAAGTATATTGCCTGCATGTATGTAAGTGTACCCGTGTCGTGCAATGCCCATGGAGGTCAGAAGAGAGTGTCAATTCCCCTGGAACTAGAGTTATAGATGGTTGTTAGCCACCATGTGGGTGCTGGCATCAAACCCAGGTCTGCAGGAGCAGCCAACATGCTCAACCGCTGGGCCATGTCTCTAGCCCCTAAACTTGGCCTCTTATTTCAGTTATTTATATTAGTTTAAACGGTATTAGTTACTTTCCCTGTAACTGTGACCTGACAACTACCAGATAAGAGTCACTTAAGGAAGGAAGGATTTATTAGTAGTTTGGCTCATGGTTTGCATGGATACAGCTCATTTCACAGAGAAGGCATGGTGGCGGGAGGGGCTGACAACCATGGTGGGAGGAGCTTTCTCACATCTGGGTGGAGCCGGAGCAGATGGGACAGGAAGTGGGGCTGGACCATAACCCCTGGGTCTTCTCTCCCCAGTTCCTACTTCCTCCATCTAGTTTCCACCTCCTAAAGGTCCCACAACCTCCCCGAATGGCACCACAAGCTGGGGACCAAATGTTCAAGTGTTCACATATGCTTCTATGGGGACGCTTCACATTCGAGCCACAATGCGAGTATACATGCTTTTTGATGTAACGACTCAAATACCTCAGCTACCATAAGATTTCCATCAGACACATTGTTCTCTACGAAATACTATTTTGTCAGATACACAGTTGGACCTGCCAAGGATGCATTTGCTATCTCTGCCTCCTCAGCACGAGTAGCCTAAGTGTGACTGGAAAGCTGAGCGCTTTAATATGCCAGATGACAGCTTTCCAGGAGGACAATTGGGGAGTGAGAATAAACATGCCATGTAGAACAGACACGCTTGGAACAGCATTGACAGTGTTGTTGGCCCCATGGTGTAAGCCTCACTGTGTCGTAAGTCATGAGTGCTGGACCAGATGTCATCCACGGATGGCAAGTTCAAGTACAAGATAGCTATAGAACTATCCTTATGAAAACTTTTTTAATAATACTTTTTATTCTTTGAAAGTTGCATTTTTTTTGTTGTTGTGGGGTCTTTTTGAGACAGGGCCTCCCCATAGCCCCACCTGGCCTGGCACTTGCTATGTAGACCAGGCTAGACTCTATCTCCCAAAGATCTGCCTGCTTCTTCCTCCTGAGTGCTGAGACTAAAGGCGTGTGCCACCAGGCAGCTCTAAAACTTGCATGCATTTATATCAGTATATTGATCATATCCGTCCACCCCTACCTCCCATCAACTCTCCTTAGTGCCTCCCGCACCATCTCCCTTCCAACTTCTTGTCCTTTTTTGAAAAAATTTACTTTTGCTATTAATAACCCCCTGAATCCATTAGTGCTGCTCAATGCACATGGGTGTGTGGCTGTCCCCCGGGGCATGACATTCCATCCTTAAAGGAAAGTGACTCTCCCTCCCTCAGCATCCATCAACTGCTAAAAGCTCCTCTGACATGGGTGGGGCCTTGGAAGCTGTTCAGATAGATTTTTAAGTCTTTTCACCACCATTAGAAACATACCCACACCCGTTGCAATTCCCACAGGCTCTGAAGATTTGCATGTGTGTTTTCATAGGACACATGTGGAAGACAGATTACAATCAATGGAGTCAGTAGTTTTCCCCTTCTACCATGTGGGTCCTGGGGATTAAACTTAGGTAGTTTTGATGGCAAGTGCCTTTGCCTGCTGAGCCATCTTGGTAGCCTGCCTTAAGTTCTTAATCTGTAGACCAGGAATCATAACGATAGGCATGACATCACAAGGTTAATACACTTTTCTAAAAATGGATAAGATACATCTCTTATCTATTCTGTGCTTGATCTAATCTAAGGGCTCAGGAATAAGTTATCAATAAAACTTCTTTAGTAATATACCATACCTTTCACTGAGCTAGTGACTTCACTTTGGCTATCAATAATATATAATAACTCAGTTCCACCACAGTCATAGCAGATGGGTGCTATCGTGCCCATTGAACAGATGAGGTCATTCGAAGGAGCAAAGCTGGACAATGCTGATGTTAAATTCCGAATGCTCTGACTTCATTTCCGTATTTCTAAACCTTGTGATGTGCTGTTCTGTTGGAGCACAATCTGTGTGTGTGTGTGTGTGTGTATGTGTGTGTGTGTGTGTGTGTGTGTGTGTGTGCGCGCGCGCGCGCAATGGATTGCTCGTAGAGGTCAGAAGACAACGTTATGGAGTCAGTTTCTCTGTCCATCTTCACTTGAGTTCTGGGGACTGAACTCAGGTCACCAGACTTACACAGCCTTTGCCCGGTGAGCATCTCGTAGGCCCCTGTGTTTTCTTTTTAGAGCCGCCCACCCCTAGGCCTCCCATCCTAGCAAGCACTGATCAGTTTTCCATGACTATCATTTTTTTCTTTTCAAATATACCATTTAAATGGAATACTGTAGCATATAATCTGTCGTCACTAACTTCTTTCATTCAACAGCAGTGTCTTGGGATGCACCCATGTGGTATGTCCGTATCCATAGGTGGTTGATTTTCATTGTTAAATAAGATGCCACAGTCCGGCTTACCACAATATGCTTAGCAGTCACTTACTGAAGACCACGAGGGTAAGTCAGTACAGACGAAGCTGCTGTGGATATTTATGCGTATGCTGTTGCATAAATATGTAAGTTTTTCATTCCCCCCGGGATGAATTCCTCAAGATGCAGTTGTTGGATCATTTGATACCTGCACTTTTAGTTTTATAAGAAAATACCCATCTGTGGGTGAGGGCGAGTCTACAGTCTTATGTTCCCCTGAGCAACAGATGAGTGCTTCTTTCCTCTGCAATCCCACCAGTCCTTGGTGTCCCTATTTACTACTATTTTGATTTTAAACATGACAGGAAGAGTCACTGTGATTCTAATGTGCATGACATAACAGCTGAAGACACCGAACATTTCCCTGTGTTTTCTATCAAATGTATCTTCATCTATTTTAACAATTTTATTTATTTACTATTATTTTTAAAAATATTTTATTTATGCTGGAATTCAAACCCAGGTTTTCTGCAAGAACAACCAGTGTTCTTAACCTCTGAGCCATCTCTCCAGCCCCTTATTTATTATTTTTATGTGTATGAGTGTATTGCCTGCATGTTTGTAAGTGCACCAGTGTTGTGCAAAGCTCGCAGAGGTCAGAAGAGGGTGTTGGAGTCACTGGAGTCACAGATGGTTGCTAGCTACTGCATGGGTGCTGGGAATTGAACCCAGGTCCTTTGCAAGAGCAACCAGTGCTCTTAACCACTGAACCATCTCTCCAGCCCCCTATTTTAACAATTTTTAACTAGTTTATTATTTTTTTTTCCTTTTCCTTTTAGGAGAGAGAGGGGGAGGGGATATGCTCACCTACATTTCTAGATTCTTCCCATGCATGACTTGTGACGCTATTTTTCTAAAACAGAAGTCTTAATTTTGACGACATCCAGTTTATCATAGTCCCCTCTACTTTTGGTGTCAAGTTGAAGGACTTTCTGTTTAGTCTCAGACGTCAGAGACTTTCTTTTTTCCCTTTGTTTTTTTCCTAGAAAAAATGTAACAAGCTTTTACATTTAAGTTCTTGATTCATTCTGAGTTCACCTTTAGGCAAGGTGTGAAATGTTGCCTGTGTTTCCTTCCTATTTATCTGTGATTTTCCAGACATTCCAATGCCGTTTGGTGAACAAAGTCATTTCTCCATGAAGTTCATTTTTTTCATATTTGTTAAAAAATCATTCAGGAGGATTTGTACAGATCTACTTTCATGTTTTCTATTAATTTCCATGGATCTGTTCCTCTCTGCCAACAGTTTCATGCTGCCTTGATTACTGAGGCTGGATATAGTCCTTGGCCCTGGGTGGTGAGGGTCACTCCAGCCCTCCATCTCATTCTTCCTTTCCATGTCCTTTTGATCACCCTATTGTTGTCCCTAACTATATTTTTTATTTATTATTTTATGGGTACGAGTGTATTGCCTGCACATATGTGAGCCTGCATGTATGTGAGTGCACCTGTGTCGTGCAATGCGTGGAGATCAGAAGAGGGCTTTGGATTCCCCTGGAACTGGATGGAATTAAGGAAGGCTCGTAGCCGCCATGTGGGTGCTGGGAATCAAACCCGGGTCCTCTGCAAGAGCAGTCATTGCTCTTAACTTCTGAACCATCTCTCCAGCCCCTGCTGTACCTAACTTTAAGCATTTTTAGATAGGTCTGTCTCTTTCTCCAAAAACCCTTGTTGGGATTTTGAGAAGAATTATGCCTATAGATCCAAGTGTGGGAAAATTGACATCTTTTCTACACCAGATCTGTTCATGAACTTGGTAGGGTTCTCTATGTGTTTAGGAGTTCTTTGATTTACTTCACCAGTGCTTTGCAATGGCTATCCCACGTATCTTGTACATGTTTTGTTGTTTATATCCAACTATTTAATTTACTGTGCTGGATAGCTTTAGTTGTCAACTTGACACACCTGGGTAGAGGGAGCCTCAAATGGGGAATTGCCTCCATTGGACTGGCCTGTGGTCATGTCTGTGGGGTATTTTCTTGATGAGTAATGTGGGAGGGCCCAGCCCACCGTGGGTGGTGCCACCCCTGGGCAGGTGGGCCTGTATTGTATAAGAAAGCAGGTTGAGCACAGGCCAGGGGAGCAAGCCATGGTCTGTGCTCCAGCTGCTGCCTCCAGGTTCCTGCCCCGAATTCCTACCTTGGGCTCCCTGATAAATTGTGTCCTGTAAGATGTAAGATAAATAAACCCTTTCCTCCCCAAGTTGGTATTGGTCAGGGTATTTTGTCACAGCAACTGAAGGATTACTAAGACATTTACTTTGGATTAAATTTGAAGTCCTTTTCAATGAAGTACGTAGCTTGTAGAAAACAGTCATTTTGGAGCTATAATCTGAGGGTAATCATCTAGTTTAAATGATCCCCCTGAGCTGCAGAGATGGCTCAGTGGTTAAGAGCACTTGCTGCTCTTCCAGAGGACTGGACTTCCATTACCAGCACCTTTGTCTGGAGGCTCACATCCACCTGTAACTTCAGCTCCAGGGGATCTGACGCTCTCTTCAAGCTTCAGAGGGCATCTAACACAGAGAAGTATTGATAATAAAAGAAACATTAAAAAATACAAATGATTTTCTTTACTGTCCCAAAATCATTTTACTAAAAATTATGTATGATTGGTTGTCCTTGCATTTTGGGTAAAGATTCAGGTTTCTAGGGGTTTATGGAAATTTAATTACTAGCTTATCACTAGTCTATTAATTTGTTCCACCTTTATAGTCTTATAATTTTTAAAAAACATTTACTTATGAATGTGTGGTATGTGTGCATGTACATGTGTGATCAGAAGACAGCTTTTGGGTATTGGTTTTCATCTCCCACCATGTTGGTCCCAAGTCCAAGGGATCAAACTCAGGTCATCAGGTCTGGCGGCTAGCATCTTCTCCTACTGAGCCATCTTGCTGGTCTCTATTCTTAGGCAATTATAAGTCTTTCTAAAGAGATATTTATTTTATTTTTAATTATATGTATATATGTGAGTCTATGTGTGGGTGTGTGCAGGTTCCTGAGGAGGTCAGAGGCGTTTGATCCTCTGGAGTTATAAGTGGTTGTGAGCTGCCTAATATGGGTGCTGGGAACGAAACTCAGGCCCTCTGTAAGAGCAGTTTGGACTTTTAACTCCTGAGCCATCTCTCTAGTGCTGTTCTTATAGTCTTGTTATTACACAAAACAATAAAAATAAAACAAAGCAACCTTTATCTATACACTTTATTTTTTATTACTTTTAGAATTTCTTTTTTTTTTCCACTCAAATTTCTTAGTAGAATACACATCTATCAAGGTTTTAATCTCTCTGGCTTCATGTGTGCACATGGGTACTTGTATGGGATCACTTGAATGTAATCCAAGTATACCTGGAAGTGCTCTTAAGTGATGTCAAAAGACAAAAGCTGGTAGATTTTTCTCCAGTTGGTGAAAGATGAATCAGCTGGCTTTTGGGTCTGGAAGATTATTATAGATTAAGCTTGACCAAGAGAGTCCCTGCTCATGAAGTTGTGTTGGAACAGGATGAAAATGCACCTCACTTTTTTTGAGACTTCTTTAAGACCCCTTTCGACCTTCACAATGTTTATTTAAAGTACAAAACTCACACATGTTCCTTAAATCAAACTTAAACAATGGAAAAGTTTTCAATAAAACAGGAAATAAAATTTGACGCCAGGCCCTAGTCTTTGTCTCAAGACAAATGTCTAATAGGTTTACTACTTGCTTTTCACACCCTTCTCTCTGAAACAAATGGGGAAACGCATTCTCATACATGTGCAGAGTATATTGTAAAGGCAAACATGGACCAATTCATTTGGCATTATATTTAAGGAGAATCTGAATCCAGGTTTCCTCAGGACAGTCTTGGTGAGTATGTGTTTTGTTTATAAATTGTCATGGCAATTCCTTTGACATTCAAAATATTCTGGCTTATGAGATACACGATATGGTTACATTATGTGCACTAGTCCCCATCCTCTTGTGTTTTGAATTTACATCTAAGTTTGTTCTTCATGGGTTTACCTCATTGATGCATGAACTCTAGACATCCTGTTGTTCTTATTACACCATAATTTAAGCATGCCAAATGATGGGAAAGCGGATTGGGGGTTTTATTAATATGAATTCCACCTTCATGAAGAACTTGTGCATCTGTTTTTCTAGTAAAACCATGCTCACTTCTGCCAGGTTGTTTCTAGAAAGGTTGTTGGGACTCATACACTCACAGTCAGCTTATGAAAGCGCACTTCCTGCCAGATTCTGTTCTGCCAGTTCCTGCATTTTTGTAAAAGGAGAGACAGAAAGATCAAATGAATTATTCCAGTTATTTCTATGTACAAATAAAGACCCACTCTTCAGGGAGACAGTTCAAATTTATGACTCAGACAGGCACAAGTCCAGTTTATTTTAAGTGACCAAGGGTACATAGATATTTTTGGAAAGAATGAAACCCACTAATATAGGGGTTGGGCTAGGACTGTCTAGACTAGTTCTTTCTTAAGAAACCTTTTAAAAAATGTTTGCCTAAACTGTTCTGTTCAGAGGTCCTGAGGGGAGACTTGTGAACACAAAGCCTTGTGCTCAGGACTTTGCATTAAAATTGAATGTGTCTCTCTTTGCGTGTCTCTAACCACTCTCTCCATTTTAAAATCATTCTTATTTTCATAGAAAAAAAAACAGTATGAAAGAGTTAAACGTTTTAGAATGCATTCTACAAACTCTTTTGGAAGTTTTAAATAGAAATGTTTATAAGCGTACCCTGAAATTTTAAACGTTGTAATTATGTGATAATAATAACCACAATTTAGCTTAATGGGTTATTTATTAATACTTGAGGAAACCTGATGGGCCCAGAAAGGGGTTGCTTTCCTATCATTTTTGTTTTCCAAAAAGACATACAAAAGTTAAAGGGGCTTATGCCTCTTCATTTTCAGTAGGATAATGGCTTTAATTTTTTTTTTTTTTTTTTTTTTTTAAGAATGAAGTAATTTGAAGCTTCTGCAGAGCTTTGCAATTTGCATATACAAAGTGAATTGCTCACTTAATTCATTCGGTCCCACAAGGGAAAAAATAATTAGGATGCAGCCAACAAAGGCAAGGCAGAAAATTGCCTTTTAGGTAGCAGTCTCATCCCCGCTCAGTAAACAGAAATAAATCATCATCTGTAAATTACCAACAGCAGGAAAAGGGGCAAACTTGGAAGTCAAGCCCTTGTTTTCCTAAATGGCTTTAGACTCTGCAGAACACCAAGAATGTCTTTGATATTCCCACACAGCGTCTACTAATTGTGTAATTCCGACATGCAGATTCCAGCTCCTCAAGCGAATATGCTTTTAAAAATCCAATTGTATTAATCTTCCCTTGGAACTCTAGATGAAATTTCAACAGTTTTCCTGTCTAGTTATAAAATAATCCATTTGGAAAATTGAATCGTGTAATTCATGATTGTTTTCCAAGTTGTTAAGGCAAAACCCTCTCAGTAGCAAATTAAACTTTTAAAGTATGGCCACTTTGTTAATTGCTGGCTGTTAAACATTTATTTCAATGAATACTATCATTTATGATGAATAAGACATCTGGTGTATAGCTTTAAAACAAACCAATTAATTTACAGTCTATTTTTGGAAGTTCTAAATAGGATGGCATCCTTAAAGAGTTATCAGAAATTTAGGAGAAAGTTGAGTTTTTCTTTCCTTTGATGGAGTCATCATACCTAATATTGGGACTGTACAGTAATTAATTCATTTTTAAGTCACTTCCTAACTTTTCCTTACACCCGTTTTTACCCAAGTGGATGTATTTTTTAAAATTTTGATTATTTTTGTTTTTATTTTATGTGTATGAGAGTTATGCCTGCATGTATGTGCAGTGTACCCATGTCATGCAGTGCCCACAGAAGTCAGAAGAGGGCAATGGATCCCCTGCAACTGGAGTTACTGATGGTTGTTAGCTGCTGTGTGGATGCTGGGATTTGAACCCGAGTCCTCTGCAAGGGTGTCAGTGCTTTTAACCACTGAGCAATCTCTCCAGCTCCACAGTGGCTGTCCTAATCACTCATTGGTCATTGTGTGCTGGTCTTTCCCGACCCGACTTCTTGTCTCCAGGTCTAGTTCTCACCCCGCCTCCCCCAAGGTTAAAGCCACCATAAATGGTTATGCCAGATACTCACGACTTCCTCATCAATTCCATGTGAATGACTCTGCTGGTCCCTCATATTGAGAAACCCTGGCCTGCATCATAACCATTCTGATTCCTAAATGTGCATATACGGTGTACACACGCACATGCGCACGCTTGCATGCACACCCCACGGCTGTTACATTTGCCAGCTTATGCCAGTTAACTTGTACGTTCCCAGTTTCGTTTCACAGCCCACATGAGGCTCCTGCTTGTAGTCTTTAGCACCTAGGCCTGGTCCATGTGCGCCCGTCGCAACCCTGCTCACCTCTGCTCTTCCCTGTGTGCTCATCCTCCCAAGGCTAGACAACCTCATGGCTGTGAATTGCTTTTGCTTGGACATTCTTCTCTGTTTTCTCCGCCTCATGAATCCTTGCGCATCCTTGAGATCCACCTTAGGAATCCCCAGGCCTAAAGAAGAACATGGCTTCTTTGATTCCTCACTTTGTGTTCATTAGTTGACATTTGGTGGTTTAGTAAAGAGTACCTTACTTGTCTGTATTGGAATTGCTATCTCTGTTATTTAGTAGTTGTGAGAAAAGTTAACCTTTTAGAGCTTGACTTTCTCATATATTCAGTGTGGAAATAAATAGTTACTGTAGCTGCTTAGAAAGTTATGAAAAAATTGAGTGATGCAGTTGATATGAAGTACTTATAACTCAGAGCCTGGCAGGTCGATCAGGAACTAGGTAAATATTAAGCACTGGCACTGTTGTTCTTAGGATGGTATTGTAGTGGCTTTCATACCGGGTGCCACAGATGGCCCCAGGCAAGGCAGAGTCCCTTTTTTAGGTCTGGGAGCCTTTTGATCTTTGTAGGTTAGACTCCTGGACCTCTTGTTTTCACGGACATGTAGACTTGGTCTACGTAAATCTCTGAAGTCTGCCTGCCTGGTCCAGTCCAGGGCCTCTGTCACTGGTTGAGAAACCTTGATCATGCTGACAGAACGACTGCCATTTGGCTTGTGCTTGGAATGGATCTGATGAAGGTGCCTACCCTAAGCGTTAAAGCGTCCATTCATCAAGTCCTTAGGAATGGTCTACTGTATGTGGACCACAGTTCTGGGCACCGCAAATACAGTGGTAAACAAAACAGATGGCCCTGTGCCTTAATCTAGCCAGGAAGAGACAGATGCAAAAAAAATATATGAATGAAAAGACCTCCTGTGTCGTCCTACCTGACAGATGCCAAAAAGAAAAGTGAAGCCTGGAGAGGGGATGGTGTGGGAGGTGAGGACTGTGGTTTTAAATGGAGTCCTCAGCAAGCCTGCCATTGAGGAGGGAACTTGGAAGTGCACTGGGGCATGTGGTGAGTTAGTGCTTCCAAGTATAGGTAAGTAAGGGCAGACGGTGTGTGCTTGTTCAGTGGGTCATAAAAGACCCCTTGAATGAGACTGATTCCAGTGGACTTACAAGATGAGGTAAAGCTGCATTTTATAAAATGATGAAATTGCAGGGTGTGGTGAGGCATGCTTTTAATCCCAGCACTCTGGAGGCAGAGACAAATGCAGGTGGATCTCTGTGAGATCGAGGCCAGCCTGGTTTAAATAACAAGTTTCAAGCCAGCTAGGGCTGTAGGGAGACCCTGTTTCAAAACAAGCAAAACAAAACAAACGCACAAAAAAACAAACGGAAAAGCAACTGCAAAAAACTGAAATCTATTGCGTTGGCTTTGCTTGTGGAGTTACAGCTCTTCAGTACACAACCTCTAGCAAGTCTATTAGAATAATGAGACTGGGTTGCAGAGAGGTGTGTGGGAGTGCTCTGACATTCTGAAGGACTGTCCAAGAGACAGGCAAGACTCCAATGTCCAGCGTCACCTCCTCCATCAGTAGAAAGAGCGGTTTCTCAGAGGGCTCCAGAGAGTGTGGGAGGAGATACGCAGTTGTGATATGTCTTGAGTAGAGTGAATCAGAATTCTTTTCACACTGATTTTATGCAATGCTATCCAACACTATCAGACACGTGGACCACAAAGCATGCCACCAGCAAGGTAGCCTTCTGTCATTTCCTACATTGCTCCAGGAAAGGCGAGTTGGACTGCCTTCACCATCTGCTGAAGGGAGGATTCTGGGAGGCAGGAAGAAAACGTCCATGCTTTGTTCGTGCTGGTGCCAGCGCTAGGGAATGCCTTCGGAAACAGAGTATCATTCATTCCTGCCTCAGTAGGAACGTAACTAAAGGGACTTTCTTATTTACCCTAGCTTCTCATCATGTCCTAAATAGTCGTCGCTAGACCTTGCAGTTGTGTTAACCGCTAGCTGGCCGTGCCTGCTGGAGTGCCCAGAAGAGGTTGGTGATGGTGTGCAGTACAGGAGCATGGTCCCCATCCTGGGCAGGCTACCTGTGAGTGCATAGCCCACCTAAGGACAAATCTGTTAAAACTTGAGTGGAAGGATGCCCATGTGCATTGGATGGCGAGGTGGGCATTTATGCTAGAATGCATTATAGAAAGTAGGATTGCTTACTTGATTAAATGCATTAGTTATGCATTTTTTGAGATTAAAAGAAATGAATCACTACCAGTGAGCCTGGTAATAATAGGGATCTGTGGTGCCAAACTAATTTAATAAAAAGCAGTGGAGACAGGAAAAGCATATTCATTCAGTATTTATCTGGCTCTGGCAATCAAAGATACAAGGCTTAACTCAGCATAACCAGCATAACCAGTGGGGTTAAAAGAACAGTATTTCAATGCAAAGAAATTCTTCAATGGATGCAGAATCTTTGCTGCAGTGTGACTGGGAACAGGATGTTCGTATGATGACAAAGCATTCACCCAGCTCCAATTACAAACATGAAAGTTGTCATTTTAGTATGGGAAGGAATGGCAGCTACCTCCGCTGATAAACCTGAGATCCTGTGGGGGATATTATGATAGCACAGTCTGTCTTTCACGTCTGTGGTTTCTACATCTGTGGGTTCAGCTCTCCACAGATGGAACATGTTAGGAGACATTTCATTGTTTCTCCCATGTGCTAGGTACTTAGGTCTCTCTATGATGGTCCTATTTGTACAAACACATACAGACCGATTTCCTTTTCACGATTCCCTAATTAATTCAGAGTAGTAACTATTTGTATAGCATTTAACTATTGGGAATTCTAAGTACTCTAGAATGATTTAAAGGACACGCAAGGCAACCCGTTAGTCATCATGTTTAAGGGACTTGGATGTCTATGGATTTTGGTCTCCATGAGTCCTGTGACCAATCCCCTGAAGATTTTGCAGAATGACTTTGTTGGCTTTCTGAGAACATACACTATGATGTCTATAGCACCATTTATTAGGTAGTCTTAAGAGAGACATTTATATGAATGTCATCTATCTATCATCTATCTGTCTGCTTATCATCTTTCTATCTATCTCTATCTATCTTTATCTATCTATCATCTATCATCTATCTATCTATCATCTATCTATCATCTTCTATCAATCATCTATCTATCTATCTATCTATCTATCTATCTATCTATATCTATCTACCTAGCTATCATCTATCTATCTATCTATCTATCATCTATCTATCTATCATCTATCTATCTATCATCTATCTATCTATCATCTATCATCTATATCTATCTACCTATCCATCATCTGTCTGTCTATCAATCATCTATCAATCATCCATATATCTATCTATCCTCTCTCAATCATCTATCAATCAATCATTCATCTATCTATCATCTATCTATCATCTATCAATCATCTATTAGTATCCATATATCTATCTATCCTCTATCAGTCAACTATCAATCATCTATCTATCTATCTATCTATCTATCTATCATCATCTATCATCATTTGTCTATCTATCTACCTATTATCATCTATCATCTATCTATCTAGCATCTATCATCTTTCTATCTATCTATCTATCTATCTATCTATCTATCTATCTATCATCATCATCTATTTATCTATCATCTTCCATTATTTATCTATGTAACTAGCTATCATTTACTACCTATCATCTACTATTGATCTCTCTATCATCTTTCTCTCTATCATCTAGCTATCATCTAATGTCTATCTATCTACCCCCCACCACCACCTATGTGATGCAGTAAACCTAGGGCTTTGTACTGGGCAATATTCTAGTACTGAGCTACATCCTCAATCACTGGTCTAAACTTGTGGATTTAACTTTCATTTTAAAATTAGGAAACGAAAACAAAACAAAATGAAAATAAAAATGTCTAGCACACAGAGCATTCTAAAGGAAATCTGACACGATGCTTTCTAAATACAGGTATCACTTACTAAAGGTGGGGGACTCTGAGATCAGGAGGCCCAGGACAAGAACAGATGCCACCCGTCAGTCCTCGCTGGCCTCTGCACTGGAGTGATCAGTGTGTGCATGAACATAGCTTAAAACCATCATGAGGGACTTTCAGAGAACTTTGTGTCTGAGATATAAATTAAATAATATAAGGAATTCTTGTCTGTTTCTTAACTGTGAAGATAATATTTCAATAATGTGCATGAACCTCGTTATTTGCAAGAAATATTTGTTGGATTGTGGGGACAGTACATGTGAATGGCTATAATTTACTTTCAAACATGTCCACCACAAATGAGTGTTTATATATGCACATGTTCACAAACCCTCATTACATCTGCATGTGAAGAAAGTGATGAAGCAAATAAAATCAAGGTGGGAAAGCTTGTCAATGTGATTTTAGGTGGAGGATACATGACCATGCTTCAGTCTTTCAGCATTTATTGTGTTTGAAAATCTTCAAAATTAATCTTTGGAAGAGAAAACCATAAACACAGAATTCCTACAGAGACCAGAGGACGGAAAACAGAAAACACATTTTTTAAAATGAAGGATTTAAAAAATTATAAAGAGTAAAAGAGGACTGAGGTCTTCCCCAACAAGAGTATTATCTATCACCTGCAGTAAAATTCATTTATTAGGTTTGACATAGATATGAGAGTCCAGTTGAACGCTTCTTTAAAAAAGTCAGTACTGTGAGACTCACAACAAGTCAGAGTACAGGAAACAAGTGTCAGTCAGGTGCTCAGCCATAAACAGCTGTCATACCCTCTACCACAAGACTCAGGGAGCATCACTGAAGAGGGAGCTGAACAAAGATCGGGGAGGACGAGGGTGAAACAGCGTCTTCTGCGCATGACAGAAACTCACAGCAGCTGTGACCGCCTGCACAAGGCTGTACCAGATCAAGACAGTCAGCATACCAGCATGGAAGGGGGCGGTCTCATAAGCCCCTACTCCTAACTGTGGAGCTGTTGACTGTTGATGGTGCGAAGGGAGGGAGAATCAGTTTTCTTTAGGGGTATGGTTCCTGGTGGATTGACCATGCTCCGGTGGGATAGCCTCACACTCATGTATTTATGGACAGCACAAATTGGACTTGGTGAGTTATTTTTAAAGAAGACATGGAATTGGGAGTGGGAGGGAAATATGAGGGAGAATCCAGGGGGAGGTGGAAGAGGGGTAGTAGAGGGTAAATATTACTGAAACATATTGTGTACATGCATGAATTCTCAAACAAAACAATTTTAAGTAAAAAAAAATCAATACTATGTTTAAGAATAGTCACCAAAACTTCTCATGTACCATCTCATGCATGACTTTTGCAAGTGTAAGAGACAAAAAATGCAGACACCAAAAAGTACGTCGACATGATTCCATTTATATAGTGTTTTTTAAAGACAGAACTAACCAATGGTATTAGATGTTAGTTAACAATGCTGACTAGAGAGATGATATTGACTTAAATTGTGCTCATCCATCAATCTGGGAAGGGCCTACACAGATGTGCACACAGGTAAGGGATCATGGGATTGCAGTCTTGAGGTTTCTTTACCAGATGTGATTTTGGTCCATGGGCTCTATCTAGGTATGGCAGGAAGAGTTCATGCTACTGATAGCCTGAGCTTTTAAGTCATATTGTTATTAGTATCCATATCAAAGCAAGGGGTTTCGAAAAACTGAGCTCTCTTTCACATTTTAAGGTTCACGTAGAGCAGATGCGCTTAGTTGAGATGCTTGTTCCCTGATTAATGCGTATTTGTGTAAGGAATCTGGCCTCCTAAATATAAGAAGCATTGTTGTTACAAAATACTGGCATGAAATTTCAGAGTGAAACTCTGACAAGTCTTGGCAAAAAAGGAAATCAGACAGAGGGTACCCTCGCCAACATCTGCTAGCGCCATTATCCCAAAGTTTCGGTGGCTTACAGCAATGCATATTTATCTCTTGCTTTGGTTACATCAGAGGTCTGGGTTGACTGTCGGTGTACTGGAAACAGCTGGATTAGATTGAACCCTGTTGAAATATGCTGGTTGTGTTGAGACCCAGGAAGGAACATTTATATTTTCCTCATGGTAGAAAGCTGAGACGCAAGAGGTGAGGAGATGCTTAACTACACGTGCATGTAAAGGGCCTTCTTGCACATGGCTTAGCCTACGTGCTGTTGGCCAAAGAAAGTTGTGTTTCCAAGTCCAAAGTCATCAGAAAACAGTTGTAAGCATTTGGAAGGAGTGAAAATTATGAATGAGTAACTCATGTGATTAAATACATGACTGTGAGGAAGTTTGCTGGGAGCTGTAAAGTTTGCCTTTGGGTTGGTTTAAATGCCTCCAAATCTTAGAGAGAGAAGCATTTGACTCATCTTATCTTAGCCCTTTCTTTTCTAATCCCTTTATTGAAATACAGGCTTTATGCTTAAGAAAAGTCCCAACCACAAGGAGCCACTGCCTTCTGTGAACTCTGGATTGGTCCATGATCATTTGCCCTCAGATGTCCAAAATCAGATTCAATAGGAGCCTACATTGAGCTTTTGAAAGCAAATGTCCAATTTGTTGAAAAAAATCAAACATTTTAAAGGTCTTAATATTGATATTTTTGGTAAGTCATATAGACATTTCCAGTCTTCCTTGATAGTTACAGATTTTGGCTCCATTTCAAGAGAAATATCTCTGGAGTTCATGAACTTAAATAGATGAAAGGGGACTCATTATTAAATTGAAATAACAACCAGACAGGTAACAGCCCAGAAACTAAGCAGAAGTTATTTATGCTTTCTAATTTGACCTGTTATTATTTTAGCATGAAAAATACATAAAAGTAGATAAAGCGACATGAGCTTGATTTATACACCATTAGTCATGTTCGATGTCATTTTCTGTCATCAAAATTCTGGCAGTAAGTGGAAAAATTGCACCTGGATCTCATCTCTGTCAAACATTTGCTTCGTTTGAGTCCGTAAGTCTCACATGTTTTGGGTCTGAATCATGAAGCTTGAAGTGTTTCATTGTTTTTCTCACTGCGAAACGAGATGAAAAGGCACAAAGGAAACAAGTGGTCATATTCCGAGTGCTGACCTCTGGGCTATCGAGGAGAACCCAGTGGTTGTCTCTGCTGAAGTCTGTTGCCTGACTTCCGCCAAGCAGATGAGAATTGCTGTTGTGATCTTACAGGCTAGTCCTTGCCGTGGACTCGGGAAGAACTTAAATGAAAGGAAGTCACCTTCAAAATAGTAGAATCAGGCCAGTAGTAATAAATTGATGGTGTTTTTCTTAAATTTTTGTCACTAATTTCTGTCATAATCCATGCTTTAAATATGGATTTAATAGTATGCTTTAAATCATCAAAGCTGTTCTGATTCAATAAATTAACTGTAGGAGAAAAAGAAATCATTGCTACCACTAATAAATAATATCATTTGCAATGAACTGAAATTAACATAAAAAAGAAATATAGTAAAAATGAAATGATTTTAAATAATAAGTAGTGGCTTTTTGTAGTCTTAGAGGTTTCTTTTTGAATGTTTATATGGTAAAAACAGACACACGAATGCACACACATAAAATGGTGCCTATCCCTTCAACAAAATTTTCTCTCCTTTTTGGGGAGTTGGATATCAAATACAAGGAGTCACATATACTGTAACCCCAACCCCTCTTAAACTTTGAAGTAAAATATTGTTAGTTATATGCACATTATTGTGCAGTACACCACCACTATTAAGTTATTCATCTTTGACCAGAACTCTACCCATTGAACAACTTATCATTCCCTCTGTTCTCCATCCAGCCACTGTTCAGCTGTCCACTGCTGTAAGTGCAGCTGTTTTAGTATCCTTATATAGGTGGGATCATTTCTCATAGGATGAGGCCGTCAGGGCCTATTCACATCTTAGACACGAGTTCCTCCTGTGCTGAGGCTGAATAGCACTGCATTTTACTAATACACTACACTTTCTTTCTCCAGTAACTGTTGATAGACATATTCCCTCTCTTTGCTGTTGTGAATAATGGTATCACAAACATAGAAATGGGACTTCATTTCATGATCCTTATAGTTTGAAAGTGGATATTATATAACTGTATTAATTCAACTGTAAACCTAAAAATTTACAGCCAATTTTGAAAGAGATGCATCTTAGCTCAGGAAATTGTTATTGACTATGTCAATGCTGTTATAATGAAATGCTTCTTCTAATTATGTGGTTATTAAATGAATAATTTACCAAAAGAAAAAAATTAGAAGAGGAATATACTTCTTTAGGCTTGCTTAAGACAAAAGAAAGAAAGTGGAATGTCCCTCACAGGTTTGTGTGTTTGAACACTTGGTCTCAAGCTGGTGGTATGATTTGGGGAAGTTGCGGAACCAGGAGGAGATGGGGCTTAACTGTAGGAAGGAGGGTATCGTAGGGCAGGTATTGAGAGTTATAGTCCAGTCCCACACTTCAGGCCCACTCTTTGTTTACTGACGAGCCATCTCATGCTCTGGTCCTGCTGTGGTGCCTGCTCTGGCACACCATGACGGATTGTATCTGCTCAGTCAGCAAAACAATCCTTCCTCCTCCACGTTGCCTGTTAGATATTTCATCACAGTCATGAGAGAAGCAAGTAGTACAATGTCCTATCTTTAGTTCTTTTGGTTAGATGCTCCTCCGTGGGCTTGCGGAGACATGCTAATTCAATATTTGAAGGAGCTGTGTACTATCATCCACTTACATTCTTTCCAGTGAACCCATATAACGTCAAAACATTGCAGCTCTCTGTTTTTAAAAAAGAAATTTATTTATTTTTATTTTATGTGTATGAGTGTTATGCCTGCATGTATGTAAGTGCACCCGTGTTGTGCAGTGCCCACAGAGGACAGAAGAGGGTGTGAGATACCCTGGAGTTGGAGTTACAGAAGGAGGCAGATGTCCACTCAAACCCTTTGCCCTCTTTTCAATTGGCTTTTATTGTCGGTTTTGAATTGTAGAAGTTCTTCATATATTTTGGGTCCCTTGCTTGATATATAATTTTCAAATATTTGCTCACATATTAGAAGTCATGGAGCATGGGAAATTGGGGCTGTTTCTGAACCTAGAGATAAACTTCCAGTTTTCCCCCATTGGTATATTGTTTTTTATATATGACCTTCATCACATCCAAATAATTTCTTTTCTCAGTTTGTTGACTTTATTGCCGTCATTTGTTGTGAAAGGGTGTTAGTTTCTATCAAATGCTTTTTACAATTATTTGGTGTGATCATGTTTCTGCTTATGGATCATAATACATTGGTACATTTTCTTCTGCTGAACCATCCTTGAATTCAAGAGATAAATCCTACCGCAGTAATTAAATTGCCATCATGATGGGTGATAGTTTTATTATACTGTTAAAGTCGGTACGGAGTATTTTGTTGAAAAATTTGCAGCTACATGCATCAGTTATGTTGGCTTTTATGTTTCTTTCCATGTGATATCTTTGTCTAGTTTTGGTATTAGGGTGATTCTGGCCTCATAAAATGAGATCAAATTGTTCCTTCCTCCTACGTTTGAAAGAATTTGAGAAGACTTTACGTCTTGTATTTAAATATGTGGTGTAATTCTCCAGAGAGAATTAATTAAATAAATTAATTTAAATTAATTAATTAATTTAGTGCTGGATTTTGCTTTGCTGAGAGGGTTTTGTTGTTAAATTTATTGATAATTGAATTTCTGTACTATTTATGTTTATTCCGATTTTCTGTTTCTTCATAATTAATTTTTATAGAGTATTTAGAATATAATTTCTCATAAAAGCCTCTTTATAATCTGAAATCCCTTATTTCTGTGGTATAAGTTATATCTCCTTCATTTCTGATTTTATCTATTTTTGTTCTCTCCCTTTTTCTTATATAAGAATTTCCAATTTTGTTAATATTTTCCTGAAAATCATCTAGTTCCATTGGCTTTTTGAAATCGCTTTTGTATTACTACTTAATTTGTTTCTGCCCCGATCGTCACTGCTTTCC
Organism: Nannospalax galili; assembly: GCF_000622305.1. Lineage (NCBI taxonomy): Eukaryota > Metazoa > Chordata > Mammalia > Rodentia > Spalacidae > Nannospalax > Nannospalax galili. The sequence goes on along the minus strand of NW_008340140.1, from coordinate 1,853,308 downwards.
TTTTGTTTAGTTTGGGTTGTTTGTGCTCTTGCCTCTAGGTATTTAAATAAATGCTGGGCTGTTTATTGAAGCCTCTTCTTAATTTAGGCATTTACTGCCATCTTCCCTCGTATTTCTGTCTTTGCTGAATCCCATAAATTTGGCGAACTATATTCTGATTTTCATTTGTGTAAAGATAGTTTAAATTTTCTTTTTGATTTTGACCAATTAGTTACGCAAGACTGTTGTTTCATTTCTCCCTGTTTTTTATTTTTCCCTCAGGTTTTCTTCTGTTACTTATTTCTAGTTTTATTATGTTCGGAAAGGACAGCTAATACGATGCCATTCCTCTGAAACCTGTCAAGGCCTTAGTTGTTGATGGTTTTTCCCCCCTGAGATTCCTACTGTCACTCAGGCTTCAGTTCAAATTCACAGTGATCCTCTCACCTCAACCTCCCAAGTGCTGGCATTAAAGCTATTATTGGTACCTCACTTGTGGTCTGTCCTGGAGAATGTTCTGTATAAACTTAGAAGAATGTGTGTTCTGTTGCCGTTTGGTGGAATCTTCTGTTTCCATGTGTTAGCGCCCTTTGGTCTAAGTGATGTACACACATGCTGTTTCTTCATGAATATTTTCTCTGGTGTTCTAGCCATCACTGAAATTGAGTACCCATCATAGGGGTATTCTTACTGTTACGTAGTGGTTTATATCTCTTCAGTTGCATCAAAGTTTGCCTCATACATTTGCTCTGTTGTGAGTTTCATGCATTTATAGTTGCTCTGTGTTTGAGGGGGACTGATGATTTTATCATTCCTCAGTGTCCTCCTTTGTCTTTGGTGATACGTTTTTGAGTCAAAGTCCATCTCATGTGACATAACCACGGCCACTTCTGTCTCCTTTTGCTTAGTCATTTGCGGTGAATATATTTTCTAGTTTTTCATTCTCAGCATATCTGTGTTTTTAAATCTGAAGCAAGGGGCTGAGAGATGACATAGCAGTTAAGAGTGCTTGCTTTTTTTTTTCAGAGTACTGGAATTTGGTTCCCAACACCCACATCAGGCAGCTCACAATTTCTTGTAACTCCAGATTTGATGCCTTCTTCTGGCCACTTCAGGGCATTGCCACATATGTGAGCGCGTGCGCACGTGCACACACACACACACATACACACACACACAAATAATTCTTTAAAATTCTAAAATGAAAGCCAGGTGTGGTGCACACATCTTTAATTCCAGCACTTGGAAGACAGAGACAGGTGGATCTCTGTGAGACTGAGGCCAGCCTGTCTACGTAAGTGAGCTCCAGACCAGCTGTGGCTGTAGGGAGACCCATCTCAAAAAGACAAAATAATTCTAAAATGAATCTTTTATAGAGAACGTATATTTCGATGTTGCTTGTTTATTCATTGAGACACAGTATCTTTTTGATTAAGGAGTTTAATCTATTTACACTTAAATTTTTTAAAATTTATTTACTGTTATTTTATGTGTCTGAGTGTATTGCCTGCATGTGTGTAACTGTACCATATGTGTGAAATGACCATGGAAGCCAGAAGAGGATGTTGGATCCTCTGGAACTGGAGTTATGGACAGTTGTTAGCTGCCATGTGGGTGCTGGGAACTGAGCTCTGATCCTCTGACTGAGCAGTCAGTGCTCTTAACCGCTGAGCCGTCTCTGAAGCCCCCAACTTACATTTAAAGTAGCTGCCAACAGAGAAGGCTTCTGTCATTTTGTAGTTTGCTCTCTTGTGGCCCCCTTGTCCTTACCTGCTTCTCCTGCTGCCTTTGTGTTTCGTTGATGTTTTTGTTATGTCATGCTTTGCTTTCTTTCTTTTGTATACCTCCTGTGGGTAGTGTGTGTGTGTGTGTGTGTGCGTGTGTGTGCGCCCGTGTGTGTTGGGGTTTAAACAAAACATTTTAAAGTTTCAATATTCTCTTTTCAACTAATTACAACTTAACACTTGTCTAATCTTATAAATCTTGTATTTGTTAGCTTCTGCTTTATTCAGCTGATATAAAAATCCGTTTTCATAGTGTGTGCACATTAATGTATTTTATAGCTGCAGTTATCTCTACTTTTCACTTCTATGCCAGAACTGATAATCGTTGCACCATTGCTGCATCACTACAGTAGGATGCATTTGTCTGTGTAGACCTTTATCAGCAAATTCCCTGCTTTCATGTGCCTTCACCCCTGTTCCGCAGCTCGACTCTCTTTGACACTTCTTGTAAAGCAGTCGGTGTTGAACTCTTCATTATTTTGTAAGAATGTCTCTATGTCTCCTTTAATTTTGAAGGACACTTTTGCCAGATATAGCATTGTTGGTTAATGGTTTATTTTTTTAATCTCTGACCTTGTCTGTCATCCCAACTCTCCCCTGACTTCTGATAAATCCTGTACTAGGTTATTTCTCTCGTTCTGATTTAGAAATTGTCTCTTTGCCATTGGCTTCCAACATTACAATCGCACTTTCAGCTGCGGCATGTCCTGTTGCGGATTTCTTTGGCTCCATCCCAGTGAGTATCCAATGGTTCACTGTGCCAGTGTGTCCGTTTCCTCCCCACACTGAAGAGGTCTGGGATGACGTTTCCAATCCTTGTCTGTGTTTTCTTGAACGTCCTTAATGTGCATATTGGTCTGTTTCGAGGTGATTCCCAAGCCCTTGAGGCTTTTTTCCTGATGTTTCAATTTTTCTTCTAGTTGGATAATTTCAAATCGCCCGTGTTGAGATTGATTCTTCTGTCTTCTTGGTCAGGTCTGATGCGGAACCTCGCTCCCAAGTTCCCCAGTTCAATGTCTTCAGGTTTCCACTAAGTTCTTTTTTATTTGGCTGACATTTTATTTTGCTCATGAATTTTCTCTCTGAGCTCAGTGAACACATTTAAGGTGTTTATTTTGAATCATTTATCAGGTAATTCATTTTGTTTCTGAAGATCTAGTCCATTCTTGTATCTAGGGTCTATTTCCTTGTTTCTGTGTGTCTTGTAAATTTATGTTGGGGTCAGCACATTTGAGAACACTGTTATCTTTCCTAGTCGTCATAGGCTGCATTCATATAGGGAAAGAGCTTCAGTCATCCATGCTGGAAATTCTGGGGGCTTCTAAGCTTTTCTCTGGATGCATCTTCTCTGAACTTGTACATACACGAGCTCAGCCTGAGATGACACATTTACCAATCCCCTTTTCAGGGGCCAATAATCCTTTGGACATTTTAGTATCTATCTGCTGTGCTCGGGTTTTCTGAAACTGTAGCTTGCTGCCCCAGATCTGTTGTTCTTGTTCCCAGTGGCCTCTAGAGTCTCAGAGGCTGCTCGGCCCTGTCAGGGAGCTGGGTTGTCAGACAGCTCTGGTCTTTCTCATTAAAGTCTGGCCCTTGCAGATCTATTTCAGCCTTCCCATCCCTGCCTAAAAGGCAGCCCAGAGCTGGGGGTTTTCTCCTCCTCCCTCTGTGCTGAGCTGGTAGGAGAGGATATGGTGAAGGAATAGCTTGAGCTCTCCTACTAGCTTCTACGTGGATGGGTTCTGAACATCACAGAGATCTGGGAGCATAAACCAGTTCCTTCATTTCTCAAAATGGAGTTGTGTGTTGTTGGTGTTTCATAGGAGGAGAAGGGTGTGGCGCTCACGTTTTACACTTGCATCCCTTGTTGGCAGTGAATACCTCTTCTATTTTATTTATTTTTTATTTGCTTAAATCATTTTTATTTTATGTGTGTGAGTGTTTGGCCTGCATGTTTGTAAGTGCACCCATGTCGTGCAAAGCCCACAGAGGTCAGAAGAAGCATTAGATCCTTTGGACCTGGTGTTTACTGTAGGCTGTTAGCCTCCATGTGGGTGCTGGGAACTGAACCTGGGTCTTCTGCAAGAGTAGCCAGTGCTCTTCAACACTGAGCCAAATCTCCAGTCCCCCTTCCATTTTCTTAAGAAGCAGTTTTCTAGGTGATAGAGAATTATTCCTGAATATAAAAAGAATTTAATGGCCTGGAAAAGCAAGTAATTTTTCACTTTGTGAAATATTGCATTTACTAATGACCTAAAATTATCTCTTATGCATTGAAAATCATCTTTGATTTCCCCATCTGAACTTGGATAATCACTAAAATAGTGAGAAAAAAAATGGAGTCAAAAGACCTGAGTTGGAGATTGCATCACAGTGCATAGGCACACACACATGCACACACACAGACTGACAGACACACACACACACACTCACACTCACATTCACCCCCATACACAAACTTTCTCTCTTATACACACACACACACACACACATACACACACACACACACAGATACATAGACACATACATACAGAGTGGCTTTTTTTTTAACTTACATTCTATATTTAATGAGAGTTATTCACATCAATTATAGTGAGTGGTATATCAGAAAATGTATATTTGTGGCCTTAATAATTTGTAAAGACTTAGGTGGATTGCAAGTGGAATTATGTTAGGAAAGATTGTCAGGATAAACACCGTGACTTCAGAGTAGGAGAGAATGTATGGAAAATAGAGGTTGATTAAAAAAAAAAAAAAAAAAAAAAAAAAAAAAAAAAAAAAAAACAAAAAAAAAAAACAAGACAAAAAACCCTATTTGGGACTAGATGATGAGGTTAGTCATGGTGCTGTGGGCAGGAGAAGGCTGGGAGAGCTGTGTCAGGAGGAAGAGCATTTCTTTCAATGACTCTGCTGGGGAAATGTGACTTATCTCTGTCACAGTCTACAGAGGTAGAAGCTGGTTAACTTGGGGAGAATTACTCTCACAGTTTTTGTTAACATAGTGCACACCTAACCTGAGAAGAGGGAATCTCAATTGAGGAATTTCCATCAGATTTGCTTGTAGGCTTATCTGTGAGATATTTTCTTAATTGTTCATTGATGAAGGAGGGCTCAGCCCACTGTGGGTGATGCCATCCTTGGTAGGTGGGTCTGGGTTGTATAAGAAAGGTAGCTGAGCAAAAGGGGTTGTGGCGGGGAGCAAGCCAGTAAACAGAATTCCTCTGTGGTCTCTGTTTAAGTCTTTGCCTCTGAATTCCTGCTTTGAGTTCCTGTCTTGACTTCCCTCCCCCATGGACTGTAACCTGAAAGATGAAATAAACCCCTTCCTTCCCTAAGTAGCTATTGGTCATGGTGTTATTTATAGCAATGGAAAGCAAACTCAGACAGTTACTTTGGTCACAGTCTACAGAGGCTGAGATTGGCTGATCTGGAGAGAGTTACCTCTGGCATAGTATGCAGAAGCTGAGGCTAGGTAACCTAGAGAGACAGAATTTACTGAGAGGCTATGGAGGAGTCCTGTGTCTGGCTTGGGTATCCTCCTTAGAGGATTCAATCAGTGACAGCTGATTTTACTACCGAGAAGGATCAGGTTATTTCCCACTCCTATCTAAAGCCCCAGAAAAGTCTCATTCTTGTGTGTATGTGTGTGTCATGTGTGTGTGTGTGTGTGTGTATAGGGGGGTGACTGGGAGCTGCACCAAAGTGCACACGATGGGGAAAGGAATTATGACAGCAAGAAATCAGAATGCTGTGATTCAAAGAAGGAGAACAAATGAGGGCCTTTGTTCTGGGCATGTGAGAGTGTCCATGTGGAAGAAGAGCCAGGCAGGACTAGTGGCATCTGCTTTAGAACTCAGTTACCCCAGTTTACTCCCCAGGTGTCAAGGGAAATCACAACTTAATCATGCATAGGTATTTATGCATTACTTTTAAACAATACTATTCATTTTTTAGAGCGGATGTAGCTAACACTGTAGATCATGCCTATGAACCTCAATCAAAGCAAATTGGAAATTTGAACTATAATATTAAATGGTAAGCATCCATATTCAACAGACCTACTGTGCTTCCTTGTTTCCAGACTTCCTTTTCTGTAGTCCCTGTGACATTGGTTCTTATTTCAGTGATACATGTTAACATACTCATTCACATTTGCAAACTCTTATATATGCATGTACTGGGCATGGCTACCTCTGGGTAGATGTTACACTGTACATCTGCTTGTATGTTGTGTTTTTCTATGACTGGCTAAAAGAAAGTGACTTTGAAGATTTGATGGATTGAAGAGAATGGGATGTGCTGACCTCCTTACAAATGTCTGATTTGCACAGCGAATGGGCAGATGCAGGGGAGATGCACGGCTGGCTCATTCTGGGATGTGGTTGTGAAGGGCAGGAATCAAGTTAAATCCTGTAAGCAAAGTCCTTGCCAAACCAATTAGTTTCTACCCCAGGGCCTTCACACGTGCTGTTTCCTGTGTCCTGCCTACTTGGGCTCAGTTACTCATAATTTCATGAGCCTGTTCAATGCTTTCTTCTCAGAAAGAGCCTCTTTAGGCCCTTATGCAAAATAGCAAAACTCCCCTGAGCCTGCAGACTGTCATTTTGCCCCTCTGCAGGTATCCCCACAGCATAGCAAGATCCTTCCGTGCTAGTTTCTTTGTTTATTTGTGGAAATCTAAGTTCCAAGAGGGTAGTGATGTCTGTCACCTAAACCTGGCATAGAGTGGATGCAAAAACTAAAAAGCAATGACTGAGTGCATAAATTGGAGCCTCAGAATTTGACATTGTGATGACTGAGTGAATGCAAGGAAGATGCTCATAAAAGGTCGAGAGATGGCTCAGTGGTTAAGAACACTGGTTGTTCTTGCAGAAGACCCGGGTTTGAATCCCAGCACCCACCTGGCAGCTAACAACTGTCCGTAACTCCAGTCCCAGGGGATCCGAAGGTCTCTTCTGTTCTCTGCGGGCATTGCACGACACGGGTGCACTTACCTACATGCAGGCAATACACGCATACACATAAGATAAAAATAATAAATAAAATTAAAAAAAAATAAAAAGGACTATGCTTCCGCTACGAGTGGACTTAGTGGTCCCCTCCACACCTTGAGAAACCATTTTATCCCAGGACTGATATACTAAATCACACATTATACATATAGTTGCTTCAACAGAGAACTTAATTAACAGGAATCAATTTTTTTTTTTTCTTGTGGCAAAAGAAGAATGAAGTCTTATAGCTACTGAGGCTCTGAAAAGATTGGGCTGTGGTCTGCATGTGGAATGACCTTCAGAGAATCATGTGTTTGAACGCTTGGTCTCCAGCTGGTACTACTGCTTAGGAAGTACATCACTGGAGGCAGACTTTGAGGTGTGGTAGTCTGGCCCCACTTTGTGTTCTGTCTCTGCTTCCAGACCCCCGAAGCAGTGTCGTAGGCCAGGCCCAGGTTCCCGCCACCTCTGCCATGATGGACCGTGCCCCTATAGAACTGTGGGCCAAAGTAGAGCCTTTCTTCCCCAGGTTGCTTTTGTGGGGGTATTTTATCACAGCAACAGAAAGGAAGCTAATACAGACTTCAAAGAAACTTGGATTGATGGTCCCCTGAAGGAGTCGTGTCACTTATACAAGCTGTTGCTCGTATTCTTTGAGGAATCTAACTGATCTATTACAGTCACTTTTGCTGGTTAGGTAAATGTCTGTAGTCCCCATTTCGAATAACATTGCTATTAAATGAGAGCCCGAGACCTCAAGAATGTTCCGATGAAAATAGCTTCTTTGTAAAAGGCACATTAGCACATCCAGTCCTCCCAGTGTAGAATAGAGAGACAGTGGCAATACAGACACTTCCCAAATGTGTCATAGAGGTCCCTGTGGATGGGGCTGTCAGGTTTTCTTTAGCATGTATGGTGGGCAAGAGTTTGGCTTGAATTTGTATAGACTGCAGCTCTGTAAAACTGTGTGTAGCGATAAGGGCTTTGTTTACACATCTGTATGTGTGTGTGTGTGTGTGTATGTGTGTGTGTGTACACATCATTGTACATCATTCAAGTGGTGTGTGTGTGTGTGTGTGTGTGTGTGTGTGTGTACACACATCATTGTACATCATTCAAGTATTGCTCTGAGCTTGGTGCACACAGTTGCTTTGGAATCCAGTCATCCATTGTCACAGACGGTCTTGATCCTGTCTGCTCTATGAACAATCACTCGGCCTCCCCGGAGCAGTGAGCGGGGGTGTTGCTTTGCTTATTACCAAAACCAATTTCCAGAATGGGTAATTTTGCTCTGACTCATGCACTTCCCCTGCATATCCTGACTGTTTCCGGTGACTTGTTTTCCTCTTTGCCCTTAATGGATATGTAATGAAGCCTCATAATTCAAAGGCATGGCTGTGTTTCAGGCTAGAAAGGACTTATCTTAAAGAATGTCTCAGTAGAGGGTCAACCTAAAGCCTGGAACATATATACTCTACCTGTATTCCCCAAGGGAAGAGGTCATGTTGAAAAGAAAATGGTCTTTAAGGAGGAGGTAATTTCTGTGGGCTAAAGATTCTCTAGTCTGAAAGTTTTAAAACAGTCAATCCAGGTACAGTGGCTCGCGCCTTTAATCCCAACACTAGGGAGGAAAAGAAGGTGGATCTCTGTGAGATTGAGACTAGCCTCATCTGCATCATGAGTTCCAGGCCAGCCTGGGCTACAGGGAGACCCTGTCTCAAAAAAGATTCAAAAAGATAAGTCAGTGTTTCAGACAGAGTAAGAAGTAACCATTCGCTTTTCCCACATCCCCCTTCTGTCACTTTTTTTAAGCCTTGAACTTGGTTGTGCAGTTTTATCCTTTCTTAGCCTCAGTTTCTGCTCCTAAAAAATGTTGATAATAATAACATCTATCGCTATGATTTTTATGATGATCAAACTAGATACTCTATATGAAAATGCTAAGGCCTGAATGAGGCTTATGGTGGGTTCTGTGTGTGCTGGTTCATGCCTGATTGTGTTTCTGTGATACAGTCCATCAGGAAGTCATTGTCTGGTCTTGCTGAGAGCTGGAGGGATGAATATGTAAGTTACAAACACAGAAAATCAAGTCAAGCATCAGATAGCACATACAGATGCACAGGGAAGGGAAAAATTAATTTACATTGAGGTCATGGCGAGTCTCCCGGGGAAATGGGCTTCCAAGGTAAGTTTGTAGGAGAGTCTGGTTTTTGGCTCACAGAGCCCATGTGTTGTGACCAAGTTCCCAGCAGAGGACAAGCTCTACATTAGAGTCAGAGAAAACAGTGATGAACAAAAATACTGTCCCTCCCCTGTGTGTCTGGCTTTCCTTAGGCAAAGCAGAAACTGAACCAATAGGTCATGTAACCAGTGGAGGGTCATGAGGGAAACCATGAAGGTTGTTATGTATTGTGAAGCTTGGGAAGGTTTAGCTATTGGTGTGGAGTGTCCAGTAGGGCGTCAGTGAGAGATGAGATATAAATTAAGACTTGTACGACGACTGGAGTGCATTAGGGTGAAAAGCAGAGGGCTCTGCGCTTGAAAAGTCACGGAGTGTATTCTTGCAGCGAATCAAGGCCAGTTCGACTGGCCCATAGCAATCTTGAGGCGATGATAGACGCGTGCTGGGGGGAGGCACAGAGGATGGCAGTGGCCATTTGAACCTAAGGATTTGGACCTTTGTCCCACGTACAATGAGGACTCTTTGAAGTGTTATATTCCATGCATAGAAATGCCACAATTGGAATTTGGTGTTGACCAAAGATCTTCCACTGTTTGCATAGTGAACTCCTGGGGTTTAAAATGGAAGCTGGGAGACCAATAAACAATTATGGAAAGAGGATAGTGGCTTAGATTGGGCTGTGGGACAAGAATCAACACACACATCAAGGGTGGTATGTGGTGAGTGCCAAGGTGCTTGGTGGAGGATGAGCCTTGTGGTGCAGTCCCTGGAGATGTGGCCTCAGTAAGCCTCTGAGAATCACTGTGTGATATTTCATGTTGAGAATATAAATTTGCATTTACATTATCAGAAGAGCAGTGGAGGTTAAGAAATAGGGAAATGCAATGATCAGGTGAATGTGTGCATGGAGGGTATTTATTTCTCTTCCCATTTATTTCTTGGCATTTATTGAATCTAGAACAATGGATGGGAGAAGTGGTCCGACGTCATTGCGGGCCAAGATTGATGGGAGGTAGATTCTTTTGTACAATAGCACAAAAAAAGATGTGTTAAGGGGAGTTTAAGCTTGTCAGATTGAAATGGTTATTTATCTTGTAAATACTTGCCCTGAAGTCATATAAGCCTTCTTTCTGGCAAAACCCAAATATGCCACTCATCCAGTTTAGCCCAGGATCCCATGTCAACGGGACTGCCGTGGTGGACACAGAGTGAGTCAGGATCTCCTACGGCAGGGGAGGGATTGTGTAAGTGCCATTGGATAAGAGAGATTGGAGAGAGGGAAGGGAACAGAATGTGTAATGAGGTATCTTTCCTACTGGTGGGAATGGGGTGGTGCTGTGCAATGTTCTCAGATCCTAAAACAGAAAGAGACCCCATAACTTCTGAGAAGCTTGAAGTGAGTCAGACACAATGAAAAATTCAGTGACATCAAGTTTGTGATGGAGTCTTGGAGCTGGGGTGTGTAGCTTGACATCCAACATGGACTCCTGACACTCCGTCTGATGTGATAATTTAGTGCTGGATTGGCCTGCTTCTCCTTGTTCATCTCTCCCATGTCTGTACATCACACTTAGCCTGCAAATCCCCAGATCCGATCTGTGAAGCCGGGTTGATGGGTGATCTGCTGCTCACTGTACTCTGGGACTCAGCTCCGGTACTTGTAGGGTGCAAGTATTCATGTGGAACATGTGACCAGACTTCCAATTTCTCATCTTTCAGGTTACAGAACTTAACAATGTGAAAAACGTAGCTCGATTGCCGAAGAGTACCAAGAAGCACGCCATAGGGATCTATTTCAACGATGACACCTCCAAGACCTTTGCTTGTGAATCAGGTTTGTTTAAGGTGAAGAGAGTCTTTTGATTTCGGATTTTAGATGCTGGGCATACAGGATAATCTACTTTCTTTTGGTCATTTCTGTAGACCTGGAGGCAGATGAGTGGTTCAAAGTCCTCCAGATGGAGTGTGTGGGGACCAGAATCAATGACATCAGCCTTGGGGAGCCTGACTTACTGGCTACTGGGGTAGAAAGAGAGCAGAGTGGTATGTATAGAAAGTTCCTCTCTCTTATAAAATGGCCTGTGCCCTTAGAATAAAACACAAGGCATCTTCATTGTGTATAATGTTGAGTCACAAAAATGTATAAAGAATTAAGTTCAAATAAGCTTTTACTTGATGTACAACCACTGTTAATATTGCAGTCTTTTCCCTCAATATTTTTGCAATGCGTAATAGGAGAGTGTCCACATTAATCATCCCAGTCAGGAATTTTGAGGCCCATACTGTGTGCCAGCTGGATGGGAGATGCTTCATCAGGATTAGATCACCACATTTACACAGCACGGCCCCCATACAGGTGTTAGGGTTTAGCTCATTTTACAGATGAGGAAGCCAGAACATCAAAGAACTAAACAGCCAGCTCCAAATGCAGTTAGTGTTTGATTCCAGACTGCAATCTTAGGTTTCTGTTTGGAATGTAAGGACTTTAGTTAGTGTTTGATTCCAGACTGCAATCTTAGTTTCTGTTTGGAATGGAAGGACTTTAAAGAGTGATGCTTTTCATCTTACCTTTTTGCTTCAAATATGATTGAACACTTTCCAGTGTTTTTAATAGAATTTAAATTCCATGAATATTTCATCAAGTTTAAACCCACCTAAAAATCTGTGATTAAAAAAAAAAAAATGAACACTTGAGCCAACTCAGCTCAACGCATAATCTAAGAATAAATCTTTTAAAACAATAATGACCAAAATATTCATGATCCTTTTAGCAAAAATCAATGTTGGTTCATAGTATGAGCCTGGAATAATTTCTCATCTTCAAATATCTGGGCCTGGTGGTTGGGGAGATGGGATCCTAGGTTTCTGCTTTTGGGCCCGACTTGACCTATGTGTGCTTGTAATGGTGGAAAGGGTTCTGGGCCCCTGGATTGATGGCAGACATGGCGGAGGGGGAATTGATCGGTGCTCTCAGTAGGTTCATAATCAATTGTTAGTAAAAATGCTCTCCCTCCCAGAGCTGTGTCTCCATGGCACAGTTGCAATCTTTGACAATGTTGGACACTCCCATGTCTACCACAATCCATCCCTACCCAAGTGTTGTCAGTCAAGACCTGAAAGTGCTGGCTAGTGCATAAAAGCCTCTTTGCAGGTTGGAAATTTGAGCTGCAGAGGAGTAAAGTCCTTCATCAAAGCCATTTACACTAACCCAGACCCTCCTTCACTAAGTCAGTATAAAGCTGGGCAGAGAGGATGCAGCCGTGGACTCACAGGAACATGTCTGTAGGTCATATGTGGGGGGGGGGCACAGCAGGATGGAGTGCTAGTACTTCATCAAAGCCATTTACACTAACCCAGACCCTCCTTCACTAAGTCAGTATGAAGCTGGGCAGAGAGGATGCAGCCGTGGCCTCACAGGAACATGTCTGTAGGTCATATGTGGGGGGGGCACAGCAGGATGGAGTGCTAGTGTTTTTTAGAGTGGCCGAACGGGCACTTCCCGCTCACACTTTTCTCTGTGGAGCAGTGTCTCCATGGTGCTGCTCACTGGCTGTGCCTAGGATTTCCCTTTTTCCCACCTTAATAGTGTGCCTAGTTTCCTCTTCTGCCAGATGGAAGTAGGAAGGAATCTGGCATGTAATTACTATGGGTTCTTATAAAAGTCCACTAAGTCTCTGAAAGTACTTTACAACCTTGTTTTGTAAGACTTCAGTTAGTCATAATTAAAATGGTGTCTCTAGCAAGTGCATGCTGGGTAAACATTCTGCTACTGAGCTCTCCATTCCCTAAGCCCAAAATTTATTTTATAGCAGAAAACTTTGCCTCTGATAAGTTAATGATAATTTCTTTTATTTCTTACTTACTGAAAACAGTTTTTATTAATCCAGCACTCTGTTTCATGACAGTTACTAGAAAACAATAAATACTTGATATTGATTGAAGTGATTTAGAAAATTTAAATAGTAGGTGGATTCA
>NW_008340140.1:1829133-1839809 GCF_000622305.1 Nannospalax galili | reverse complement strand
AACTTTTATCTTCCTGAATATTCAACCACACCCTAGAATGTGATCTTGAAATATTTGAAATGCTTCTGTGTTCCTACAATGTCTTTGATGTTGTATTCCTGGGGATTTTAGACTAACCTTTTGTTTTTCTCCCAGAGAGATTCAATGTGTATTTGATGCCATCTCCTAACTTAGATGTACATGGCGAATGTGCCTTGCAGATTACATATGAGTATATCTGTCTTTGGGACATCCAGAATCCCAGAGTCAAACTCATCTCTTGGCCGCTAAGCGCCCTGCGGCGGTATGGACGTGACACCACGTGGTTCACTTTTGAGGCAGGGAGGTGAGTTCCATGGCTTTCCATGACTGCTTGTCCAGCTTTTGTTTATCTCCTCCAGGCTGAGATCATAGAGAGTCACACGGAAGATGGATCCGGAAGTATGCTTTGGGATGTTCATGAGCTGTGATCTTATCATGCCAGGATGACTGCAGGATGTTCACACATTCAGTAGTTCCTTACTCCTGGGGAGGAGTCTAATGTTTCACAAATACAACTAAGCGCCCTGCGGCGGTATGGACGTGACACCACGTGGTTCACTTTTGAGGCAGGGAGGTGAGTTCCATGGCTTTCCATGACTGCTTGTCCAGCTTTTGTTTATCTCCTCCAGGCTGAGATCATAGAGAGTCACACGGAAGATGGATCCGGAAGCATGCTTTGGGATGTTCATGAGCTGTGATCTTATCATGCCAGGATGACTGCCGGATGTTCACACACTCAGTGGTTCCTTACTCCTGGGGAGGAGTCTAATGTTTCACAAATACAGTATAAATTTTCATTACTCAGTTTGATTACATATGACAAATAAGTTGAACTTGGCAAACTGTACCATTGACTGGATTGAGCTAAGGAGAAGCCAGCCTCTAGTTTTTTGGAAAGCATCCAAGTTGTTATCTGATGTATGTTACTTTATGTAAACTACTATTTTAAATATTTTATTGTTTTAAATTTTGTTATTTTTATTTTATGTGTATGAGTGTATTTCCTGCTTGTATGTATGTGCACCTGTGTTGTGCCTGCAGAGGTCAGAAGGTGTCAGATTCCCCTGGAACTGGAATTATGGATGGTTGTTAGCCACCATGTGGGGGCTGGGAATCAAACCCGGGTCCTTTGTAAAAGTAGCCAGTGCTCTTAACTATTGAGCCATCTCTCCAGTCCTGTGAACTAATATTTTAAATCATGCCTAAGTGGGCCACTGACGCTCAAGTTGCAGGTAATTGAGTTGCATTTATTCTGCTCACTGTGTAAGGAATGACACTAATATAAGAAGTGCTTGAGTCTAAAACTTGATTGTTGCTACCCAATGAGCACTGGAGGGCTTCCCCTTGCTGTTGTTGGAGGCCAGTATGGGAGCCAAGAGAGTGTGGTATTAATTGGGTGGATCACAACCTACAAAGAGGTCACTCTGGTCAATGTCTCATTTTGCTGTGCCACCTCCCCATCCTCCCCAAGAGTTTAAACTTTGTTTTCTGAAGTACAACAGACATCTTTTATATTTAAAAAAATTCTAATTATTTAAGTTTTAAGAAACACAAACCCATCAAGCCAGTCAGCATTCTAACACAGAGAGGGGCGGGGCTCATCAGCCGTCACCCCTAATTGAGGACCTATGCAATTTGATGGCTTTTGAGGGAGAGTTAGTTTTCTTTAAGAGTGTGGCCCCTGGTAGGTCAACCACACCCCAGTAGATGGCCCTATACTCAGAAGTATATGGGGAGCACAAACTGGACTTGATGGGTTATCAAGATAGATAAATAGATAGATAGATGATAGATAGATAGATGATAGATAGATAGATAGAGGATAGATAGATAGATGATAGATAGATAGATAGATAGATAGATGATAGATAGATAGAGGATAGATAGATGATAGATAGATAGATAGATAGAGGATAGATAGATAGATAGATAGATGATAGATAGATAGAGGATAGATAGGTGATAGATGATAGATAGATCAGATAGATGATAGACAAGAGGACACAAAGTTGAGGGGGTTGTTGGGAGGTAGGGAGGTGGGGGTTGATCTGGGAGGAGTTAGGAAAAGTGGAAGTGAATATGATCAAAATACATTGTATGACATTTTCCAATAATTAAGGAAAATATTTTATTAAGAAAGGAAAGTAGCTGGGCATGATGGTGCATGCCTTTTATCCCAGCACTTGGGAGGCAGAGGCAGGTGGATCTCTGTGAGTTCAAGGCCAGTCTGGTCTACATAGTGAATTCCAGGCCAGCTGGTGTTACAGGGAGACCCTGTCTCAAAAACACTAAAAAAAAAAAAAAAAAAAAAGAAAAAGAAAAGAAAGAAACTCATGCCCTTCTCTGTGTGTCTTAAAACTATATTGCGCCTCCTAGAACCAACTTAAGATGCTTAAAATAAAACATTTGTTAAAGTTGATGATTCTTCTTACAGGAAATATTTGATTTAAAGATAGTAAAAAATATTAAAATCAGAAGTTCTGAACGTTACCTCAGACCATATCTCGTGTGACTAGATGACAGAAATTCTTCAAATTAACCAGTTTACTTCATTTTAAACAGAGCCCAACCCTTGTCTAAAATTCATTTTTTTGGACAATCAATTTGATGTTTTCATAACATTTTAGAAATTAAATTTTTTTTCTTCCTCCTATTTCTTCTTCTTTAGTGTATTTTCTTTTCTTTTTTGTTTTGTGGGTTAGTTTGTTTTTATTTTCATTTCAGACCCCCCTAACGTCAGGCTTGAAGATCTGATCCACCTGCCTCTAACTCCCAAGTGCTCGGGTTATAGAGGTACCCCACCACACCTGGCTGTTTTATTTTCAAGAATCTAGAAATGAGTTGGCCACTCCCAGACAGCAGAGATCATCAAATTAAAGGAGAAAACTTTCATGTTTCAGTAGACTAACACTGAGAAAAATCCCAATGGGAAATTGAAGACTTGATTGGTTGGGCTGGGATATTTCCTCTTTGGGTCTCAGAAATTATTGTTGTATTATAAACAGTAATATGCACATATGGAAAATATTTTATAAGACAAAAAACTTTGAAAAATATTTATTTTTAATTATGTGTATTTGTGTGCCTGTGTGTGATATTATACATGAGAATGCAGGTACCTGCAGAGGCCAGCAGAGGGCGTCATATCCTCTGGAGCTGGAGTCACAGGCAGTTGTAAGCTACCCAATGTCCTAGGAACCAAATTTGGGTCTTATACAAGGGCAGAACTTACTCTTCATGGCAGAGCTGGCTCTCTAGCCCTGGGCAGACTGTGCTATTGCCTGTATAGCTAATACCCTCTCTCATTCATGTTTGTACTGTTCTCTTGTAAAAGTCTATAGTGGGCAGGACTTTTGGGCCTGTGGTAGGTGGTACTTTTTCAAACTCTAGTATTTTTCAGTTGTTCTTTCATTTACTCCTTATAGTGAAGAATAGGAAAAGAACTTTGCTTTTTAAAAAATATTTTATTTTATATGTAGGAGTGTGTTGCCTATGTGTATATAAGTGCACCTGTGTTGTGCAGTGCCTACAGAGGTCAGAAGAAGGCATTGGATTCCCCCGGAACTGGAGTTAGGGATGGTTATTAGCCACCATATGGGTGCTGGGAATCAAACCTAGGTCCTCTGCAAGAGCAGCCAGTGCTCTTAACTGCTGAGCCATCTCTCCAGCCTCAGAACATTGCTTTTCTGTAGTAATATTTGAGAACTAAAATATAAACAAATTTTGTTACTATCTCATAAGCATTTAAAACTTTGGTTTTGAAGTACTCTTCATCTTTCAGGTAGAAAATTTGGAAAACTATATATGTTACAAAAAAGTTTTATTTATGTGGAAATCTAGTAAGCAGATGTACTTAGATATGTGTATGTGTGCATGTGTCTGGAGTTTGTGTTTGTGTGTAAGGGAACTGTGTTCATGTTTCTTTTTTTCTTATTTTTATTTTTTTGTGTATTCGTGTATTGCTTGCATGCATGTAAGTGCACCCATATTGTGCAGTGCCCACAGAGATCAGAAGAGGGTGTTGGATCCCCCGGAACTGGAGTCTCAGACAGTTGTTAACTGCCATGTGGGTCCTGGGAATCGAAGCCAGCTCCTCTGCAAGAGTAGTCGGTGCTCTTAACCACTGAGCCATCTCTCTAGCCCCAGACAGAGAGGAGATGTGGGGGGAAATGCAGAAGTAGCCCAGGAAAAAGGCATGGTGGGTAAAAGTTGTCATGATGTTAGAGACAAAAATTTCAGAATAATTTTAACAGCCTTGACCAGAAGCTGTAACGTGCTAACTTGAAAAATGAAAATGCTTTTCCCCTTGAAACATGGCTGTGATGTCCTCTTTAGGATTTATTCGTTGGGGACTTTCATCTGGCAGTTAGATGGTTCTCCCACCACAACCCTGACCATCAGTGTGCCTCCATGTTCATACGGGCACTGGGTATTTGTTGCTTTTGATGAGCATTCTCCTTTACTGAACATGCTCTACTTGGCTATGCTAGCTTGGAACTGAGTGGACAAGGAATTAAATACGGATGTGATCATTTATCAAGCAGCAAAATGTCCTGGAAAGAGCTTCCATGGGGGAGTCAGACCCAGAAGCAGCCTCCATTTTTGACTCACCTGTTGACTTTGGACAAAGTGGTTGATGTTGCTTATTTATTCAATAACCACCTCCCTGGAGGTGGTAGATACGAGTGTTGTTTCCTGTAGTTGATCAGAGGCTGCTGCTCTTCTAAGTAGCATCTTTACATTCTCTTAGGACTTTTGCAGCATGACTTGGACTTGCAGGATACAGAAAGTGTTAAACACAGGGTAATATAACTGCTTCATGTTTTCTCTAAAATGCAAATAAAAGTGAATTTTTTATCATTACTGTCAGGACACTCAGATAATAAGATCATTTGCGTTCCCTCAAGCGTGAAGGTTTCATATCTGCCTTATTTTATTAGTGAAGATAATTTCTTCCTTGGCTATTTTTGGATATGTTCAAAACAAGTCCGTTTCATATGAACTGATGGGATGCTCTCCTCTCTCACTTTAAGAAGCGAACCTGGCTGAGGCACCTTCCAGGCATGTGGTTCTTACACATTCAATTTTTATCTATCGAGCTTTAGATTTTCATCGCATAGAACACAGGGACTCTTCTTCACAAAGACCTTGGGAAATATTCTGTCCATATTCCACTGATCCCCAATCAGTGGTCATTTTGCCCTATCAGTCTTGACAGTGGGGCATGTGTAATAAACTGACTGCAAACTGGAGACTGGGAAATGAAATTGCAGCTCTGATATGCACTGGCTCTGGGAACAATGTAGGGTAAGCTTCCCTTGCTTGGATATAATACTTAAAGAGCGTTACTGAGATTAAATAAAGGCGTGTGTGAGCACACCTGGGGTAGGGCCTGGAAAGCAGGAGGCCAATGAATCATCCAAAAATGCAAAGCAAAGACATTCATCAGTTGTCAGGACCTCTAAGTCTTGGGGGGCAGGTAGACATGGCCTCAGGCTTGGCTTGATTCAGTGTTCATATGACAAGCTTTGGTTTCCCTGAAGAGTTCTGTTTTTTCTAGTCTTCATCCTGGCTCCCTATGATGACTTCCTGGAATTTTGGAGTCTTCCCATACATCCACCAATAGGAGACAGATGAGCAACTACTAGGTGTCAACTGTTAGGAGTCTCAGACTCAATACTGAGCCCTTCACACAAGGCTCATGGGTCGCACATAGAACGGGAAACTTCTTCCAAGGCACAAGTGGAGTCTGTACCTATTAAAAGGAGAAAAGATGTGAGGTTTCCAAAAGACAAAGTGTGTCACATGGCATTTAATTGCTCCAAGCAGAAAGAGCAGAGGTAGTTACTAGCTTGTTGGCTAGTTACTGGTTCCACCCATGACAGTGCTGGCCTACAGCACTTCACAACCATGGGGAGTTTTGATAATGTCTGGAGACATTTTGAGGTCATCACAGTTTGCACAGAAGGTGTTACCAGCATTGGGTGTGTAGAGGGGTTAGACTAGACTAGATACTGCTGAACACTGTGTAGAACAGTTCTTCACAACATAAGTTGGGTCCAATTATCTAGGGTTGAGAAACCCTGTTGTGACAGGTGTATCAACCACCGGAGAGTCCCTAACGGCCATTGGCCCCTTACTCAAGAAAGTCACTGTGCTGAGCATGTTCCAGGTGCTACCTTGTTGAGAGAGATGCTGTTCCCCTCTTAAAAAGGAAATCTAGGCAGAGGCAGGAACTCCAAAGGCACAGTTAGCAAAGGACAGAGTCAGGATTCACACTCAGAACTTTCATTTCCAAATCCTATCAGTGTCTAAGAAACCTTACCCTCCCATAGTTCATTGTTTTCCATTCTCAATTAAAGTTTGAATTAGCATACAAAGTAATGGGCTTCCTTATGGTACTTCACACACACACACACACACACACACACACACACACTCACGGCTTAATGCTTTGTTGATATTCATCTTCCCAGTGACCCTTCAGCCCCTCCCCCGTGACCTTCTAGCTAGCTCCCTCACAGGCTCTGCTTTCTCCTCACATGCATGCTATGACCCTCTCTAAATGCTTACAGAGCTAAGGAAGAGAAAGCATTCTACATAACCAAAGTGCACTAAAAGCTTGGATGATCTTTTTTAAGGATTTGTTTTTATTTTTCATTCATGTGTCTGTGTGTCTGTGTGGATGTATGTGCTCGTGAGTGCAGGTGGCTCTGGGGCAGAGAAGAGTGTCGGATCCCCTGGAGCTGAAGTTTCAGGAGGTTTTCAGCTGCCCAGCATGGGTGTTGGGAACCAAACTCCAGTCGTCTGAAACATCAGCAAGCGCTCTTAACCCCTGACCATCTCACTGGCCCCTAAATCTTGTATGATCTTATTAGCATATCATCTCACTTCCTGAAGATGCCTCAAGATGCGCAAGGAAGGCCTCCACCAGTGTGTTACCGGCTCACAAAGGTAGCAGTGATTTAAACATGGCTTCCAAACTGTGTGCTGGTTGGGGATGTTCTTAGCTTGAGAATTTCGGAACTTCCTATTGTCTTTCCTTTTGGAGTCTTGGCACATCCAGCCAGAATGGTCCACCCCTCCTGGGTATCTGTGTGAGCATCAAAGAGTGTTAGAATCTTCTACCTGCCATAGAAGCTCCTCCCCGTCTCCACGATAAGCAAATCTAACTACATTGCCGTATTTTCCCCTTGAAGAAATTCAGAGTTGAAGTACGAAACTTGTACTAACCTACGTGCGCCCAGTGCTCTGCCTCTTTGTCTGAGGTGCCTTTAGCCTCTTGTCTGTTTTTTGTTTGTTTTTTATTGTACTTTAGAGCCCTGAAATATCACTTAAGAAAATCAAACTGTCGGAGGCTGGGGCTTTCCATGGGAAGATCTGACTGGACAGGACGCTCTTGTGCAGCTACTTTCCCACAGACCCGTTTCTGAAGTGTAATTTTTTAGCGGAGGACACCAGGTGTCCAGTAAGCGTCCCTCTTATGTTTTCAGCTGGCTGCTGAGCTAGAGTACTTCCGTGTCAGGCTCTACCTAACCTCCCGACTGATTTAAATTAATACCTTGGGTTTTACACCTGCTGGAGTGAGAGAAGATCAGATGACATTTGCAGAACATGCTAAATTATTTTCACACATGAGCACCTTTCTTTAACAGCCAGAGTGAGAGTCTCTCTTGTGCTTTTGATATCACTTTGAGGGAAATCTTTAGGTGTGACAAGAAACTTTAAAAACAGAATTCTATATACAGATGTTTTCCTTAAATTTGTGAAAGGGATTTTTGGTTTGGATACAAAAACAACTTGGAAAATGAATGATAGATTTTCATGCAGTTCGCCCTAAAGACAGTCTTAACTGGAGAGAGAACTCTTCACTGGGGAAGATGGATTCTTTTCCAGTTGAAGTTTATGAGTAAAATTAAAGGGGTGCTGGAGCCTTTTGAGTTATTCCTGACTTGTGTTCTTGATTCTAAGCTATTTAGCAGTCTCTAATTTCTGAATGTTTCACAGATGACTTGTTCATTATCATTAGGGAAGAGACAGTAAGTAAACACAGTTCCTCACTAAGTTGAGTAAAAGGAGGCCTATGGGATGCTGGATCTCACACATAGACTTGCTCCGGAGAAATGACATTCTCTTCTTTTACTAGAAAACAGAAACCATAGTGCTCTAGTTTTCTTTTTGTTGCTGTGATAAACTCCTCTGGCCGAAAATGACTTAGTAGAAGAAATGCTCTATTTCTTACATGTTTAGAGTTTATCACTGAGGGAAGTTGGGGCAGGAACTCGGTAGAACTGGAGGAGTGCTGCTGTCTGACTCCAGCTCAGCTAGCTTTCTTGTACTGCCCAGGGTCACCTGCCTAGGGTTTGGTGCCATTCTTAGCGGGCTGGGCCCTTCTACACCAATGGATAAGGGAAACAATCCCCCACAGACAAGCTGTGCTGGATAGCTTTAGTGTCAACTTGACACACCTGGGCTGAGGGACCCTCAATTGAGGAATTACCTTCATTGGACTGGCCTGTGGCCATGCCTGTGGGGCACCTTCTTGATTGTTGAGTGATGTGGGAGGGCCCAGGCCACTGTGGGTGGTGCCATCCCTGGGCAGGTGGGCCCGTGTTGCATAAGAAAGCAGGCTGAGCAGGCGCCAGGGGAGCAAGCCAGTAAGCAGCGTTCCTCCATGGCGTGTGCTCCAGGTCCTGCCTCCAGGTTCCTGCCCTGAGTTCCTACCTTGGGCTCCCTGATGAACTGTGACCTGGGAGATGTAGGGTAAGTAAACCCTTTCCTCCCCAGGTTGGTAGTGGTCAGAGTGTTTTGTCACAGCAATGGAGAAGCAAACTAGGACACAAGGCCACAGGCTAACCTGATCTGGGCAGTCCCTCAATCAAAACTCCATTGTCAGGGAACTCTAGGCCAGGTCAGTGAAAGTTCTAGCTCACTGGGACACATCCTCATCCTCATGTACGTATTTATTCCTTGTCCGTGTCCATGAAGAGATTTTGATTACGGGTGATACACGTCTAACAATGTTTCAGAAGTAGAGTCAGACATGGAATCAGACGAGTTTCCTTTTTTACTACACACAGAGTGGCTAACCTCTTTCATCGCCGTGTGAATGGGTACGTCACTGTTGCATGTGTGCCTTCTACTGTGCACTAGGCAAGGTGAGGGTGTTTGGAGACAAGCAGGTCATGGTCACCATGGTGAGAAGCCGGTAGGTCTGACTTCCTCCAAGCTTCAATGATTTTACTATGTGAGCTCACTAAAGGTAAGGTTGATTTTCTTCCATCCGCTGAGGCAGAAGTAGACACCAGTCTTCTGTCTGCCCTCTGGTGTAGGTGATTCCTGAATATGTGCAGGTACTCTCAACTCTAGAGACTGACATATGTGGCCCACTTTTTCTTTCATGCGAAATTCTGCCGTTGCATTGTAAATGCCCACCATGTTCCTACATGTTGCAGGGCAGAGCTGCGTGCAGCTTATGAGTGCCTTTGCCTTTGGGGAACTTAGTAAAGGAGAAAAATGTGGATAATGGTCAACATATTAGAATGAATCCCACAGTACTAAATGAAGTTGAGGAGAGTGTGGACGGTACCAAAGGAGGGTCCAGCTTTCAGGTTAGCAGAACTAGCTTTGCTGAGTCAGTGATGTTGAAAGACCTCACGAAGGTAAGAACAGACCCTTGGAGTAGATTATATCTTCCAGAAGGAGGAGGGGCTGAGGTAGAGAGAGCCAGGAAACTGATGAGATGGACCAGACTGAGGAGAGGGAAGCACCACGTGATGGATGGGGGTTTGAAGACAAATAGGTCACAGTCACCATGGTAAGAAGACCAGCTGCATGGAGCTTAGAAGCAGCTGTGTGGAAGGGGGACTTTGGTCTGAGGGAGTCACTGATGGCTGCCTGGAATTGGACGACTGCAGAGTTTGAGGGAACAGCCCCAAGATCGCCCTCACTTATGATTCCTAATATAAGTTCAGGCTGAGGTTTAGTAACTCATCCTCTCTCAGCCACACACATTCCACCCCTATATGTCTTCAGAGTCATGCCTGCGTCCTTCTCTTTACCGATGTGACCTCTCACCTTTCCTTTGAGATAAAGATGTGGTTTGAGACATTTTTAGAAAAGCATCCAAGGAAAGACCCTTGGGTAAAGAGAAAGGAGGAAGGGGGGCATCATGAGATTCAAAGCACGTACATCAGCTGGCCTTCCACACGTGAACTCTGGAGGATGTTTCTCTGTGTTGCGTTTTCTACAGACATGAGAAGTCCAAGCTGCTGGGTTATGTAAAACCATTAGCCTGTTTGATGTGCTTTTACTTTTTACTGGCCTGGGCCCTTCACCCATTTCAGTATTTTGTCAAGACCTATAGTAACATTTTAATGTGTTGTGCGGCTGCTTATGCAACAGTTCCAAGTGAATCAATCAGGCAGTGACTAGGATGGAACAGCTTGTGAGTCAGGGTTGGACAAGGCCTCAGGGAAGAGTGTGAGAGGGTTTTGTTCTTTGGTCGTGTAGTACATGCCCTTGAGCAAACAGACAGATGAAAACCCAGCATTCAAACCAAGTCTGTTCCACTGAGAGCTCTTTAATCCATTTTATCTCTTTATTGCACACTGGGGACTTTTTGGCTGTACCTGATGAATCAAGCCATATATATA
>NW_008340140.1:1828107-1829065 GCF_000622305.1 Nannospalax galili | reverse complement strand
ATATGAGAGAGAGAGAGAGAGAGGACTGGCATCAAAAATTAAGTGAACTCCAAATAGCAATCAAGATTTCTAACTTCTTTTAAATAATCATAAGCTGTTACAACATTGGATTCCTCCATGCATCTAAACACCTGACTAGGGCCTACTGATGTCTAAGCTCTTTAAACAAGAGACGTACTCACCATTAGCTATACCACCTCCTTTCTGTGCCCTAGGGGGTCTAAACAGCCTTAGGACGCCAGTTGCTTAGCTTGAGCTATTGGTGCTGTTTTGGGATATGACTCCTGATTCTGTAAGTGGCAAGTTGTATTGTTGTTGGTGGTGGTGTTGTGTGTGTGTGTGTGTGTGTGTGTGTTGTGTCTCTGTGTCTGTCTCTGTGTTCAAAATGCTTGGCTGCAGGTGAGTGTGGCCTATGTAAGTCAAGAAAGACTGCTTGATGCTTTTTGATCTGTTTTTCATCACAGTATTTTAGCAATTTAAATAATGTCTTTTAAAAAAGGATCTGAATTTATTGTTTACCTCACAGACATTGGAGTGGGTCCCCAATCTACTATCTTAGTTGGTAGAGGGCTTGTCTAGTGCGCACAAAGTCCTGGGTTTGAAGCCAACCACTGGGTATGATGGTACATGCCTTTAATCTTAGCACTCAGAAAGCAGAGACAGGAAGATCAGAAGTTTAAACTTATCCTCAGTTTTATATTGGTTCTAGGGCAGACTGGGATACATGAGATCCTGTCTCAAAACAAATAAACAAAAAAGTACCTATTGGCTAGAAGGGTGATTTTTTTGTAAGGAGCAGACCTTGCCAATGAATGAGTTATAGTAGAGATGAATCACTTCAATACAAGCATTGAAACATTAGGATAGAAAAGATAACATTAGCATGTTAATAAATTTAGGATCAGTCCATATATCGATAGATATATTTGAGCATAAAGTAAACTATATTTCTACTGTG
>NW_008340140.1:1810480-1827661 GCF_000622305.1 Nannospalax galili | reverse complement strand
AATGCCAGCCTGGTCTACATAGTGAGTTCCAGGACAGCTGGGGCTACAGGGAGACCCTGTCTCAAAAAGACAAAAAATAAAATAAAAATAAAATTACAATCCCGTAATCAACTCCATGAGGTATTTCTTTTTATTTTTAGGAGAAACAGGCCTTAACTATATAGCCCCGGCTTGCCTAGAACTCGCTATGTAGACCAGGCTGGCCTCAAACTCATAGAGATCCACTTGCCTCTGTGTCCCCAGTGGTGGGACCGCAGGCGTGCGCTACCATGGCCAGTTCCATGAATAACCGCTTTGCATTAACTTACTGAAGGACCGTTTCCTCCCTTTCCTTTTCCATGTTCTTAGTGAGTCCATATTCAGGAAATCTAAGCTAAGCAAATTTTGCCCAGTTACTTAGGCCCTGCCATATGGCTACAGTACTGGGCCAACTGTGAACATTTAGACTGGGATAAATCTTCCTTGTTTAATTGCATTAATTTCGTGTACTGGGGGAGATTGAAAATCAACAGCAGCTTGAGCTAAAATTTTGCTTAGCTTCCATTTTGTGTTATATGTATAGTTTTTCAAATGTGCAAAACTCAGGCATTAAGTAAATCAGCGTTCAATATTTCAGCAAGAGCTTCAAAATTGGGAAGATAGGTGTCAGGGTAATTGACTAAAACAAACAATAAACAAATCCAAACTCTTGGGGCTGGAGAGATGGCTCAGCAGTTTAGAGCACTGGTTGCTCTTGCAGAGGACCTGGGTTCAGTTCCCAGCACCCACGTGGCATCTAACAACTGTCTGTGACTCTAGTTCCAGGGGATCCGACGCCCTCTTCTGATGTCCATGGGCACTGCATGACATGGGTGCACTTACATACATGTAGGCATAACACTCATACACATAAGATAAAAATAATAAGATATTTTTAAAGTAATAAAACATTTTAAACAAAGACAAACTCTTCACTGTCATATGTACCAAATTTGAGCTCTTTTCAGTGTCTCTACTTAAGATTTTACTCAAATGCTTTAAAAATATTCTTAGTAAATAAGAAAGATATGATTGATTCTTGCCTGGCAATCTTCCCTGCCCAGTTTATCTCTGGATTTCTGTGGTCTGGGGTGGACATGATCCCATTCTCAGTGTTTGACATGAGGCATCAAGCCCACATAGTTTCCCTTGAAGAACTTCCCATATGTTCCTCACTGTAATTCAGCGGCCATGCTCATTAGGGAAAAATGATTAACTGCACTCGATCCATCACATTAAAGGGAAGCTAGACTAACGTGATCTGGGATTTGGGAAATGAAAGAGTCCTTAAAGCTGTGGTCTGTGGGGAAAGTTAGAACAGCACTGAGGACAGACAGTATCCTGACAACCCACATGGTGGGTTCCGCTGACAGATTATTCTGGGAGTAGGGGGTGGGATCGATGGCACAGCGTTGTCTCTGGGAGTAGAAAGGTAAAGTATAGGGATTACATTGAGAACTGAGAAACAGTAACTGACATTCTATTTTCCTCTATGCTAAAAACATCAGTACACATCAGCCAGGGATGTTGGTTCCCTGCCCACTCTTAGAATAATTGGACACCGACCACTTTGATTCTAGTTAGTTGTTTAGCAAATGCAAACAAGAACCCTAATCACATAAAAAAATCAACAGACTCTTGGAGCTGGAGAGATGACTCAATGATTCAGAGGACTGGCTGCTTTTGCAGAGGACCCAGGTTCGATTCCCAGCTCCCACATGGCAGCTAACAACCCTCCACAACTCCAGTTCCACGGTGTCTGACACCTTCTTCTGACCTCTGCAGGCATTCATAACACAGGTGCACTTACGTGCAGGCAATACACTCATACACATAAAATAAAATTTAAAAAAATATTTAAAAAATCAAGACCTCAGTGTATTGCAGGTGTGGTGGCATAGGCCTGGATCCAAGCCCACGAGAGGCAAGACGGATTGCTGCAGGTTTGACATCAACTTGGGCTACCTAGACAGTGTGTTCCAGATATCACAGGCTTTATAACAAGACCCTGTTTCAAAACCAAACAGAATCTCAGCACACTGGCCTCCTAAGAGCTGAGTTTTTAGAAGCCTCTTGGTTTTGTCTTCCTAGGATGTGTGAGACTGGTGAAGGGCTGTTTATCTTTCAAACGAGAGAAGGTGAAGCCATCTACCAGAAGGTCCACTCTGCTGCTTTGGCCATAGCCGAGCAGCACGAACACCTGCTGCAGAGCGTGAAAAATTCAATGGTACGTTCGGAACGCCTTGTTTCTGCCTGGTGCACACCACTACAGGACTTGGGGTGGGAATGTTTATGCTGAACAACGTGGCCAGTATTACTTAAGCAGATGCTCTGTTTCCTTATTCAGTGCTATATGGCATGGATTAAATGCTATTCTTAGAATTCCTAAAGTGGCCAACTGGTAAACCAGACCCATACATGCACTCAACTACCTTACCATTAATTATCGTGTGGGGGCATTTGTTGTGTACAGTCCAGAGAATGGTCAATAATAACTACTTTTGGTTTCAAATGGGTGAGTTTATTAAGCATGCAGCAAACAAAAGGAAAAGAACAAACAGTTGGTAGCCGAGCTGATAGGAGCAGCAGACTAGGGAGCATCATCCAGTCAGGCACTGACAACACCCAGCACAGACGACTGGCGTAGTCTGACTGAGAACAAAGGTGATATCATCAACCTGCGGCTTGTGATGCTCAGCAGAAATCAACTGGGGACAGTTGCATTGGGACACTCAACTGGAGTTCCCTACTGTGGATGAACTTCTGGGGTCCTGTTCCTCCAGCCTTTGTACCAATGACAGTCATGTCTGTTGGAAATGGTTTGCCTTGTCTCTTTCTTGAGGACACAGTGTTTTTAGCATTTTTAGCTGCTTGCTGTTTCTCCCTCTCCCCATCACAGAATCGGGGAGTCAGTGGCTCCCCCAGGTGATTGCTGCTGAGTATCTATGTGTGTATATGCCACGTTAGGACGCAGAAGAGCTTGTCCATAGATGCGCATACACATTCATGTCAGTTTTGTTTGTTTGTTTGTTGAGACAGAGTCTCCTTGTAGCCCCAGCTGATTTGAAACTCACTTAGACCAGGCTGGCCTTGAGCTTACAGAGATCCACATACTTCTGCCTCCTGAGTGCTGGGATTAAAGGTGTGAGCCACCATCACCACACCTGGATCCTTGTTGATTTTAATCTTGTAAATTATGTTGGCAAATTGCCATGTGCTGTTTAAACTTTCTTAGAGGCCCCCTCTATTTCAAATGCAAGCATGTTTGTCTCAAAGTGTCCTTTAAAGCCCCCAGAACAGATCAAAAGTAGAGTGAGCTAACTCTCTTTGCTTAATGGTCATGAGCTGGGACATTGGTCTTTTGTTACCTTAAAACTCAGACTTGAACTTAGACCTTCAGCACTCCTGGATCTCAGCCTTCATATTATATAAGTCTCTCTCTCTCTCTCTCTCTCTCTCTCTCTCTCTCTCTCTCTCCTATTTTACATTTTGGGAAATCCCTGACTAATCTCACCAACGTGGTATAGACACAGCTAATATGGAGACATGGAGGCCATTACTGCCTGTTGTACTTGGGAACACTACATTGTAGCCAGGCCTAGTTACACCACCAATACGGATCCATTCCAGCCTCATGGAGAAGAATAAACTTCTACATTTTTCCAAGCCCTGATTTTCTGCTTCATAAAATGGGATCAGTAATTATATTGATCTTTAGTTTTTCAAGTTTAAATGAGATCTGCTTGCAGTGCATTTGACACAGAGCCCATTGTGCATGATGCCTTGTCAAAGTGGCAGTTAGTACTGTTATTCCCAGAAGCCCTTATCAGTGTGGGTGCTCAGACCGGAGCAGATTTGTTGGTCTAGACTGGCTTTAGCAACAACCGTATCCACTTACATGGTTCATCTGCCTGTCTCTTTCTGGGTATAAGAAGGGCCAACCTAAGATAGCTTCGAGAAGAAGTGGGGAATGAAGCAGTGTGGTGGTTTGCAGGTCAGAAACTACTACAAGGAGCTACAGGAAAGACTCATGTTTGCTACAAATCTGCCTGGCTCCTGACACCAAGGAGACGCCCATTGCCAACTTTTGAGTGTGGCGCTTCCAGTGTTTTAACCTATGGGGACATAAGACATGGGATGATATTGAACCCTTGACTTACAATTAGCTTCTAAAAAAATATTTTAGCTATTATTTTTATTTTATGTGTATGAATGTATTGTCTGCATGAATGTAAATGCCCCCGTGTCATGCAAAGCCTGTGGAGGTCAGAAGAGGGCGTCAGAGCCTTTGGAACTACAGTTATAGACGGTTGTTAGCTGCCGTGTAAGTGCTGGAAATCAAACCTGGGTCCTTTGCAAGAGCCACCAGTGCTGTTAACCACTGCCTGAGCCATCTCTCCAGCCCACAATTAACTTTTAATCCACAGACAACTTGGGGTCCACCCTCACCTTCAGCTTGTTGAGGCAGGGTTTCTTGTTTGCTTCCGTGTGTCAGGATAGCTGGTTTTGCAGGAGCTTTCTGGGGTCTTCTCTTTCCACCTCCCATCTCTCCTTAGGGATACCAGGGTGACAAACACACTGCTTTAGCTGGATTTATGTGGACTCAGTCCATGCTTATGCAGCAAGTGTTTTACCACGGAGCATCTCCCCAGCCCACAGCTAGCTTTTTGCAAAAGCATTAACCAGTGTCAACCTGTTTCCACATCAAGCATCATGGTTATGTGGGAGTTCCACTGCTGTTTAAAACTGTTTCAGCTCAGTGCTTTATCTGTACGCATGCTATTTGTTTAGGAGAAACTTTTAAAATTTAATTGCTGAATCAAAGACTGAATACTTTTAAAGATTTGATTTTCTTTCTATAAAGACTTCCTTTTGCAACTTGTGGACTCGATATCTATTTGCCTATGTACTTATCAGTTCTGTATGTGGCAATAAAGATAAACCAGTGAATGGGTGGAAGGGCAGATGGCAGAGAGAGACAGGAAGAGGCGGAGCAAAGCAGAATGCACGTCATCTCAAACTTACAAGGGGACATGCCTCCATATTAGACTTGGCTGCATCCCGTTAGCTGCTTGTAAGCTCCTAAAGAAGGTTTTGCAAGATTACCTTATTTGCAAAGCCGACTTCAGCATAAATTGGCACGGGAAAGGCAGGTTCTGTGCACGTTTTTCTGTTTTCAATCGCCCTGTTATTTCCACTAAAATTAATCAGGAATATTGAGAAATTCATTCCGATCACCCCTTTGCACATGTAACTAGAAAGTAATGCTGTGTTCTTCATGAGTTCTATGAGAGAAATACAATTTGAAAGGAGCATCCTGTTTCAGATGACATGAGCAAGCCTCCAAATGGGATCTGAAAAACCTGGGGTTGTGAAAAGCTAAACATCAGTGTATTTTAGTCAGAGCTCATTAGGGGAGCACAGAGGCACTGTGAGACAGTGGAACAGAGGAAGGAACTCACTATGTAGACCAGGCTGCCTTAAACTCACAGAGATCTGCCTGCTTCTGCCCCCGAGTGCTGGGATTAAAGGTGTGTGCCACGACGCCTGGCTTGGCTGTGTTCTTTATGGACGATGACCTCTACTCTCCTGCCGACCTGCTTCTCTGAGGTAGCCAAGGTTATAATTGGAGGAGGGAAGAAGATCACCTCTGGCTTTGGCCTCCCTTTTAGGAAGCCCCCACTTGCTGTTTGCTGCTGCTGCTCTAAAGCCCCCAGGACTGCATATGCAGAGAGATGCTCCACTCTGGGACTCATGGGGACCCATGCCAATCTTAGGGTATAGCCTTGGGAGGAGAGAGCAGATCATCTCAGTAACCTGAACCCCAGAGCTCACAAACACAAGGATGTGGGTTGGATGGTAGTAACCACCATTGCGGTTAAATTATGATAATGTGGCTAAATTATGACACCTCAGTGGTAGACAGGTCCTCTTTCCAGCTCAAGATCCTTAGCCTGACTGTATTTGCAAAGTCCCCGGTGTTTCTCAACTTGTGCTGTTTGCTGGTAATTCCATTTATTTCCTGAGCATCTGCCCCATTCCCGCCCAGCTCTTTAGCAATAACAGTCCTGCTGTTTATCCAGTTTCTGCCACACACCTGGTTCTTCATCCGCCGTTTCTCTCTCCACCACAGTGACACGTTCATTCATTCCCAATCACATGTTCATTCATAAGTGTTTATTGAGGCCCTTCTATGCTATGTTTTGTGCTGCAGGTTGTGATGCTAGATAGACAGGCAGGCCAGGATCCCTTGTTAGAGGGTGTTTACCTGGAAGGAATCAGAGCCTCTCGTCATACAGATGAGAGAAGTGATGTTCACAGGGACCAGGCACTTACTTGCAGCTGCGGGGCACACTGTGATGGGAGGCTTGGAATGCAGGGCAGTTTTGTCTGGTTCCTACCTCCTACTCTGCCACAAGGCCCCAATCTCTTGAAGGGTTAAAGTTCTGAGTAGTCAGGGTCTTCAAATCTCTCAATATCAATATCTTTCCAAAACACCTGCTCACTTACATCTGAAGAAAGAGGGCTGAGGAGATGCTTAGTTTGTAAAGTGATTGACTTGAAAGCATTCGGTCCAGAGCTCATCTCCAGAACTCACAAACCAAACAAAACACGGGTGTAGGACTATCTCTGAAAAAAAAATAATAAAATGCCCAAGAAAAAGGTGAAAGGGCCTGAAAATGATACCCCAGGTTGTCTTCTGGCCTCCACAGACATGGATGTGCGCACACACACACACACACACACATGCCCGCGCGCGATTGATTTTTAAAATATCTGATTTTTTTTTAAGGAGCTTTGGTGTCAGATAGTGATTTTATGCCTTAAAACTCTTCCCACCCTCCCAGTTTTCAAATCAAATATACATTATCATTTGCTGTATGTGCAGAGGGTGTTAGAGTCAGGGTGGACCCAAGGGGGCTGCTGAAGGAGAGGGCAAGCCTTCGCTCCATTGCCAGCTGCCAGCTGCCTTGCTAAGGAAGCAGGAAGCCTGTGGGACAGCCCGGGACAGCCCTTGCAGCAGTGGCTATTTTTGCTGCCTCTGAGATCTGTGTCTATGACAAACTCTAATTTTGGAACACGGAGTGGCAGTGTGTGGGATGTTCCTCATTCCACAAGGAGGCCTGTCATTTTCAGAATCTCCATCAAGGCATGAGCCTCAGGGGGAAATGGCCTGCCACTTAGCAAGGATTTTCAGGGCCTGCAGGGTGGGCTTGGTGGAGGGGGACATTCGGACCCCAGGTGGCCTCTCCCTCCTAAGCTGGATCTGTGATTATACAGGGGCTTGACTGTGAAATTGGAACTGTTCTTTCTCACCTCTTTTGTTTGCTTGTTTAATGATTGATTTATGACCAAATTCTCAAATAAAAGCTGCTAATGAATTTATAGAATTAAAGTGGTATTCTTCCACAACTCTTGAAACCACATCAAATTATATTCAAGCGAATTGTAAGAGCAGTTTCTTACACATTATATATATATATATATATATATATATATAGAGAGAGAGAGAGAGAGAGAGAGAGAGAGAGAGAGAAACTCATGCAATGAAATTTGATTGACATTTCAGACACACAGACCTTGTGTGGTGGATTTGACATGGGTAACCACATTTCTCACTCTATATCCCCCGCTGTCCTCTCTTCCTCCTCCCCTCCCTCAAATCAGATTTTACCTCTTCTATTTCTGGACTCTGGCTAACTGTGGTGACTTTAACATACTGCTTAAAGCAATTATCAACTTTTTTCTCTCCTAAATTAAAATCTTTTTATATCCTGGCATATTAATTATACAAAAAACTTTAATGGACTGCCTGTCACCACTTGCAAAGCAGTGTGGTATGTCTGAAGAAGGACATACCGAAAGCTTAAAAAGGGCTTTTGCTTCTAAGCTGGGTGTGGTGGCTCATGCCTGTAATCCAATGCTACCAAGGCTGATGAAGGAGGAGTCTGAGTTCAAGGCCAGCCTGAGTGAGTTCAAGGCCAGCCTGAGTGAGTTCAAGACCAGCCTGAGTGAGTTCAAGGCCAGCCTGAGTGAGTTCAAGGCCAGCCTGAGTGAGTTCAAGGCCAGTCTGAGTGAGTTCAAGGCCAGCCTGAGTGAGTTCAAGGCCAGTCTGAGTGAGTTCAAGGCCAGCCTGAGTGAGTTCAAGGCCAGTCTGAGTGAGTTCAAGGCCAGCTTGAGCTGTATACTTTGAGCCTATTTAAAAAACAAATAAAAAACATGTTTTGCATCACTAAACAAGTTTAAATTTTAGATAAAGGAGTCTCTTTCAAGTATGGACTCTTGGTAGGTTAACCAGGCCCACACTAAAGGACATCTGGAGACACAAATTAGACTCTGTAGGCCTTGTTTTATATATATAAGTAGATAGAGTCCATTGAATTGGGAGGGTCAGAAGGGAAAGTGTGGATATGGGAGGGGATTGAAACACCACCAAATTATGCTGTATGAAAATCTCAAAGGTTCAATAAAACTTTTTTTTTTTTGGTTGTTCTTTTTTTGAGACAGGGTCTCCCTGTAGCCCCAGCTGGCCTGGAACTCACTATGTAGACCAGGCTGGCCTTGAACTCACAGAGATCTGCTGGCCTCTGCCTCCTGAGTGCTGGGATTAAAGGCGTGAACCACCTAAAACTTTTTTTAAAAATGATCTCAAATAAATAAATAAGACATGAAAAAGTTTTAGGTACAGTGTTTGGCTTTAAGACATTAAAATATATAGTTCTACCTGTTCAATTTCTGCAGTCTCTTTGGAACACAATTTGTTCTTATTTCTCAAAATTAAATTCCAGCATAGTTTTGCTCAGAAACAATAATTCCAGGAATTTAAAACCTACTAACAGGCATGACTGTCGTAAACACAGGAACATGCTGGGGAGGAATCCTTCCTGCATTCTTGTGCTTCTTTCTTTTTTTT
Source organism: Nannospalax galili (assembly GCF_000622305.1). Classification (NCBI taxonomy): domain Eukaryota; kingdom Metazoa; phylum Chordata; class Mammalia; order Rodentia; family Spalacidae; genus Nannospalax; species Nannospalax galili. Next base: position 1,818,729 of record NW_008340140.1, on the reverse strand, counting down.
TGTTAAAAATACTTATTTCTGGGGCTAGAGAGAAGGCTCAGTGGTTAAGAACACTGATTGTTCTTGCAGAAAATCCCAGTTTGAATCCCAGCACCTGCATGGCAGCTAACAACTGTCCATCATTTCTGTTCCAGGGGATCTGGTGCCCTCTTCTGGCCTCCGTGGGCATTACATGACAAGGGTGCACTTACAAACATGCAGGCAGTACAGGCATGCACATAAAAACAATAAAATTTTATTAAAGATATTTTATTTACTTATTTTTAAATTGTGTGTGTGTGTGTGTGTGCACATGTGTGTGCAGATACCCGAGGGGACCAGAAGAGGGTATTGGATCCCCTGGAGCTAGAGTTGCAGGCCTTTGTGAACTGCCCAGTGTGGGTGCTGGGAACTGAACTTGGGTCCTTTCCAAGAGCAGTAAGGATTCTTAGCTGCTGATCTATTTTTCTAGTCCCTCAACTCTTCTTTTTAACAAATACTTGCTGATCCCTGTGTATCTATCAGACAGCATATGAAGTGATAAAAAAGCTACCTATTTTTAGGTAGCTTATTTGTAGCAGGAGAAATAACTAGAAAGAGGTAAAATGTCCTCTGAAAGGGGGCTGATTAAAAGCCATGATAAACCAGGAGTTTTATCAGGCAGACAACAGGAGGCAGAACTCACAGCGATGGCTCAGTGAGGCATTGTACATCGCATCATCAAAGGAGCATAAAGTCAGCCAATGAGGATGAGGCAGGGTGGTAGACACAATGCCCTCACTTTAATATGGATACAAATTTAACTTCTAGAATGATAGAAATGTGCATGTTAATGTCACTGACTTTGGAAGAAGATGAGTAACTAATTAGAGCATTTGGGAAGGGACAGGGACTTTGGATTCTTTTTCTGTCATCTAAGTTTTAAAAATCCTAGCTGCATAATTATATTTATAGAAACGGAAACAGAAATTGAATTTCTGCATAAGGCAGATGGAACTGAGGCAAATGCTGAAGGTACAGGAGGGTCTCCCATGAGCAGTGGTAAAAATGTACCATAGCAGATGATGAGTTTTAAAACTATGTGGCTGAGTGATGGTAAAGACACGGAGCACAGTGGGCATGCTATTTCTAAGCAAACAGTCTTTCTAGGTGTACTATTTCGAGGCTGTGTTAGAAAGCAAGCTAACCATGGGTCTGAGAGGGAGCCAGCGTGCAAGTTCCCCTGTGGTTTCTGCCTCAGGTTCCTGCTTGAGCACCTACCCTGAACTCCCTCAAGGATGGACTGTGATTATTTAGTGCAAGCTAAATAAACCCTTTCCTTCCCAAGTTGCTTTGGATCAGAGAGTTTTCTCAAAGCAACAGAAAGGGAATCAAGACATGGAGCATAAAAGGTTGAGAAGAAAACTGTTGGGGCTGTAGAGAAGTCTGTCAAGGGCCAAGGGCATCTTCTTAGAGCAGATTATGTCTGTGGGAGACGTGGGATGCACAAGTGTTGGCTACGTGGTGCAACTGCAGGTAGTTATGGTATTGTATGTATCTGACATTCGTTGAGAATTGACCGTGTTGGCGGCATTGCTCCAAAGCTACACGTCTATTAGCATTCCATCTTCAACACGGCCATAGCTACAGACAGTGTCACCTCACTGCCGTGCCTGAGGGGTTTGATGTGTGGACGCACTGACAAAGCAGTAGAGCCAGGATGTAAACCAAATGACCACAGGCTCCTGGGCCCACCCTGGGGGCCCTGTATTACGCTTTCTCAACTCAAGTTTAAAACCTAAATCACGTCACAGAGAGTTCTGCATGAATTCCTTAGAAACTAATAGAAGATTTGTAGAATTTCCCTGTATTTAGTAATAAATATAAGGACAAATCAATTTGTTTTTTAGAAAACTTTAAAAATTTTTTATTTATTATTTTTATTTTATGTGTGAGAATGTATTGCCTACATGTATGTAAGTGCACCCGTGTTGTACAATGCCTGCAGAGGTCAGAAGAGGGCATCAGATTCCCCTGGAACTGGAGTTATGGATGGTTGTTAACCGCCATGTGGGTGCTGGTAATTAAACCAGGGTCTCCTGCAAGAGTAGCCAGTGCTCTTAACTGCTGAGCCATCTCTCCAGTCCCACAGATCAACTTGTTAACTCAGATGTGGTAGATACAGATGAAACTCAGGGTTCTTCTTTAAGTCTGCTATGGCACTTGTGTTTTAGAAAAAGATGAAGAAGACTTCATTGGGTGAGCTCATCTCTTTAGCTCCCGTGACATCATAATGATTTGAAACATGTAGTGGTATACTTTAATAAGACTGTATTGAAGACTGCTTTTCTCCAAGCTGTAAGCCCCCATCACCATGTGGTGGTTCCTGTTTAGCTCATGGCTGTTTCTCTAGGGAGAGGAAACAAACCGACTACCACCAACAGCTTGTAGCTAATATCAATGCTTAAGGTAGTGACTGCACACTGAAAGCCTGATGATGGTTAAGACCATATCCTGAGTCCTTCCTCATTTGAATTTGTTCACTGGGGAGCCAAGGATTGTGGGTTCATTGTATGATCACATAGACAGGGATCAGTAATACAGTTTCCTAATGTCAATCATGATCAAGTTTGAGGCTGGAATGGTGAGGATGTAGGACGATGAATGGAATCAGCTCATTGCAGCTCCTAGTCTACCTTGAGAAATCAACTATGAATGGTTTCTTGGAGAACCTCTTTAAAGGACAATAATAAATATTTCAGGTTTTGTTGGCCGTGTGTCACCTCTGTGCTTTTCGCTCTTTCCGGTTCCTCGCTCTTCATAGCATCCTTCTTACTTTCTTTGTTATTAGATCTGTTTGTTTATTGTGTGTGGAGGGGTGCATGCCATGGCGTGAGTGTCTGTGTGTGTGTGTGTGTGTGTGTGTGTGTGTGTGTGTGTGAGGATAAGTTGCTGGAATTGATTCCCTCTACCACTTAGGTCCCAGGGATCGAACTTGGGTTGTCAGACTTGGGGGCAAGCACCTTTACCTGGTGAGCCACCTCACTGGCTCCTTTTTTAATGTTAAACATGTAAAACCCATCTTAGGAAACTGGGGTTTGGCTTGTAGGCTCTACATCCCTGATCAGACCCCAGCTCTATACCCTGCTTCACAGGCAGAAAACGAAAATGTACTTATTAATCAATCATTCCTTCCTCTCCAACCCATATGAATTCACTTTTTTACCCTAAGAGTTTACTAGAGGCAAAAGCAAACATTTCAAGTACCTAGTCATTAAATCAGAGGCCCTTAAGGATTAAATCAGAATCCACCAGTTTAGAAATACCAAAGGCATCATTCAGAAGACCTTCTAGCTTGATGTTGCCCCAGTGGGCAAAATTCTTTGTCCTGTATGGTTCTTTACCATGATCAGCAACTGACTGCCAGACTACCTCGGGGAGAGGGGCTTCAGAGGTTGTTGTGGTGGTTTGAATGAGAAGTGTCCCCTATGGGCACAAGTATTTGAACACCTGGTCAGTTGGTAGCACTGTCCTGGGAGGGTCATGGAACCTTTAGGAGTTGTAACCTTGCTGGAGAAAGCAGGTCACTGCAGGCGGGGTTGGGTGTTCATAGCCTCCAATTCCAGTGTGTGGTCTGTCAACTTCCTGCCAGTGCTTGAAGATGTGTGCCTTCAGCTTCCTGCTCTGGCTACCTCCGCCACCGTGCCTCCCAGCCATGATGGATTCATCCTTCTGGAACCACAAGTCAAATAAACTCTTCTTCTGTAAGTTTCCTTGGTCATAGTGTTTTATCACAGCAACAGAAAAGTTACTAATATATAAGTGACCAGCTGTGAAGGTTTCAGCATTCTAGGGAGACCCAGTTCATGGTGGTTGCAGAACCAAAAATTGGCCACTGCAAGGTTTTCTAGCCAAGGTTCTGTCTAAGCATGTGATATGAGTCCTGTGCTATCAAGGGAGGTGAAGCATTTTCCTTCAGTGACAGTTCAGACAGCAAGGAAACATTGATTGATGGCTCAAGTGGCCAGAGCTGGGACGGGGTTACGGTTGCTGAAGATCATGCAGAGGTTGTATGGGCTGACATATACAGGCCATTTTTTATCTGGTTTGCCAGCTATTGGCTCAGATGGTATTATTTTTTAATTAAATTTGTTTCCAATATTTAAGTGGGGGACTCCACCTGGAGTACAGATTTCTGTCTTTTGGAATAAGACTATCCGATTAACCCTGAACTAAGACTTAACAGCAGCCTCATGTAGAAATGGTAAATGGGCTGCAGTTTTCACTTTTTATTCTCTTGCCTAAATGACTTGAATCTTTTACTCCTATAACAAATCTGCAGCCTTCTATTAGGGGAACAATGCATAGTTCCAGATAGCTTTCTCTGTTGCTGTGAGAAACACCACGTCCAAAAGCGGCTTGGGGAGGAAAGGCTTTGTTTCTTCTTATGCTTTATAGCCAGTCATCAACAGAAGCCAAGGCAGAACTCAAGACAGGAACCTAGAGGCAGGAAATGCAGGAGAGACCGTGGAGGAGTGCAGCTTCCTGATTTGCTCCCCTTGGTTTGCTCAGCTGCCCCTGTTACACAGCCCAGGCCCACTTGCCTAAGGATGGCACTGTCTCCGGCGGGCTGGGCTCTCCTACATCAATTATCAGGCAAGAAAATGCGCCACAGATATGCCCACTGGCCAATCTGATGTGGAGAATTCCTCGATTGAAGTTCCCTCTTCCCAGGTGACCAGTTTATGTCAAGTTGATAAAAACGAACCAGCACAGTTCTTGTCCTTTGCATTTTTTCCCAGCACACTTATTTTCTTTCATCTCTTTGCTTTGAAGATCATAGTTATTAGTCTGGTAGCAGCAGCTTATTTTTGTTAGAATACATGTGCACCTGACAGCTTATGATAAAACAATGGAAAGCATGTACATACGTAGTTTGTTACGTGTGCATGGACATATGTGTACAGAACCTTGATGACTAACAGCAGTAAGCTAGACAGTCTTCTTTAGAAAAGAAAATCAGCTTTTGTGGATTTCAACCTGTAATGAAAAGACTCTATGATAAGCTTTTAGATCTGATCAAAACGGTGACCAGGAATATTTTTCTACGTGGAGATACATTTGAAAGTGAAAGTGAATCTATTAAAAATAGGGTTGGGCAGGAGAGATGGCTCAGCAGGGAAAGCGCTTACCACACAAGCGAGGACTAGAGTTCAGATGTAAAAGCCAGGTGGGCATGGTGACCTGCCTCTAATCCCAGTGCACAGGAGGCAGAGGTAGGGAGCCCTGGAGCAAGCTGGATGGCTAGACTAGCCAGAATTGTATGCCCCAAGTTCAGTGAGAGACCTCAGTATAGAAGGTGGAGAGTGATTAAGGAAGACACCCAATGTCAGGCTTCCTCATGCAAGTGCATTCACATACATGTGTGTCCACACACATGCAAACATGGAAACACATATGGACAACACACATATGCAAAAGAAACATAAAGGTTGACTAAGTAGTTAGTAGGCTCAAAATGAAAATGTAGGGCCCTTGTTTAAAAGCTATTAATATTTTCAAGATGGTAACATCTGAGCATCAAATCAAGCCGGAGGCCCTTTCAACTTGGGATTCAATGCGGCTGAACACTTCATATGCCCACGAAGTCAGCTCTGACTAACAGTGGTGCCTACCCCATTCAATGTGTGTAAACAGGATACAGCCAGGCAAACGGGATGTGTGGTTACCCTAACCATCAGTTCACAGTGGGTACCCATTTCATTTACCATGGGACAGTTCACAATATCTGGAGTCAGCTTTGGTTGTTAACACTTGAGGTCCTATTCAGAGCCAGTGGAGAGAGGCCCTCAAATATTACTAACCCTTAAAATGCACAGGACAGAGAGTAACCTGGTCCCAAAGGTGCCAAGGGTAAGAAACCAGAATCTAAAGACAGTTCAGTTCTGCTCCAAGGGCATCAGAATTGATGGACCAGAATCCAGAATCTAATACCTCTTCCTAGCTATGAACCTGGCCTCTCGTTGGCTTTTGTAATGTCACGTATGGGTGATGACAACCACGTCTTGGTTGTGCAATGCTCTGTGGGTCACATCACTTGGTATGTGTAAGGCACTGGGAGGGGACAGAGTAAGATTCCACAGATGTAAGATATTCTAGTGACTCTTTTGTTACACAAACTGTTGTGAGCTAGGCTTAGAAACAGACTCAGTCTGAAGCCCAGGAAGGCAAGAAGGTAACACAAGGAACTGGGCTGATGAGACTGTGTGATGTTGTTTTCTTGAGACCCTGATGGAATTGGTGCATTATGAAAGAACAGAATGAAGATGGGTTCACTGGACTCACAGGTGAGTCCTTGTCTTCTTTGGGTGGAGCAGGGACTAGCTCTTAACAGGGACCCCATAAATATGCAGAGTGATGCCTACTTTGTAAAGCAAAATGCAGCCAAGCATCAAAGTAGCTGCAATGCATCTATCCCGTGGGTGATCCTGCTGGGAGCCCATTGCTCAGAATTGAACCCCAGAGTGAGTTGAAACATGAAAACGAGCCACCTTCCTTTTCTGACAAGTGTTTGGTATCTTGTCACAAACACACCTGCTTCTACTGAGGATGAGTCTAGGACTGAAAGGGTCCATCGGACCATGTGTGTGAATGTGGAGGTCAGAGGCCAGACCTGGGCGTCACTCCTCAGGAGTCATTTACCTGTTTGCTGAGGTACAGTCTCTTCATTGACCCAGAGCTCGCTAATTAGGAAAGGCTGGTTACCTTCCGCACTGGGATTTTTACGTTATGCATTAACTTTAAAGTTGTTCTTACTTTTATTTTAAAATTATGTGTGTGTGTCTATGTGTGGGTAAGTGCTTAAGTTTGCAGGAGTCCTTGGGAGCCAAAAGAAGGCTTCAGATACCTTGGGGCTGGAGTTACAGGAGGTTGTAAGGTACCTGACATGGGTGTTGGGAAATGAACTTGGGTCCTCTGCCAGAGCAGTACACATTCTTAACTGCTCAGCCATCTCTCCGACCCCCTATATGCATTAATTTTAAAAGCCCACTTTTGAGAAAGTGGCAGCTCCCCTAGGCCACAAGCCTCTGATTGGCAGAGACATTTGTCTGTAGCGAGGTACAAGCATGGCAGACGGCTCAAAGGTTTGTTGAATGGATAAAATAAAGATCAAGCATAATATGTTAGGAACACAGAGGAAAAAAAATTTAAGCCAGCATTCCAAATTCACTTCCTTTGCAATATTCAAACAAGGCTCGGGTTCCAACCAAGTTGGCTTTAAAAGGCTGCAGAAAACTTGTTCCCCATGATTCCTCCTCCCAACCTGTAAATGGGAAGTGGGTTTCCTTAAGGAGGAGGCGTGGAGTTACCCGAAGTGAATGAACGGTGGTTTTGCTTTATGCATGCGGTTGAGGATTCAGATGGCTCTGAATAAATGCATGTGAATTGCTTTCAGTAACCACTGGGGTGCATCTGCTGCATGGCAGGATGCCGCACTTGGAAACTTGGCCCCAGGTGGCTGACTTCACAAGCAGTGTACTTGTCAAAGCTGTAAGTCACACTGGAGGCTGCGTGTCAGCCAGAGCCCTGCTTCCCAAGTCATGTGCCCCACCATTGAAATCATCTTTTAAGCAGGAAAGCAACCTCTCTCTCTCCCTCCCCCTCCCTACTTCTTCCTTCCTTCCTCCCTCCCTCCCTCCTTCCTCCCTCCCTCCCTCCCTTTCCCGACTTCTTCCTTCCTACCCTCTTTCCCTCCCTTCCTCCTTCCCTCCCTCCCTCTCTCTTTCCTTTCTCTCTCTCTCTCTCTCTCTCTCTTTCTTTCCTCATGTTTTTATGTGTGCATGTGTGTGTCTGTGTGTCTGTGTGTGCGTGTGTCTGTGTGCCTGTGTGCTTGTGAGTATGTGTGTAGAGGCCCGATGTCAAACTTGGATACCATTCCTTACATTCTGTGCACCCTGTTTTTTGAGACAGGGTTTCTTACCTGGCGTGGGGATCCTCAAGTAGGATAGGTTGGTTGGCCAGTGAGCCCCAGGGATCTACCTGTACCTGCCCCAGCAGCACTGGGATTACAAGCGTGGACCACTACACTTGGATTTCTTTTTTACATGAGTTATGGGGATCAAACACGCCTCATGCTTGTGTATCAAGCTCTTTACTGACAGGACGGTCTCCTGTCCCCTTCCTCCCTCCCTCCCGCCCTCCCTCCCTCCTTCCTTCCCTCCTTCCCTCCTCTTTTGCAACAGGTTCTCACTTTATAGGTCCAGCTAGACTTGAACTCATGATCCTCCTGC
>NW_008340140.1:1804543-1810449 GCF_000622305.1 Nannospalax galili | reverse complement strand
CTCTTCTCCCTCCCTTCCTCCTCCCCCTCCCTCCTCCCTCATTCCCTCCCTTCCTCCTCCCCTTTCCCTCCTTCCTCTCTCCTCCTTCCTTTCCCCTCCCTTTTGCCCTCCTTCCTTTTCGTTGAATATTGAATGAGTACCTGCTGTCTTTCCTCTACACTTCAATAATGTCCTGTGACATCTTTGTATTGTCTTGATGTTAAGAACATCCATCACTTTGCTTCAGATGTCAGGACAAGGCAGAGGAGTTGGGAAGAGTAAGATAGCTTTTCAGATCGTTTCTACTGAACATGGTTCGAGATATACTTGGAATTCAGCACCTTGCAAAATGAGCATGGGTTTCATTAGAAGTCAGTAAAGAATGTGTGTTTGGCAGACAATTCATGTTCATCTGAAAGAAGGACCTTGAGGCAGTGGTTCATGAGCCTAGTCAGAATTCTTATGGCCTGCTCTTAACACAGTGGGGGCACTCCCGTCTCTCTGCAGCTCAGGTGTGGCCAGTGGCATTTTCTCTAAGCTTTGGAAAGGGAATTCAGATGCCTCGTGTGCTACTGTCTTTTAGGGTCTTCGCAGAATCCTCAGGACTCGATTCTTTTTAAGTGCAAGAATGTGTATGTAGGTATGTGTGTGTGTATGTGTGTGTGTGTGTGTGTGTGTGTGTCTGTCTGTCTGTGTGTGTCTGTGTCTGTGTCTGTAGGCCACAGGACAACCTCAGGCTGTCCCCAGGAGTATGGTTCACCTCCTTCGAGGCAGGGTCTCGATGGCCTGGCGCTCACTGGTAGGTGAGACTGACTGGTCAGTCAGCCCCAGGGATCCTCCTGTCTCCACCTTTTCAGCCCTGTATTACAATCCCATACATTTTACATGGTTTCTGTGGCTCATATTCAGGGCTTCATGTATGCAAGGCCAGTAGCCATCTCCCCAGCGTATCCTCAGGACCGTCTACAAGAGGTAGACACAATCAAATCATGAACTGTAACTCTGGAATCAGAGGCCAGGCCTTCAATCAGGCGGCACCTCTTTTCATTGTGACATCTCTCACCAGTTTACTGCCTTAGTATTTGCTTCCCCTCTATAAAGTGGGTGCCCTGGTGCACACGTGAACTGCTCCTGTGGATGTTCTGGTGCGCACGTGAACTGTTCCCGTGGGTGCCCTGGTGCTCATGTGAACTGTTCCCCACTGGCTCTTGGGGGTGAGCACTTGGCCCCAGCTGATGGTGGTGTGGGGCAGGTGGTGGAGTCTTTAGGATGTGGTGCCTGGCTGGTGACGGTGGTCTCATTGAGGGTGGGCCTTTAAGGGCTACATCCTAGTCTTGTTTTGGTCCTATTCTTTGCTCCCTGATCCAGCTGCCACATGAGGAGCTCCACCATATGTTTCTTCTGCCAAAGCCTGAGCCACTGGAGTCCCCATGCCTTCCCTCGCCCCATGAATGTTCCCCCGAAATTATGAGTCCCGAAAACCTTCCCTCCCTTACTTGCCTCTGTCAGATTTTTTGTCACAATAATGAAAAGCACAAAGGTCACAGTGGGGATTATATCAGTATGTACCTGGCTAGGCGAGATGAGTCTTTGGCTCAGCATCTTATTCCTGCTAAATAAGGAAGCAGTCCGAGCTGTTCTTGTTGACTTAGGACAAACTTGTAGCAGAATGATGGTTAGGAATGTGGCTCAGTTGGGTAGAGCACTCGCCTGTCACACATGAAGCCCTGGGCTCAAGCCCCAGCACCACGTGGGCTGGGTGTGGAGGGAGAGCGTTGTTGACTCATTCATTTGGTCAGTTCATTCATCTATGACTCATCATCCGTTTACTTCTTGCTCAGTACCAACCTTGTAGCGGAATCCTGGAAGGTGCTAGATTTAAAATCATGCCCAGTTGATCTCCTTTGCCCTCAGGGAGGAGAAATCTGTTCGGAAAAGGGTGTGCTCCCCTTTGTAGAGCGAGGACTGCCATTGTGGAGGCCGACCACTGAAGGACCAAAGCTGGGCCTGCAGCTGCCTCTCTGGCCACTCACCAGAATCTATCTGGGAACAGACATTGTGTTTTATTTGCTTTAAGCTCCCAGCTCCAGCACATAGACGGCGCACACGGAATGAATGGATGACCCATAGAACTCAGAGTGCAGAATCCAAGGAGAGAGCTGGGGGAGGTTTGGAAACTGGTGGGGGGAGCTGTGAGCAGAACACTGAGCTGGAAAGCCTCACTGGACTCAGGGGCAATTAGAGCTGGAGCAGGTCCTCCAGCTGGCTCTGGCTGGGAGTCTGGCTTTCTCTTCATTTTCACAACTATCCTTGGAACCAGGGCCTGGGCTTTAAGTCCCATCTAGTTCATTTTTACATAAACACATGCATATAAAATTTAACTAACTGCAACATTATGACTATATACATGAGGGTCCTGCTGGATTTCGTTCTTTCCATCACTTATTTGTATGTATCCCATTTCTCATCTTCTCCTTTTGTTAAGAAACTCTAATGTACCCAGACATGGTGCTGAAGGCCTGTGCTCTCAGATACCTGGGAGACTGAGGCAGAGGGATTACAAGTTCAAGGACTGCCTGGGCTGCAGAGTGAATTCAAGTCCAGTTTGGGTGATGTAGTAAGACATGGCTTGAAATCAAAAGTGAAAAGACAGCTGGGGATGTAGCTTAGCAGTCAGACACTTGTTTATCGTAGGTGAGACCCTGGTTCAATCCCAGTACCAGAAAGAAAGAAGGAGAGAGAGAGAGAGAGAGAGAGAGAGAGAGAGAGAGAGAAAGGAAGGGGAAGGAAGGAAGGGAGGATGGAAGGAAGATGAAGGAAGGACAGAAGGAAGGAAGGAAGGAAGGAGGGAAGGAAGGAGGAAGGAAGGAAGGAAGGAAGGAGGGAAGGAAGGAGGAAGGAAGGAGGAAGGAAGGAAGGATGGAAGGAAGGAAGGGAGGGAGGGAGGACAGAAGGAAGAGGAAGGAAGGACAGAAGGAAGGAAGGAGGGAATGACAGAAGGAAGGAAGGAAGGAAGGAAGAAGAAGGAAGGAAGGATGAAGGAAGGGAGGAAGAAGAAGGGTAAGGAAGGAAATAGAAGAAACACATATTGCTCATCTAGCCCCATACAATCCTATACTGTTCAGAAATCTGTATCTACATGTGTACATAAACACATACACAGACACACACATAGACACATACATAGACACGCACATACACAGACACATAGACACACACATACACAGACACACATACATGGAGAGACACATACATAGACATACACATACACAGACACACACATAGACACACATACACACACATACATAGACACAGACATGCACATACATAGACACATAGACACACACATACATGGAAAGACACAGACACACACATACAAAGATACACACAAGAATGGATGCTTAGGGGTGGCTTTACAAAATTTTGATCATATCACATATTTAAAAGTCATCTACTGATTTTCTCATATAAGAATGACTAACCAAAGAAAACAGTTGCCAGTCATGTGGTAGAATTCAAATTCAGGTAGAGCCGTCTACTGGGGACCGGGCAACCTGTCAGCAGCCAGAGTCTCACAAAAAGAGTCCTCCCCTCCTCCAGCCCCATCAGCTGCTGACAGCTGCCTCAGCTTCCCATGCCCTGGGACCACTAGTGAGCTGCCCTAGCCAGCTGGACCTGGCATCTCATTGGTCATATCAGTTGTTCCATTTCCTAGAGGAGGAAACTGAGGCACAGTGGCTTATAGTCCATAAGTGGAGAGTGAGGGAAGGACTAAAAAGCCCTGTACTTGCAGTCAGCACGACCTGGGGGGGAAAGGGACACTTTTGGGAACTTCCTAGAGGAGGAAACTGAGGCACAGTGGCTTATAGTCCATAAGTGGAGAGCGAGGGAAGGACTAAAAAGCCCTGTACTTGCAGTCAGCACGACCTGGGGGAAAGGGACACTTTTGGGAATCTTCTCCAAGGTTGGTAGAGGGTGAGTGAGAGCGTGTGCTTACTGTGGCAGTGCTCAGTGCTGGTGAGGCTGAGTGGGTTCTTTAGGGTTCTCTGGAATTATAAAGCTGGCTTGCAAGCTGGGATCCAGTAGTCCAGCACTGGTTGTGCCCCACTGGAGAAACCAAGAATCTGCTTCGTGGAGAGCTGCTTGTCTTCAGTCAGTGAGTGTGGGGTAAGCAAGCCCAAAGCAAACATGTCCTTCTTCCATGTCCTGTAATCTGGGCCGCCACCAAAAGGTGCCACTGCATTTAGGGCCAGGTCTTCCGCTTTCAAATAATGTGATCAAGAAAGTCCCTCACAGCGCATCCAGCAACTTGTGTTTTAGATGATTCTAGATCTAGTCTAGGTGACAAGATTAGCCATCACACCGAGGGACAGGAAGGTGCAGCAGGCCTCAGAGTCTCCTCCCAGGCGTGTTCACCTTCAGATCACAGGCTCCACCTCTTGGTGGTGGCAGGTGAGGTGGGGGGAATCGCTGGGCTCAGCCTCCTGTGTGGCAGTGCACTGAAATCTACATTTCTACTAAGTCCCCAGGTGAAGCTAAGGACCTAGGTGCAGAGAGCACGCTCTAACACCTGGGCCACGCAGTGAGTGAGCCCAAGGACCTGACCCCACAGCCCAGGGCGAGAGGTAGAAGTTGGTGCATGCTCTCAAGAAGCATGACTGTCTCAAATATGAAAACAGAGTGGGAGCCATGAAAGCACAGCTTTCTATCCCTTCCTAGGGATAGAAACTCCCAATAAGACACAGCGCTCCTTCTGTCCACACACCCTAGTACAGGCAGCCCAGTGTTAACTTGGACACAATTTCCTGCTGCCTAAACATAGCGGACATGAACCAGTCTTTGCCATCAAACCAACCATAGATGTTTACGGTGTTTTATGTTTCGGGAAGCTAGTCTAAGCTGTGAATTGTTAAGTTTTCTCATTGGACAGCACTGGATCCTCCTAAGAAGTAATTCCTGCTTTAGCACCTAGGCCAGCAGGTAGAGGTGAGAGTGTTCAAGAGGCGGTGTGCAGGTCTCCAATCCCCGTAGGACCCACTGGCCTCCTCAGCTCTATGATTGCCCCACAAGGGTTACATGAACCTTGTTCAGCATTGTCTGTTTCCCCTTCCAGAGGAATTGGTTGCTGCCACATAGTGTAGCCGTTAGCATTTTACACAGTTTGTATTAAGTGAACCTGCTTCTTCAAGCAGAAAGAGCCTTAAAGAGTGCAGCAAGCATATTTATCTCAATAAATAGTGCCCAGACCAAACTCCACGAGATGCATTAGTGAGAACCTATGAGGGTGTTTGGTGAACCTCAGAAATGCTGATCCATCAGGCGTGGTACACAGATTGCAGTCTACACAAACACACGCTTGGTTTTCAATGTCTTTTTAAGAAAACCCCTTGTGTAAGATTCTTGTTTCCCTTTAAGGGAGACCATTTGGTCTGGATTTTGAAGAAATAACTGACATTTTAAGATCCAGTTCAAAACTTAGTTCCTATTCATGAGGTAAGTGAAATACTTCTTTCAAGTTAGAGACTTGAAATTATGTTTAGGTTCTTTGAGAGCTCTTTCTAGTCTCCTTTCAGCTTTTGCTTTTATATATTTGTTAGTACTCATTTGGAGAACAGCAAATGGGTGGGGATGGAGATGGCTGGGAGGCCGTCACACCACCTTGTATATGGATGGGAAGAGATTTCTTTTTTAAGCCTGTTCCTGGAAGTGTAACGTACTCATCTATCCCTCAGTGCCTCATTCAGAGTTGGAAAGTTCTTTAAACTAGGGAATGAATGGTGTACGGTGGTCAAGGAGCTGGAGTTTGTTCTAAGATGCATTCAGTTCAATTTTCACATGGCACAAAACAGAAATAGTACCAATGGACACACGCAGCCAGCGTACCTGCTCGGACCGTTCTCACGCTCGGTTACCCCAGACACCCCACA
>NW_008340140.1:1803810-1804475 GCF_000622305.1 Nannospalax galili | reverse complement strand
TATCACAGTATATATGAGGAGGTCAGAGGACAGCTTGTGGTAGTTGGTTTTCTCCTACTATGTGGGTTCCAGATATTGAGCTTGGGTTGGGCTTGTGTGCCAAGTGTCTTTACTTGCTGAGCTATCTCACTGGACCTAAAGTTTTATTCTTGTACATTTAGATGGTTATAAACTTTACTTCATAAACTGGGCACAGCAAGAGATTAACAGCAATTAACAGTCAAATGGAACGATGACAGCATACTGTAGCAAAAAATCATAAAATTGATGAATTGCTTAATTCTATAAATTTTACATTTCATATTTTTAATTTTTACATCTTTATACCACAATTGACAGAGAGAAATTGTGGTCTGGGTGTACTGTAAATATCCAAATACACATGGCTGGAGAGGTCATAGAGCTTAGAGAAAACCCTAAAGCTGTCACATCCCTAGACAAATGTCATTTCTTAGTATATGCTAAATATGGATCCTTATATTTACAGACAGGTATGCCAGTCACCACTCGTCAAAGACGCTTCTTTTACAACAGACAGAGATTATCACAGAGTTCCACAACTGGCCACACACAGAGTTTACGTGTCTGTGAAAGGCCCAACCCTACGTGACATATCTACAATGGACCCTCTATGCCTAAGGGTCCCGGCGCACACAGGGAAAAAG
>NW_008340140.1:1752116-1803737 GCF_000622305.1 Nannospalax galili | reverse complement strand
CAAGACTTTACAACCACTGGAGGGGCTGAGGAAAACCATGGCTAGTGACAAGCCCCATACATAGGACTTTTTTTTTCTATTAACGCTCATATTACACCTATTTATTTTTGTGTGTGCATGTGTAGAGGTAAGAGAGCAACTTGTGGGGTTGATTTTCTCCTTCCACCATGTGGATCCTAGGGATCAAACTAAGGTCCTCAGGCTTAGCAGCAAGTGCCTTTACTTGCTGAGCTATCTCACTGGACCTAAAGTTTTATTCTTGTACATTTAGATGGTTATAAACTTTACTTCATAAACTGGGCACAGCAAGAGATTAACAGCAATTAACAGTCAAATGGAATGATGACAGCATACTGTAGTGAAAATCATAAAATTAATGAATTGCTTAATTCTATAAATTTTACATTTCATATTTTTCATTTTTACATCTTTATACCACAATTGACAGAGAGAAATTGTGGTCTGGGCGTCAGGTGGGGTGGGAGCAACTCTATCTTTTTTGTTAAGCCCTATTCTAGGAATCAGACGAACAATAGAGAATAAGAAATCATCTTTGTGGGGCTGGAGAGATGGCTCAGTAGCTAAAAGCACTGGCTGCTCTTGCATAGGACCTGAGTTTGATTCCCAGCACCCACGTGGCAACTAACAACTGTCTGTAACTCCAGTTCCAGGGGAATCCAAGTCTCTCTTCTGATCTCCACAGGCATTGCACGACACAGGTACACTCACATACATGCAAGTGGTACACTCATACATATAAAATAAAAATAATAAATTAAAAAAGAAAAGAAATCATGTTTGATACTCCCAACAATACGGTTGCCTACACAAGACCTGCACAAGGCCACATCAGCCAATGTGGCAACATGATGGGCAAAGGTTCACAAGGCCCTTGAGTGGAAGAATTACAAGCAGTCAATGGCTGCTAAGAGACAGGGAGTCAGTTTTCCTCAGGGCTGAACCCCCTGATAAGTTACCCAAACTTAAGTGGTCAGCCCTAAACACACACACACACACACACACACACACACACACACACACACACATGTATATACACACAAGCAACACTACTTGGACTTAGTATGTTGGGTATATGTGTTTGTCTATAACAATATTTATGAAGGCAGAGGAACATGAATTTGAAAGTGGGATGTGGGGGGAAATTGTAGGATTTGGAGGTGGGAGAGGGAGGGGTGGAGATGATAAATCCAGTGTACACATGTATGAAATTCTCCAAAAGCAAAAACTAGTTTTAATAAAGCAGTTGTTTGGGGCTGGAGAGGTGGCTCAACGGTTAAGAGCACTGACTGCTCTTGCAGAAGACCTGGGTTCGATTCCCATGACCCACATGGCCGCTATGAACCATCCTTAACTCCAGTTCCAGGGGAACCCTAAGCCCTCTTCTGACCTCCACAGGCGTTGCATGACACAAGTGCGCTCACATACATGCAGGCAATATACTCATACACATAAAATAAAAATAATATTTTTTTAAAAAGCGGTTGTTCTTATTCCTCAAGACGTTGTCTGCATTGTTTCGGAGGAGTCAGCTAATTAGCAATCAGTAATCAACATGGAAATGTGTGTCAAGAGTTGATGAGTGCCATGCAGGAGATTGGTGTGAGGTGAGAGTGAAGGAACAGGGCTTGTCACTAAGGCAGGGGACTGCAGATTGTGAAGAGTCAGCAGTCCTAGGTGAAGGAGATCTTAACTGCAAAGTGCCTTTGTGTTCATGTGCTGAGATGCTCACGATTCTGGAGCCCATAAGGCATGGATAAGAGAGCCCTGAAGTCACACGAGGACTTTGGGGCTTTCCTTGGGATGTGTTGGGAATTCATGGGAGTGTTTTGAGATAGCTGACTTTGGAAAGGATTATTCTAGAATTGACTGGGTCATGCCAGGTTCCAAGCAAACATGTGTGAGGGGCTCCTGTAGCTACCTAAGTCCCCGGATGAGCGTAACTGTTGACTGTGCTGTAGACCAGGATGACTGTGATGATCCTGAGAGGGTGGATTCTAGATGGATTTTGATGATCAGACCCAATTGGCTTCAGCTTACCAATGGCAAGTCGTGTAGAATAGAGAAGAAGAGAGGACACAGTGTACATGGGAAGCATCTACTGGACATCTAGGCAGAGGGAGAAGAGGGCTGGTAGGTATGCAAGAACTGCGGTGATGGCTTAGTTGCTGCAAGTGTGGGACCTGAGTTTGGGTCTCAGAATGCATGTAAAAGCTGCGCATGGTGATGTTCACTTGTGATCTCTGTGCTGGAGAGGTAGAGACAGGAAGATCCCTGGGGTTGCTGGTCAGCGACCCTCGCTGAACTAGTGTTCCCCACATCAGTGAGAAGCCCTCTCATTAAAAATAAGGTGGATGGTACCAAGATTGACCTCTGGCCTGCAGGTGCACAACACACATACACTTACACTTACATGACCTAAATCTGAGAGTTAAGGAAGACTGTAATTGTAAGCACACATTTGAAAGTCCAGATCGTGGCTAGATGACACTGAAATTCATGCCAGGGACCAACTCCAAGATCCTGCTTAGAAAATTTCTAACCCTTGCCTTTCAATTTATTTTTCTATCACTTCACTTTTTAATGGCTACAGATTAGTCCCTTGCATAATACTATGAAGGTAAGACGTCTTTGTTTAAGAACAAAAATGAAATTACCAACTCACTGCTTTTGTGATATAGCAGCAACATTTAAAAGCAATTTTCGAGTCAGTCGAAATCCATTTTGATATGCAAATTAAGATTAAAATTTAAAACTCATTTTGATAATTGGCCATTAGAACAGTCATCTCTACAGTGGTGCTCTGAATAAAAACTGTGGTCATCAAGAAAAAGGTGTTATAAAGGATACTTAGTCAGATTTTAAGTCCAGTTTCTCATCTGGTAAACAAATGGTTAGGCAAACGAGCAAAGAAAGCTCTGGTGCCAGGCGTCAGCTGGGATGTGGACGGTACAGTGACGCTGGGAGAGGACAGTGTTTACGGATATCGGGACATGTCTGTGCTCTGCGTAATGAAAAGGGACTCTGGCACAACCACCTGCTTTACCACGTAGCTTGTGTCATGAGCGTACTATGTATGCGAATTTTATTCTATTTTTACAAATTTTGACTTCTATTTTGGAGACTGGAGAGATGGCTCAGTGGTCAAGAGCTCTGATTACTCTTGAGAGGACTCGGGTTTGGTTCCCAGCACCCAAATGGCTACTAAAAGATGTCATCAACTCCAATCCCAGGGGAGTCGACTCCCTCTTCTTACGTTCAGAGACACCACAGTCATGTGGTGCACTTACATTCGTGCAGGTAAAACACTCATACGCTGCTGGGTGTGGTGGCGCACACCTTTAGTCCCAGCACTCAGGAGGCAGAGGCAGGTGGGTCTTTATGAGTTCGAGGCCAGCCTGGTCTACATAGTGAGTTTCAGGCCAGCTGGGGCTACAGGGAGACCCTGTCTCAAAAAGACCAAAAAAAAACCACAACAAAACAAAACAAAAAACAAAAAACAAATAAACAACCATACACAAATAATAAAGGTAAATAAAAATTTAATTTAATTTTAAATTTTAATTATGTGCATCTCTGTGTGTGTATGCATACATGGTTGCAGTGCCCAGGAGAACAGAAGAAGGCATCTGGTCTCCTGGGGCTAGAGTTACGGGTGGTTGTGAGTTGCTTGATGTGGGTGCTGGGAATGGATCTCAGGTCCTCTGCAAGAGCAGCATGTGCTCATAACCAAGAAGCCATCTCACCAGACCCTATGTATGCACATTTATAAAAAGTCTGGGGAGAAATATGCTAGCATGAGGGATTTTGTTTTTTTTGTTTCTGTTTGCTGGGAGCAGATTTAAAATCTACCTTTGATATGTTTCTATACTTTCCAAACATAATAAAAATATATCAATTGTATGAAAGAGCACAATTTATCACAAATCTTAGAAATGGATAATAAATATCAGAAAAATGGGAGCCTTCCCTTTTGTGGGTGACAGTCAAAATATTTCCAGATCAACCACTGTGAGAGAGAGTTGGATTTTAAGGGAGTGATGCTAGATAGACTCTAGTGGATGAACTCACACAGAGGGACACCTGGGGACACAAACCTGAATCGATAGGCTTAATATATGACAGAATGCATGGAATCCAATGGGGGGCATAGAGAGGGGAGGGGGGTTTAAATATGATTAAGATGTATGTAATGCACAGAAATTCAACTAAAAAATAGGAAAAGATATTTCTAGCTCTAAAGACTGAGCCATCTTTGCGCATGCAACATCCACGCGGGGTGCAGGTGGAATCTGAGGGCCTACAACGTCTTCAGTTTCCTCTTATCTCTGATTATCCTATAAATATAGCTAGATCTTTAAGTTTTTAAATTTTAACATTTTATTTATCATTTTGTGTGTATGTGTATATATGTGCACACTTGCCACAGCACACATATGGAGATGTGCCTGGATCTTACCTCATGCATGTTTGTTGACAGTGTGCCAGCCAAGGGGGATGTATTACATAAGTTCTCTAACATTTCCTTTTAAATTGTATGGCTTTGTCCTTGGTGTTGCCAGAAAACTTTTTAAAGCTTCTGCCCTTAACCTAGAAACAGTTTGATTTCAAATGTTTAGGTCCAAAAGTAAATGGGACTGCATGAAATTAAAAGGCTTCTGCACTGCAGGAGGCGGGAGAGATGGCTCAGCAGTTAGGAACACTGGCTGCTCTTGCAGAGGACCTGGGTTCGATTCCCAGCACCCACACGGCAGCTAACAACTGTCTGTAATTTAGTTCCAGGAGATCTGATGCCCTCTTCTGGCCTCCAGCAGCATTGCATGACACTGGTGCACTTCACATACATGCAGTCAATAGACTTAAACACATGACATAAAAACAAGCAATAAGAATATATTTTTTAAGAAAGTGTCTGCACGGCAAAGGAAACAAAAGCAAAGAGAACCTAAGAGTGGTAGAAAATCTTCATCCGCTGTTCATCTGACAGGTGACGAATATCCAAAATATAGAAAGATCTGTAAAAACTAAATAAAAACAAATAGTCGATCAATACATGGGTAGAGAATTGATCAGGCATGATCGTTCTCAAAAGAAGCACTGCTGATGGCCAGCACAGACGTGAGGAAATGTTCGAGGTCCCTAGTCATTAAAGAAATGCCAACCTACGCTACCTTGGGCTTCCATCTCACCCTACTGAGCGGTTGTCATCAAGAAAACAACAAACGCTGTGGGGATGTTTGTGCAGGCAGGAAGGGGACTTGTACATACCCTCGGTAGGAATGTAAATTATCCTAACCACTGAAAACCATCATGGTCTCAAGAAATCATCAACAGAATTAGCATAGGATGTATCCTAAGGAATCTGTCAGCATACCACAGACATACTTGCATATACCCATGTTCACTGCTGTTCCATTCACAATAGCCAAGTTATGGAACTGGCCTGCTCAGCAACAGATGAATAGATAAGGAAAATATGATATGCATGTACGCAACAGAGCTTTATTTGATCATAAAAAGAATGGCTTTGCAGCAGAAGGCAGTCAACGCAAAGATACACAACTGTCAAAGTCCTAAGAATAAGACCAAAAACTCGACACTTAAATGAGATATATTTATCACCGTCTCCTCCCTTCACCACCACAAGGCTCAGGGAAAATCAGGGAAGAGGAAGGAGCAGATGATGTTAGAGCTGGAGGACAGGGGGGTGTGCTGTGGAATGCTGTCTGTTTTCATGACATGGCTGCTGCATTCATAAAGTCCAAGCATCTGTGGTAACCTGTGTAAGACCTGTGGAAGATCAAGCCAGCCAAAGTTCTGGCACAGGCTGGGGAGGTGCTCTCTAGCCCTTCTAGCTCTCCACCCCTTCCCGAGGAGCTATTGGTAATGGATAGTTCGATCGGCAGGGAGAGAGTGTGGCCACTGGCGGGCTTCCTATGCTCCAGTGGTTGGCCCCACACCCATGAATATAAGGACAGTGCTAATTGGACTTAGGGGGTTATCAAAGAAATGAGGAGGAGGAGGAAGGAAGACAAAGTTGGGAGAGGGACTTTTGGGCGTGATATCAGGGGAATTAGAGGGGGAAGTGGGGGTGGAACACTGCAGTTGTGTCATTGATAGACAAATGGATGTAACTGGAGATCATTTGCGGTTAATCAAATACGCCAGAGTTAGAAAAGCAAACACAAGTTTTCTCTCGTATGCAGACCGTAGATTTACAAAGCAAGACACAAAGCCAGAAGCGGGCTTATTCTGGAAGATGTAGGGGACCGGTGTGAGGGAACGACACCTGGAGAGGCGGATGAATGTGAGCAAAGCATGTGACATACAATATGAAAATGTGTCTTGAAACTTATTATTTTGCACAATGAATAAACACTAATATAAAAACGAGCAGAAAAGTAAAGGTTCTTGTGGCTCTTACTAAAAACAGGTCCATAAAACAAAGTTGTTTATAAAAGTTGCTCATAAATGAATTATGCATGTGTGGTGGTTTGCATTAGATATCTCTCCATAGACTCAAGTATATGAACACTTTGTCCCAGTTGATGGTGCTGCCTGGGAGTTCATGGAACCTGCAGGAGGCACAGCCTTGTTGGAGGACATGTGTCACTAGGGGAAGGCTGTGCGAGTTTACAGCCTGCCCCATTTCTAGTTTGCTCTTGCTGCTTCCTGTGGATGAAGATGTGATCTCTTGGCTTCCTGCCCTTCCCTTCACCATGCCGCCCCCCCCAAGTCTGGACCCGTCCTGTCTCTTCTGAATCATAAATGGAAATAAACTCTTCCTTAAGTTGTTCTGGGTTAAGGTATTTTATCACAGCAACATAAAAGTCATTAATACAGCATGGTTTAGGAACTGTCTGCAAAATTGGATCTGTTCCCTCAGCCCTTATTTTTATTTAGTTATCGTTCATGTGTATGAGTGTATTGCCTGCGTGCATGTAAGTGCACCCCCCCCCCATCGTGCAATGCCTACAGAGGTCAGAAGAGAGCATTGGGTCTCCTAGAACTGGACTTACAGATGGTTGTTAGCTACCATATTGGGTGCTGGGACTCAAACCTGGGTCCTCTGTAAAAGCAGCCAGTGCTCCTAACTGCTGAGCCACCCTCCAGCCCTTTGGTTGTGGTGGTTGTTGCTTTTACTAACAAGAGCATTAAAGACTAAGGATGTTAAGTAGCTAGTGGTCTTAGTATTAGCAGCAGAATCTACACATTCTCTCAAGATTTTCTGACTTCTGAATTAATGCTTCTGAATTAGCAGTGGGATGCATTCTTCACAATAACACGTTCATAGACAGCACTGCTGGGCGATTAAGATCACAGCCACATGGAGAGTCGTTAGAAATCCAAGGTCCTGGGTCCCACTGAAGGAACTCTGGAGGTGGGGCCAGGACTCTGCTTGTCCGGACAGTCCATGCAGGTGATGCCTGCCACAGGTAGAGAATCACTGGCCTATTGCCCAGAAAGTGTAGGGAGATGACATCTGCAAACCCTGTTTTCACAGAAAAGTCAGTAGTGAACTTCGAGACACTGCATAATAAGCCAACTAAGGATGACACTGGGCATGCCTGGGGTGTAGAGAGACAACTAAGTGTGTAGACAGAGAAAAGGGGGTTCTGAGCGATGCTCTGATCTCTCTCTGTCTCTCTGTCTCTCTGTCTCTCTATCTGTCTCTCATTGTCCCATCTGACTCAACTTTGCCATACTTTATGCTTAAAATACTCTCACACCACACACGCATGTGCACACACATGCACATATTCTTAAGCTGACAGTGTTATCAGATATCAGAGTCGCATAGGTTTGGCTTGGCTGGGGGCTTAGGTCAGATGGGAGAGTACTCATCTGGCTTGAAGGAAGCCCTGTGTTCTGTCCCCAGCACCACATAAACCAGACATAGTAATGCACTGTAATGCTAGCACTCAGTAGATAGAGGCAGGGGGATTAGAACTTCTAGGACATCTTCACCTATATAGTGACTTTGAGGCAAGCCTGGACTATATGAAACCCTACATCAAAAGAGGAAGGGTGGAAGAAAGGAAAGGAGGGAGGGAGGGAGGGAGGAAGGAAGGAAGGAAGGAATTGAGTAAGGGAGGGAGGGAGGCTCGATCTATTCAGGTAAAAGGAATACGAGGGAGGGAGGGAGGGAGGGAGGAAGGAAGGAAGGAAGGAAGGAAGGAATTGAGTAAGGGAGGGAGGGAGGCTCGATCTATTCAGGTAAAAGGAATACCCACGCATGGCTACAGCTCTTGACTCAGAGTTGAGTCCTTCCGCTAAGCAGTGTTCTGGTGCCATCCCTCCAAGATCAGGTGGAGTGGATGGAAAATTACAATGCAGTTTGCATATGTGAAGGTCATTGCGAGCGTCCACCCCTTGAGTGACTTCCATCAGCAGCTAAGTGAGCTTGTGAGTCTGAAGAGGAAAGAACTGACTTGAAGTACAGAAGCCATTGTGGGGGCTTTGTTTGCTTCTGAATGGGTGCAGACCAAGCTCACAGGCAGACCCATGTTACCCAGGACGGATATCACCAGCCAACAATGACATCCTGTTGTGCTGTTCACCTTCTCCAGACACAGTGCTCTGCCGTAGTAGAACATCATGGGACAGGACTGCATCCTGTTGTGCTGTTCACCTTCTCCAGACACAGTGCTCTGCCGTAGTAGAAGCAGGATTCCAGAGCAGAACATCATGGGACAGGACTGTGACTGAGGCTGGCCACTGCTGTGCACTTCTGGCCTCAGATTCATAGAGAAAGACACGGGTAACAAGTCCGTGTCAGCTAGACTGAGCACGGAATCTAGAGTCCCCAAATGTTGGCAGGCGTGGAGGTGGAGACATCGCTGTCCTCTCCCTGCTGACAGGCTCTGCCCTGTAGCCTGGGGATTAGACTGTTTCCTCTCCCAAGAGGGCTGATATGATTTTCTCATTAAGAGGGACAGACCTTGGCAGGCAGCTCTTTTCTTACTACAGGTATTGGGAAGGTTCTTAAGGCATCTAACACCACCACTGCTGACCTCCGTGGCATGCCGTAGCCAGTGTTCACTCCATCTCCAGTGAAGGTCTAACCTGGGGCTTGTGGCTCGCAGTCAGAGATGGCTATGGGTGAAGGCTAATACAAAATCATAAACATACTTAAAACACGATGAAATTTTATGTGTGATTTTTTTTGTAACACGATCACTGCATTCTTTTAAAATAATTTTATCGATTAGAGAATTTCATATAATGTATTTTGATCGTTTAAGGCTCCCTACTGCCATCCACCCCCACCTTGTTACCCATCCCAACTTCATGTCCTTTATTATTATATGTCTTTTTTTAAAAGGCCTATTGAAGTGTAATCTTTCTTTCCTTTAGGCTCTTTGGGGTGTGAGTTCATGCATTGGAGTCTGGTCAACCTAGGCACACCAGTAGGGAAAACAGACTTTCCCTCTCCCAGTATCTATCAGTTCCTAATAAATCCTCAGCAGGGCTGGGGCTTCCTGCCCACTTCCCCCATCCATGCTCAACCCCTGTCTGGATTAGGTTTGCACAAGTCTTGGGCATGCTGTGGTTTCATATGTGCAACTACCCTGTGGTGTCCAGAAGAGGAGGAGAAAAGATTATAAGAGCCAGAGGTGGTTGATGAATTCATCTACTTCATTTACTTGAATTCATCAACCACCTCTGGCTCTTACAATCTTTCCTCCTCCTCTTCTGCAATGATCCCTGAGTCTTGGGAGGAGAGGAGATAATATAGATGTCCCATGTAGGGCTGAGGACCCTGCAGTCTTGGTCTCTGCACATTGACCAGTCGTGGGTCTGTGTTGATCACCATCTGCTATAAGAAGCTTCTCTGGTGAGAGCTGAGAGGTGCACCAAGTTCTTGAGCGTGAACTTTGCAGATGATAAACCATGTCACAGTGTTAAGTGGTTGAATGTGCCTGGGCTGTTACTTCCTCTGACGCTACTTGATTGGAAGCTACCCACTAAGTCACAATCTCATGTGTTTTTAACCGCTGATACCATAGATAGAACTATTGTATTTGTGGCTTTGGCCATGGCCTGATTGAGATAAGATCATGCCTTACTGTCTTAGCATACAGAATGTGGCACGAACCCTTTTCAGCTGCTTTTAATATATTCAAAACTGTAAGACCATAATGAATTCCAGAACATTCACTATCTTCACAGGAAACCCTGTCTCCTCTACACATCAGGCAGCCACTGATCTACTTCCCTCAGGGAGTCACCTATTCAAGACATTATGTATAAATTGAATAATACAAATATGTGTACTTACATTTATATTCAGTTTTATATTTACTTATAACCAGCTTGTTTCACTGAGCACAATTATTTTAGATTCATTCATGTGATAGCATATATCAAAGCTTTGTTTCTGTTTTATGACACTCTGATATATATATATATATATAAATTTATTTTTATTTTATGTGTGTGAGCGTGCATGAGTACCACATGCATATAATGCCCATTGAGAGCAGAAGAGGGTATTGGATCCCTGGAATTGCAGTTACAGATAGTTGGACTGATGTGAGCTGCCATGTGAGTGCAAGAAACTGCACCTGGCTCCAGGGCAGCCAGTGCTCTTGACTGCTGAGCCATCTCTCCAGCCCCTACTGATAGTTTTGTCAATCATTTGCTTATAGTGTAATTGACTTTCCCTTATTTGTATGAGAAAAGAGACTTGAAAGTCTAAACAACATACTTGATGCAGACCTGATCTGTGGCATGGGCTGCCCAGTCTGTGGCCAACCTCTCTTCCCTGATAGAGTGCTGGGGTTTTTTGTGTGTTTTTTTTTGTTTTGTTTTTTTGTGCATTCAGAACCCTGTTGGTTGTTCAGGTTGGTTGGCTGCTTTTAGTCTTTCTCAACAGCACACAGCAGCAGGACTCAATTAGGCCGGGTTTGGAAGAGACCTGGGAGCCTCCCTGTGGTGTGGAGGAAAGGAGATGTGTTGGAGGAGAAGCCTGGCATTGTTTGACTTTCAGGAAGCCTTGGCCTTCCTCCTGGTGGGATCTTAAGCAAACACTAAAGACAGAATGAATAAATGTCCAATGCCAAGGTCACCTGCTACCAGGCTGCCCTAAACAATTGTACATGCATATGTGTCTGGCTTGTCACCTGGATGGTGCAGTGGACAAGGTGGAATCTAAGCACCACAGCCTCACGGCCAGCAGCAGCTCTGTTTGTTTAACCTGAACCTGAACCCAGTACTGCCTCATGAGTTCAGCCTTCAAACACTGCTTCTCATTGGCTGGCAGCATTAGAACTTATTTCTAAAGACTGTTCCCCACTGCTGGCCTGAGAATCATTCATTCATGCATTTATTTATTCTTTTATACATCAACCACACATTTATTTAGCCTTTGGAGACCCCAGCGAGGAGCTAGAGACTCCATGATTAAAACCATGCTGCCTGTTTTCCAGGAATTCGTGGTCTGCGGTAGGAGGTGGACAGAGTAGTTTAGCAGCTCTAGCAGAATCCTGAAGTGATCAGAGTCAGAACACAGCTGTGGTTGCAGTGCCTGATCCCCTGAAGGGGCATGGAGGGTGAAATCTCTTGAGCAGGTCCCAGAGGACAGCAAAGGGGAGACCTGGAGAGGACTTTGGGAGCAGAAGTACCATGGCTTTCCATTAGTGATTAGAGTGTCTGAACTCGGTGGTGTAGGCTGTGGTGAGGCATGAGACTGGAGCGGAAGCGAGATGAGAAGGCCACCTCCAAGCAGCTGTGCTGTATGCCTGAGGACACCTGATTTCTCTGCTGGTTAATTTGAAAGTCTGGGCCAGATGCTTCCCAAGTTTTTCCAAATTGGATGCTTCATTATTGTATTCAATTTATTGACACAGGAGACAACATGGATGGCTTATGATTTCCTTGTGGCTATTGCTTTATATAGAGGAGAACAAAGTGTCAGTGAACATGGGGCATGCGTGTGTGGGCAGGCAGGGTGTACAGTTTATTTCATTTAATACCATGGTCTGTTTTCTCATGGAGCTCAGGTGCATTCAGTAACATAGAGAAAGATCCATGATGGTGTTGAGGTTGTGTTGGGGTCAAGCAACTCCTTGTCTTCTCACCTTTAGAGAATGATTTGGACATTTTTGCATTGTCGAACAGAAAACATCCTTTCTCACCATTTTTCTCTAAGCATAATAAAAAAAATGGCCCTTTCATAAAATTAGATATTCACTCAAAGGGCTGAGGAAGAAATAGGAAGCCAGGCTTTGTGCTGTTCTCTAAAAAACATGACACTGGTGCCATTTTATTCCTGTTCCTAAATAAATAAGCTTTCTAAAAATACTGCCAAATCATGCCGGGCTGTCTAAATGTATTTGCAGTAAAGTACTGAATAATTTGAAATGGCTCCTGCTTCCCAAGTGTTTCCTTTATATTAAAACTTGTATTATATTAATAATATAATATATAATCTCTTTATATGAAGAAAATCAAATAACGAGTGTCTGCATCTGTCCTGTCCCTCCCTTCATCTCGTACATTGCATATAAATGAGGTTGGATGTCACCATATGTCGCTGGTCAACAGCTGCTAGTCTTTTGTGTTTCTGTGAGATTTTCTTGAAGATAGAAAAAGCCACTGGACCTTTCTACTAGCTCAGTCTTCATCTTTCCCACCTTTGGAGCTAACAGTCCATTTTTAGGTTAAACTATCCCCATGAAACCCTGTGTATTTTCCTAACACTTGGAGACACATTTTGGTAACCATGCAGTTATGACGAGCACCAAGAATTCAATCCAGCAAGTGTGAAGCAACACATATAAGTTAAATTATCTCTTGAGTGAATGGATATTTTCTTATTTCAAAATGAGTCTCATCAACTGCAGTGAGTTTTGGTTTATGAAGCTTAATATTATTTTGGTTTTATTGATTGATGTGCAGACATTGTGTCTAAACTACAATGTTGAAGGCATATGTAGAAGGAGTACTTCTTCCAATTTATTTATTATTATTTTATGTGTATGAGTGTTTTGCCTGTACCACATGCTTGTAGTACCTATGGAAACCAGAAGAGGGCATCAGATCCCCTGGAACTGGATTTGGTAACTGCCATGTAGATGTTGGGAACCAAACCTGTGTCCTCTGAAAGAACAACCAGTACTCTTAACCACTAAGCCATCTCTTCAGTCTTGGGGTACTCTTTCTTAAAAAAAAAATTTGAATGGTCATTGAAGTTCACCATGACCATCATTGCCTCTATCACCACCACCATTACCACCATCATCATGGTCACCACTGCCACCATTGTCATCATCATTATCACATCTATCATCATCACAACATCATCACCGTCACTCTCATCACCATCTCTATCATCACAACATCATCATCACCATGACCACCATTACCATCACCATCATCATTAATACCATCACCATCACTATCATCATTGTCATCATCACCACCATCATCATTATCATCACTATGATCACTATCATCATCACCATCACCATCATCATTGATACCATTATCATTATAATCACCTCCATCACCATCACCATCATCATTAATACCACCACCATCACTATCATCATTGTCATCATCACCACCGTCTCATCACTATCATCATCACCATCACCATCATCATTGATACCATTATCATTATAATCACCTCCATCACCATCACCATCATCATTGATACCATTATCATTATAATCACCTCCATCACCATCACCATCATCATTAATACCATTATCATTATAATCACCACCATCACCATCATCATTGATACCACCACCACCACCATCATCATCATCATCATAGCCATCACCATTATCACTACCATCATCAGCATCACCAACACTATCACCTCCATCATCACCATCAGCATCATCATCAACCATTACCACCGTCATGATCATGATCATAGTTGTCATCATCACACTGTCACTACCATCATCATCACCAACACTGTCACCACCATCGTCACCATCAGCATCACTATCATCTCCATTTCTTTCCCTGTACCTACTTTTCTCTAAGCAAGGCTAAGTTCTCTCATCAAGTTCCTGTTCCTCAGCCGGGTAGGTACTTACCACCATCATTTTCATCTGAGCACAAGAGGTCTGCGGGTCATCGCTTCCGTCATGGTCTATCAGACATGTTTCCTCTGCAGTTTAACCTAATTCTGTGTTCGGGTAAGACCACTGCCAAACACTGTTTTGTGTATGAGCAACTAACAGGCCTTGACTGAGGAACACTTACATTTGCTGACCACAAATCACGCACCAGTGAACATCCTACACAAGTCTGTGTCTTTGTGAATGTTTTAAAAATATTTTATTTATTATGATTTTTTTATCACCTGCATGTGTGCACCCATGTCATGCAATGTCCACGGAGGTCAGAAGAGGGCATCGGATCCTCTGGAACTGGAGTTATGAATGGTTGTTAGCCACTGTGTGGATGCTGGGAACGGAACCTGGTCCTCTGCAAGAGCAGCCAGTGCTCTCTGGCTTCATGAATGTTTTTTATTTTTATTTTTGGACTGCAGTACATTACCCTGTGCTCAGCCATCGAGGGGAAGGTTTCAAGGTTAGAAAATAGTCACTTCTTGTGCTCTGGGATGAGAAAACCGTGTCATCAACGTCTGAGATCAACTGTCCAATGAGAGTGTGTAAGGATGTCTTTACATCACTTGCCCGTCCTGGAACATGTGGTCCTTGCTTGCTTTTCCTTCTGTTCTACCCATTCTGCTGGCCATTTTCCCTCTGAAACTTCCTTTCTGTGTGGTAGGCGCCCCTGGTCCCTCCAGATCTGGGGTACCTGTGCTGTGTGTCTCTTTCACACCTTTGGTACCTAGAACAGTGATGCCTGAGAAAAGGCCTATGGCCAAGCAGACAAGTGTGTTGTGCTGTTTTATGATGCTGGTGATAGAACAGCCAACTCAAACCTGCCGGAACTGAGTGGTTGAGGAGGTGGGGCTGGCCTCTGAGTCCCAGCCAGGCATGTCTAGACCTCACTTTGTTTTCTTGGGTATCTTCCTATCACTGGTTCCTGCTCCCTACCGCATTCTTGCTCCATTGTTCAAGGTAGGCTCTGCTTCTCTTTCTGCTTCCATGAGAAGACCCGTCCTTCCACCTTGCATACCTATTATGTGTCAGGAAATATTCTAGATCCACAGGGTTGAACAATTAATAAAATTAGCCACAAATCCTCACCTCGCGGCCATTGATTGGTCTGTAAAAATTCTAATAGAGGCCCTGAAGATTGTGTCAGGTTGGCCTGTCGTGGGTGGTGATGAGGTCATCTACCAAGGACTAGAGGGAATGAGCTAAGTGAAAGTGCAGATCCGAAAGGGAAGTCAATGTTGCCAATAGGGCGAAGCATGGAGCCACTTAGCAGACGAAGCCAGTGGCTACCCACCACAGTGGATCCTTCCTGTGTGGACAGCTGGACTCTTGCTTGCTCATGTGGCCCTCGCTCAGGTCTTTCAGGGGCTCAGCCCTGCTGACTCACCTCTTCTCTTTGACCCCATCTGCAGATGAAGATGAGTGAGAGGGCAGCCTCGCTGAGCACCGTGGTGCCCCTGCCCCGCAGCGCCTACTGGCATCACATCACCAGGCAGCACAGCACAGGGCAGCTCTACCGTCTTCAAGGTAAGCGGGGCATACTGCCTGCCTGGGGACCAGGGCCTGGCTGGTCAGGGCCAGTGGCTCAGCTCAGCTGTTGCATACCACCATGCCACCTTCCCAGGCACGGATGTCCCCGTGTGCCTGGCACACATGAAGAAGTTATGAGACCGCCTTACTTCCTGTTTCACTGGTGTTTGTGGGCTGTCAGTCTTCTGGGCAACACACCTACCTTGATGAAGTTCAAGGTTTCCTGGCATATCTGGTGGGTAATCTTGGAAATCATACAGAGCCCCTGAGGGAGAATTATCAAACTGGTTTGAGGAAATAGTTTTGTCGTCCCAAGTTCAGTCCTATAGCGCCACCTGCCGGTAGATGTGGAATTGGAAGTGAAGTTTTGGCATTTACTGCATCCCTGAAGCTCTGTTTATCTTCTCTGCGCCTCCCACTCTGTCCGCAGTGTTCACATGGAAATACTCTTACATTGTTAGGTGGACACAAAGTCAACACGTGAGGGAGCTTTGGCATAAAACTGGAAGAAATATAGGAAAGGGCGCCGTTTTTTTTGGGGGGGGGGGATGCCGTATCCACGTGATCCCTTCAGTGACGTGCTAGGTTAAACAAGAGCAGCGTTTCACAGTGTACCCAGTGCCAGAAACTGCACGTTGCTGACCCCTGCTCCCGGCAAAGAAAGCGCTGTGGTCAGGCCAGTGCGATGGCAAAGCAGGTAAGCACGCCTGCTGTCGCTCCTGACAACACGGTTCCCAGGAGCTACATGATGGAAGGAGAAAAACAGTTCCTGCGAGTTGTCTTCTGATCCCCACACATGAGATGTGGCGTGTACATGTGAGCGAGCACATGCTGTCCTATCAAGGGACCGTGAAGGGGATGCTGCAGGTACTCTTGAATTTCACCAAGGAGATAAACCACATTCAACATGTGTCTTTTTAAAAGGTAGGTCAGAGATAGCTCAGCCTGTTGAGATGCTTGCTGCAAAGCCTGACAACCTGAATTCTAGCCCAGGGACCCAAAGGTAGAGGGAGAGAACCAACTCCCAAAAGTTATTCTCTGGCCTCCTCATGCGTGCAGTGACAGGTGCTTGGAATTTCTCAGGTATGTGGGATGCCCTTGGAGGTCTTAGCCGCCATATGAGTGCCGGGAACCTTACCCAGGTCCTCTGCAAGAACAGCCAGTGCCCTTAACCACTGAGCCATATCTCCAGCCAATAAATTAATATTTTTTAAAACTCACTCTCTTAGAGGGTCTGCTGAGTACCAGGTTTTGCATATACACATAACAAACTGGCTTTATCTAGGTCTTGAAACAGATGTCTGGGAGACGAGATCTTCTCTTTCCTACCAAGAATAAAGAATTAGAAGGGTCAGTGATGTGTCCAGATGAGCTATGTAATAAGCAGCTAAGGTTCAAGTCTCTTCATTGTATTCATCTTACACAGTCATTTACCTAGTACCTTTTTAATGCACATGTGCTTTGTGCCAGCACCGTGCTGGATAACAGGTGTGCGTGGGGCTCCTGCCTGGGCATGTATCTTCCCTCCTGCAGCTGACAGTATAATGAAGAATCATAGCTGGTAATCAAGTAGATATTGGACTTCAACTGCAGCACAGAATGTGTTTATAGTATTTCTAGAAAGTGCTCTCAGGCAGAGTTATTTTCTGAGGGCATTCTTCAGATGAAGTAGCCATCAGAAGCCCAGTATTTACTGCATGGCCTTGAATGTAGTAGAGGCTGCCTTATGGAGGTCAGAAAATGCAAAGGCCCTGGGGCAGAAATTATCTGGGGGTATGAGGAGAGAGGCAGGAGAGTGGGTACCAGTGGTCAAGATTTGCTTAGACACAATGTGAGGAGAAGCCTAGAGGGTGCTAAGCGCCCACCAGTGTCAGACTCCACTCCTGGTTTAATGCTAGAATTGCAAAGGAACAAGAGACATCTGGGAGAGCAGCGTCAAGGCAGGCCCGGCACACACAGGCGGGGAGGGCTGGCTTCGGTTCAGTGCCCTCTCTCACACCCTTGAGTTCTTTTCTTACCGTGTTCACTCTTACGTTAAAGACCCCCCCCCCTCCCCCCCCCCCCCCCCCCGCTACAGACAGCTCAGACTCTTCCTCGTGGAATCGCCTTGGATATAGAACCTCACTTGTTTCAAAACAAAACCAAGGGAGAATAAGCCCCTCCGTCATTCCTCAGACAGGAAACCAAAGCCTGGCATCACATGTGTGTCTCTGCTGGAGTCCGCCATGTTGTGAAAGACCCACCATGGCTACATGGCTAGATGTCAGGAGCAGGGTCATTCTCTCTGTTTCAGTGAATTAGGAATGGGATACCCATGGGGCAATGTTCCTGCTCAGGATCATGGACTTGGTGTGTGGAGAAACTAGCACTGGACCAGCATTCTGAGTCCCTGATGGTCCTTGGCTGTGAGAGAAGACCTTGACCCCCCCAAGGGTGTTCAGAGGCTGATGGCTTGAGATTAGAGTGTCATCAAGGGTTGATCCAGCCCTTGCAAGTAATGTGGCCATTCTGAGGGTGATTGCTTCTTAGGGCAAGTGGCTAAGTTGGAGGGATCCGTCATTGTTCCATGCATCTACAAACCCAACCCTTACACACTGTATATGCAGCAGGATAGAGAGATTCAATAGACTGAGATCTGAGGGATCTCACGTGGAGTGAGTGGGATGGAGGGATGGGCTGAATGGTGAGTCCTTGGGTGTGGTCACAAATGGTACCGACTATATCTGAGGGCCATCTGCAGGGCCTCTCTCTGGTCAGCTGCGCTACAGCGAGATGCTGGCCAATTATGTCATCCAGTATTTCAACAGAACTGACACTTCATGGAAATCTATGGAAATCTGTTGATTTAAATACTGACAAGCATTTCACTTACTGTAGGAGCCTGTACAGGCCAGAGAATTCTTGGGTCCAGATGTAGGCTCCAGGCCACCCACCTGCGAACATCCCATACCGACTACAAGTACATGGGAAGGGACGGAAACCCTTCAGTCCACTTCCTGTCTTTAAGCTAAACACAGCTCTGTCAGCGTTCGCTTGGCCCCAAGGAGAAGCTAACAGCCACCTGAAGGCTTGCAGAATTTATGAAGCTTCATCCGAAGGGGGCTTGTACTTGACCCAAGATCTGGATTTTGCTGTAATACTATTTGTAGGCTGTCTGATCTCTGTAGGAAATCTTTATCAAAGCACAATAAAGACATACCTGGAGGGTTACTTCTAGAACTCACCATGATACAATGCCTCTGTGTTTTAGCACATGCATCAGAAGGAGCCTAGCACACATGTTCAGCCTGGCTGGATGGTTAATAGTGAGTTCTGCTCATT
The DNA here is from genome assembly GCF_000622305.1 of Nannospalax galili. Classification (NCBI taxonomy): domain Eukaryota; kingdom Metazoa; phylum Chordata; class Mammalia; order Rodentia; family Spalacidae; genus Nannospalax; species Nannospalax galili. The sequence goes on along the minus strand of NW_008340140.1, from coordinate 1,784,775 downwards.
TGGGACTCCTCAGTATCTGTCACTACCAGTGGGGACTCCTGTCTGTGTGGCTGGATTTGTCGTTTGGTTTGGGTTCAGATTTGAGACTAACAAGTATCAGAGCCCTTGATTCTCTCTTTCTAAAATATTTTATTATTTTATTTTACGTGTATGAGTGTATCACCTGCATGTGTGTAAGTGCACCTGTGCTGTGCAATGACTTTGGGGGTCAGAAGAGGGCATCTGGTCCCCTGAAACTGGAGTTATGGATGGTTGTTAGCCGCCATGTGAGTGCTGGGAACCAAACCCTTCTCATCTGCAAGGGCAGCCAGTGCTCTGTGTATGTGTGTATGTGTGTGTATGTGTGTGTATATGTGTATGTGTGTGTATGTATATGTGTGTATGTGTGTGTATGTGTGTGTATGTGCGTGTGCATATGTGTGTGTATGTGTATGTGTGTGTATATGTGTGTATGTGTATGTGTGTGTATGTATGAGTGTGTGTATGTGTATGTGTGTGTATGTGTGTGCATATGTGTGCATGTGTGGTGTTGGGGACTGAACCTAGCTTAGAAACATGCTAGCAACCTACCATTTAGTTATATGCCAGACCATATTATGAGTGTTTTGAACTACATTGGTCACGTGAAGCTCATCTGAGCTGTCTACAGCCGCCTGGAACTGTCCTTCAAGGCCACACTCATCCCACTCTGTGCTCGTATTCAAGCAACATTGTATAGTAGGTTAACACCCACACTTTCTGCTGTCTAGAAGAAGGAACTGAGAATCTGAGAAGGAACTTTTCTCCTGATTTTGATGTGTTAGTTACACAGAATAGAACATTTCCATTTTAGGAATATGGTTTAGCAAATTCTGTGTGTGTGTATGTATATATATGTATGTGTGTGCATGTGTATGCATGTGTATGTGTGTGTCTGTGTGTGCATGTGTGTGAGCATGTGTGTATGTGTGTGCACATGTGTGTATGTGTATATGTGTGTATGTGTGTGTGTATGTGTGTATGTGTGTGTATGTATATGTGTGTATGTGTGTGTGTATGTGTGTATGTGTGTATGTATGAACTTGCAGGGTTAGCTTTCTCCTCCCACCATGTGGGTTCTAGGGCCCAAACTCAGATCATCAGGCTTAGCAGCAAGAGCCCTTTACCCACACAGCCATCTCACTGACCCTGACCCATTGGTTCTCTTTGTGTCTGTTTTTGTTTGGGGGGTTGTGGTTAGAATAACCTCTGTAAGATTTTGCAGTTCATGAAGCCCTTTGCGGTTCCTAATCCTCGGTAGGACTGGGTGAGGACAAAGCACATGCTTTCTGCTTTCCCTCTTCTTCTAGAAGCAGAAGATGAGCTGGGAGTTAGGCTCACCTTTGTCTTTATGCTCTGGTGCAGGGTTGGGGGGGAGTTGTGGTCTGAGTGTTCAGTCAGGGCTATTTATGACAGTGAATCAGGAAGTCAGCTGAAGGCCGGGAGCCACATGACTGACAGCTTTTCTCTCTTGGTTCATTGACCACAAACAACCTGGTTTTGAACGTGTGCTTGGGTCTGCCTTGTGCGGGCTGGATGCCGGCCTTTGCCACAGTCCTGAGAGCTCCTCTCAGCCGTGTACAATTCTCTGCTTGTGCCACCCTTAGCTGGCAGGTGGCGGTAGAACGTCTTGGTTTTATAAAAATCAAGGGTCCCTGGCTGCAGGGATAAGCAAACAGGTTTCTCCGAGGCCCCCTCCGGCCTCTGCCTCTCTTCCTCGATAAAGTTTTATTGGCACATCCGTGCTCATTCATTGTGTGTTCACCGTGGCTGCTTGTGTGCACAGCGGCCATCTAATCAGTACTGGTACTGGCTACCGGCCCTTTATAAAGTCTGCCCTTCTCCGTCTTACCTCACACGGAGGCATTCTTCAAGTGACTTGGCTTGGCTGGAGACTGAACTTGATCTCACAAAGCCCACCTGTACTTAAGAATGACGTATGGAAAACGATAGTATTGTCTCAGTTTGGTCAGGTTTGCGTAGGGACCACCATTGCCTTGTGATTCTCTACTCTCCAAACACCTTGGTTGGAGGAAGCAGCAACCAAAGGTCAATGCAAAGGTCAAATGCAAATAATGTGCTCATCATGCATTTTCTCTGCTAGTGCTTATTTGCATATGGCTGTGAGGGACCTTGGGAACCCTCTCCCTGTCATGAGTATTTTCCTTATCTCTGTTGAATAAAATCGCGTTACCAGCTGATTTGATCACGGACTTTCTCGAGATATAACTTTCCTTTTTCAAATTCTTTTTGGAAAAGATGTCACCAGTCCCCTGAAGCTTCATCGAACAGAGACTTTTCCAGCCTACCGGTCCGAGCACTGACAGTAACTGCCGAGGGCTGTGAGCACAATTGCGACGCGTCAGCCACAGATCCACGTGGGAGGTCACAGACGGCAGCCAGCAAAACCAGAGCGGAAGGAAGGGAAGCCGCTTTGCGCCCTGCTAATGTGCGGTCATCGGACATGCTGCAATACAACATCTGCGTTATCTTTCCTTTCCTTTCCCTTTTTTAAACAAACAGTCTTAGCCTCAATGAAACATGCTGTGTAGATATTGACAGCCCCCTGCCCCGCCCCCTTTTTACAGCTGGACGGAAGAGGTTGACGTCACAGTTACAGATGGTTTTCATTTTAGGTGCAGCGCCCCTTGTGCTTCTTAGTCTGTCCTCTTGTGGATTTGTGTGATTTTTCCTCCGAGTGTTTGAATTGTATGACAGTTGGTATTGACAATAAATGGCTCTTCATTATCTGTTTCTTGTTTACACACTATTCCTTGGTTATTAATGCTGTGGTTCTGGTTAACTATTGGAACTCGTATTTGATTACATTGCCAATGAGTTAAATCAATGTTTTGACTCACTTTTGTCTAGTAGATTAAGAACCCTTTAATCAAGGCTTCGGTCCCTCATATTCTTTACCTTCTGTCCCTTCTTCCCACTTTAAAAAAACCTTTATTTTGTTTGGAGTACTGCCATAAAATGTTTTAAAATAAAAGGTCATTGTCATCCATATGTCTGGGGCCTCTGGCAGAACATTTTTCTCTGTCCTCTGTATTCCTGGGAAATGGGTCCACTGTGAGCACAGTTCTGTACTGCATTTGACACATCTGTTTACTCGTTCATTAAGCTGATCTGGAGTAAGCCTCTGCTAATTCCCAATTCCCTGATGTACCCTGGGGACAGAGAGTACAAAGACTTAGGCTCTGTTGCCAAGAACCTTAATTCCAGAGGAGGTCAGCAGGGAAATAAAGATGCAATTACAGTGCTGAGTGACACCTGCTCAATGGTCCCCCGGAGGCAAAGGACTTCTGAAGAGAAGGTCACTCTGTGCCCCAGGCTGTGTCACTGGGGAAGTGCCAGATGGGAATTGGGTCTTGTGAGGACTACATTACTCCAAAGCTGTACAAGAAAGCAGGGGCTACCCACCTGTGTCCACTAGGGATTGCCAGATCCCAATTAAACGTGAACTTCAGGTAAGTCATACATAGGTGTATAACGGAAGTGGACCCCAAATACTACGTGGGACAGGACTTTGTTTTTAGGTGTTCACTGTATATCTCAAATGTAAATTGATATTCACGGTTTGTGTTTTTCTTTGCTGAGCCTGGCAACCCTAATATCTAGCTGTACAGCTGAGCGTGGCACATAGTTTTTGCCTTTGATAAATGTGCTGGACGAATAGATACGAGAAAAGCATGTGCTTGGGATGGGATTCTTTCTATAGTGGAGGAGAACTTACATTGGTCACATTCTTCTCCATGCAAGGCCCTTCCAAAAGCATTAGTTTCATGGAAAAAATATTACCTGTAGTTTCAGAGGGTAAAAAATATTTTTGTAAAACTACCCAGAAGAGTCTTAATTCCACTGTTGTTTACACCCTACTAAAAGGCACACAATTTCCCAAAGGGGAGATCTGCACCAGTGATAACCCAGTATCTTTGGCCTTGCTAAAAATCCAGGTCTGCTGAGCTAAACCCAATGAGTCTGACACAGCTGGGATCCCAAGGACAGGTCTGGTCAGGATTTTTCTGCAGCATTGAGTGATCTTGGGCAAGGGAGATTGAATTCGATTGTTAGTGAATGGATTAGGGCTACGTGAACCTTGAATTCGACTGTTAGTGAATGGATTAGGGCCACGTGAACCTTTTCTCACTAACGGCCTCACTGGAATTCCAGTCTTCTTTCCCCAGGGTAGTTATTGTCATCTCATAAGAGTTTGGTTACCCACCCAACTCTCGTTCTCCTTTTCCTGACTATATCTGGCCCTTGGTCCTTGTCTTCTCTCTCGTGGCAAGTGCCTTTACCCACTGAGGTCTCTCCTTTTTTTTTTTTTTTTTTTTTTTTTGAGACAGGGTCTCTGTAGCCCTAGCTGACCAGGAACTCACTATGTAGATTAGGCAGACCTTGAACTCACAAAGATCCACCTGCCTCTGCCTCCCATGGGCTGAGAATAAAGGCGTGCGCCACCATACCCAGCTTGTCTTCTTTTCTTTTTCTGTTCACTGTCTCAGAAGAGATTCTCCCAGAATCCCAGGGCCTTGGCAGACAACAGCAGATTCAGTTGAGGAAGCAGATAAAGGAAATGGAATAAAGAGATAACTGTCATCTTAATGAAGTCAAAATTGCCAAATCAAGTCTCAAGCTAATGACTGAAAAAAAAATGTTGCTGAATGTAGCTAGTTCAAGTGAGGATCTCTTTTGGGATGTTTAGGGACAGAAATATTATAGGAAGGAGTTCTGCTAGAGGATTCTAACGGTTAAGTACCATTCTAACTAGTTCAGTTGCATTACCTCATTTATTTACTTCAGTACCTCTAGGAAGCACGTATAGTTAGTTATCCCTCCTACTTTACAGATGGGCTAACAGTCTCAAGCAGGCTACATAAACTAACCACTATGCTCACAATCTCTTACCTGTTAACTGGTAGACTCCCATTGGAACTCAGGCCATCACATCCCCAAGCCCATACTGTAAACTCCTAAGACAGGCTGCCTGGGAACAGAGCAAGCTTTCCCTACAAATGTTCAGAATATAGGTACTTTAGGCTTTGTGCATCATCTGGTCTCTGTTGCCTTTTAGTGCAAAAGCAGCCACAGACTGAGAGGCATGGCTGTTTTAATAAAGCTTTATTCACAAGAATAAGGGGCAGCTTGTTCTCCCACACTGCAAATGCCAGCCTCTACCCCTGCTCTGGATGACAGCTGCCTCTTATGAGTTATAGATTTTCTGGCACTTTAGTGTCTGTCCTTCAATTATTAAACTGTGGACTTAAACTGTGTTTTTGCTTTTGTAAATCTCTCCTTCTGCAGTGAGCCTGTGAGTGTAAACAAGGTTGGGAGGGGGCCATGGAAGGTATGGAATGCTTTTTGGACACGGGTGATGATTTGGTGATACAGTGGGAAAAGTGGCACTGGGCTTGTTTACTGGAAGGAAGAGAAGACAGGGTAAATTGTACATTCTCCTTTGCATGCTCAGTTCCATGGTTGCAAAGATCTTCTGGCCAGTTGAGGGCAGAAGCATCCAGTAGATACCACCGTGCTGTCTGGAATTCATCCATTTACTAAGTATTAATTCAGAATCATCTGCGGACAAACAGGTTGCATATTATAGGAGCTATGCACCAGAATTCAAGAAAGCTAATTCATGGATTCAAAGTATTTAAGCCAGTTGTTGAGGAAACTGGAAAACAGGAAACAAAGAAAACATGCATTTGTTTGAAGGACATTTTACTATTTTGTGTGTGTGTGTGTGTGATTTATGTACATGAGTGTGCAGGTTCGTGCGTACACATGTGCCCAGGCTGGATCAGGGAGTCAGGTGTCTTCCTCTAACACTCTCCGCGGATTGCCTTAGGACAGGACCTGTCATTGAACCTGCAGCTCCCAACTTCCTCTAGGCTAGCTGGCAGGCAAGCTCTCAGGCTCTACCTGTGTCTATCCCCCAAGCTATGGTTACAGGTACACACAGCCACACCTTGCATTTTATGTGACTGATAAGGATTCAAGCTCAGGTCCAAGCCATCTCCCCAGCAGCCCCACAATACCAAATCTTAACAAAGAAAATCTTCCCTTTGGTAGCAGAACACATAGATGCATGTCCAGATTTCCATTCAGACAACACTTTGATTTCCCTTTATAATGAGGTGGTACGTTCTGTGGATTAAATATGGGAAGGGGGCTGATGGTGAATGTTGGCCCATTTCAGTGCAAGCTCCTTGGACCAGTCTTTGATTTGGTCCATCGAAGACAGGCAGGCCTGGTAACCATGCAGCTCAGTGTGTGAGAAAGGAAGGTGCTGTCTCTCCCTCTACTCCAAATGTGGGTAAACTGTTCATTCAGTGCAACTGAGGTCGAGCCAGAGTCTACACTTTCAATCACCATCTTCAGGAAATCTCAACGCACATGGAAAACGATATCAAATCTGATTAAAAAAAACCCTGGATGGATGACAGAAACAGAGAGCGCCCCTCAGGCTGAGCTTGACACTGGAGATCGTCAGCTAGGTGTTTCCTTTGAAGACCCTGAGGACCCAGCTGGAAGTACTAAGCTTGAGTGGAGGAATGCAGAGGGTGGCCCCTAGCTTCTTCTCTGGCCAGCAGCGCTGGGAACTCAGGTACAGAGTGACTGTGTGCGGGCTGCACAGGAAGAGAAGGCGTGTTGTGACAACAGCTCTCAGTGTCTCCCAGGTGGCATTTTCAGTGCCTCTGCATGGTTTCTTTGTTGCTATAACAACCAATGAGGAGACTCAGTTTGACTTTCTTTGTTGCTTTGAGATGCTTCAAGAGCAAAGCTGCTGGCACTGCTCTTTTTTAATATATATAGGAAAAGGCCAGCCAGGTTCTGCGGCCGAAAGCGCAGCACAGGCTGCAAAAGACAGGGCTGGACAAGGAAGGGAGGAGATGTCCGGCTGTTGCTACGGAAGGTGTTGCGCTCCCTGCCAGCCGTCTCGCCTGCCTCCTTCCCTTGAGCTCTTCCACCCTGAGCACAGCAGCAAACTTATCGCTGGCTGCTGATCACAGTCTTCCCTCCTCTACAAAGAAGCAGGGGTTGCTTAGACACACCGATATCAGAGGTGGGTATTTTTGTTCCACGTTTTTGCCAGACTCTCACTACCCTTCCCTGTGCTCCTGTGATGTGTCCACATTTGCTCCGAAACCCCAAGGGGCCAAGGACCAGCTCGCTCATCATTTGTTTGGCTTTTTTGTTTGTTTGTTTCCCCAGTACTTACTCTCTCTAGACGCAACAGAGGCCTGAATGAGAAATGGAAGTCCTCTACAGGAAAGCTTTGCAAATTCTACACCTAGGCTAGGCTGGCCTTGGCTTTTCTAAATACAGCTGTATCAGTATACAGTCATGTCTGTTTGTTTAGGCAGTGTCTGTGGATGGGCTGCTGCAGGAGGTGTCTGCCCTCTAGGGCCGGTGCCCAGAGTCCTGTTCTGATGAGCCAGTGCTTAAGAGCCAATTGGTCACTTGGGCTGCAGACTGTGGTACACAGGTCTCACTGGTGTTACCTGGGAAATTGTGGTCCTCCCTGGAGTGGAATATTTAGCCTCTTCCTAAGCAGGGCTTCTATGCTCATTGGAGAGGCCCAGCTTTCTTTCTTCAGTCTAGAAATCTCTTATGTTCCTCTCCTCTTTCAACAGTGACAGTTTTATGGACTTATTTTTGTTTTAAATTTTATGTGTGTCTGCATGAGTTTGTGTGTACCATGTGCATGCAGGCACTCTCAGAGGCCAGAAGGTGGCATTGAATCCTCTGAAACTGGAATTACAAGCAGCTGCAGCCCCTGATGTAAGTGCTGGGAACTGAACCTAGGCCCTCCGTAAGAGCAGCAAGCACTCTTAACTGCTGCATCATCTCTCCAGCCCAAGTTGTATGGACTTGAACTTAAATGATAGGTACTCTGAAGACTTCCTGAGACACCCCCTCAGCTACACAGTTTTAAAGTCCTTCAAAGGCTAGATGGGAAGCACTCTGTGTATCGCTGTTTCTGTTGGTTATTGTCTTCCTGTCTTTGGTACCTCTGCAAGCTCCATGAAGGCAGGTACTGTATATATTTTGTTTGGCTGTGTACCTCCAGCACCACACAGAATGCCCATTAACCCAGAAGTTGCTCTGTCCATCTTCATTTCCTAAATAAGCACGCGCACAGTTCATCTTTGAGGGAAGTTGGCCAGGAACACAAGGCAGGAACCTGGAGGCAGGAACTGAAGCAGAGACCATGGCAGAGCCGCTCACTGCTTGCTCCCTTGAATTGCTTGTCCACTTTTCTTATACAGCCCAGGCCCACCTGCCCAGAGATGGTGCCACCCACAGTGGGCTGGGCCCTCCACATCAGTCAACATTTAAGAAAATGCCTCACAGACATGTCCACAGAAGGAAAATTCCTCAGTTAAGTTTCCTACCTCCCAGGTGACAAGTTGACATGAAACAAGCATGATGCCCTTTTGAGGACATGACACACAAACACATCACTTTAAGCCATGACCTTTTCTTTCTGTTTATCCCCAAGATCTCACATTAATATCATAATATAAAAGACATCACAGTGTTAAAAGGCCCACAGTCTTTAAAAATTCAAATGCTTTAAAAGTCCATTGTCCATTTAAAAATCCAAAGTCTCTTAAGCGTGAATCCTATAAAATAAAAAACAAATTAAATACTTTTTTATTTCAAAAAGAAAGACTGGGCACACAAACAAAATGAGTGTAGGTCCATGAATGACACACGGGATGCAGTCATGATCTCCTAGGGTCCAAAAGCCATGGTCAGTGCCATTTGGGGCTGTGCTATCCATAGCACACACAGCTTGTCTGGTAGACTCAGGCCCATTCCACTCCACACCTGCCACTGTCCTCTGTGGTTACCCCACAGTCCTAGCATCTCCAATATGCTGAAGTCTCCAGTGAAACTGAAACTGTACCTTCACCATGGCCTCTCTGACCCTTCACAATGGCCTTTTCTGACCCCTCATAGTGCCAAGTCTCAGCTGTTATCCATGACCCCTTCTTGCCTTCAGAATCAGTATCACATGGTAGATGCTTACACATCACTGGGTTTGGGTTCCAGCTTGAGATGTAGCCTTGGTTCCCACGCTGGACCACAGCTTCTGTGTGCTGACCCTGAGGAAGTACTTCCCAGAACATTTCACCTCAGAGATGCTGGTCTCTTCTTAATCACAGCTGGTTTTTCAGCTCCAGCTAACCAGCATCAACTGTCCCAGTAAAGCATGAAAGGCCTTACTTCGAAAAACCCTTGATTCAAAATATTGCACAAACAGCCCCGGTAGAGGTTTTGCTTCCCTCTGAAACTTGACAAGCCACACCACCATTGTCTGTATCTCTCTTTGCATTCTGACCTTCCTTCCAGGTTCTCACACAGTAGCCCACTAAGCTCTAAGCACTCCATGGCTTTTCTAGCTCAGTGTTCTAAAGACTTGCACCATCCTCCTTTGATAGACTATGTGATTTGCAGAAGAGCCACAAGCCTCATTAGGGAAAGCCATAAATCCATTAAAGTGTCTAACTACCCCTAAATTGGCAGCCTGGCCTTGCTCAAGCCTGGTCTCTCTCAAGCCTTATCAACTGGTCACTCCCGGGACCGAGAGAGACTGTTTGTGGAGCCCACCTGTCTCCTTTAGTGCCATAGATAATTCACCCATCTACCAGTCTGCCTGAGCAAAAAAATCTTGAGAAAAGAGGCCCTCAAGGACAACAGACCCTGGCATGGAGTTAACTCTTACAGCTGTGTGTGTGCAGCAGAGTTCCTATATAAGACCAGACTGCTCCCCGTTCAGAGCAGAGATAATCATTCCTCAAGGAAAAGCGCTGTCAGCCCTTTGCCGGGCTTCCTGAATCCAGGGAGCACATTCCTTACCTGTTGCAGGTCTGGCTTTGACTCTTGTTTCTAAACTTTAAACTCCTTCCCTTTTCTCCCTCCTAAATCTAACACTCCTGAAAGACAGCATGGTTTGTCACAGCAACATCGCACGTTCTGATACCAATTTCTGTTCTAGTTACTTTCTATTGCTGTGATAAAATACTGATAAAAACCAACCTGGGAAGGAAAGTGTTTATTTCATCTTGTGCTTAAACGTTTATTTATTTATTTAAATTTTATGTGTATGACTGTATTACCTGTATGTATGCAAGTGCACCTGTGTCGTGCAAAGTCTGAAGATGCCAGAAGAGAGTGTTGGATCCCCTGGAACTGGAGTTATGGACGGTTGTTAGCTGCCATGTGGTTGGTTATTGAGAACTGATCCTGCGTCCTCTGCAAGAGCAGCCAGTGCTCTTAACTGCTGAGGACCTGAGTTTGGTCCCTGGAACCCATATGGTAGACAGAGAGAACCAATTCCCACTGGTTGTCCTTTGACCTCCACACATGTGCCATGGCATGACTGTGCCCCCCTCCAATAAAAACAAATAAATAAAATAGATAAAGTATAATATAAAAGTAGATGGTAAAATTCACATGCCCTAATTTAAATTTTTAAGTTTACTTTCCATGATATTAAATAACAAATGAAATCATAATTGCAAGTTGAGAGGGAGAGAGAGGAGGAAAGGAAAGCATGCTATTAGTTCCCCTCAGCATATCCTCCTGTCGTTGTAAAACACAGCTCTTGCTTCAAAGGAGGAGACAGTTTATTTTGAGCTGAATATGAGTGACCATGTAATGGGAAGGCCTATAACAGAACCCTAGCCTTCAAATTAGGCTCCCAGGGACAAAGCAGGAACCACAGCTTTTATTGCTGATCCTGCCCACAGCAGGCCCAGGGGAGTTGTCTCCAAAGCCTGAGAATTAGGCAAAAGATTTTCACAGTATATATAGAAGATTTAGCATCATTTCAGACACACTCTGGCATTACTTGACAATGGGATCAGGGGGCCTTTCAGTATAAATGACCGTGACCAGGGTCTCCAATCTACATGTCATGAAAGGAATTGGGGTGGGGAGAGCATAAGTTGTAGTTCAAAAGAGGAGGCATATTTACAGTTCCGAAAGATTATGCTCCTGCTTTTTCAAGCAAACAAGGATTGGTTTCTGTGGTGGCCTGTATGAAAATGTCCCCTATAGGCTCCAAGTATTTGGACATTTTGTCCCCAGATGGTGGCACTGTTTTGGGAGGTCTTAGAAGGTGTGGCTATCCTGGAGGAAGCACGTCACTGGGGGTGGGCTTAAAGCGTTTTTAAGCCTTCCCAGATCTCCAGTTGCTCTCTTGTTTCCTATGCTTGCTGGAAGATGTAGAGCTTAGCTTCCGCTCCTCTTCCAGCCACCTCTGCCACTGTGCCTCCCTGCCATGATGGACTGTAATTCCCTTCGACCTATAAGCTCAAATAAACTTTCTTTTATAAGTTGCTTTGGTCAGTGTTTCTATCACAGCAACAGAAAAGTAACTAATACAGTTTCCTAGGTAAACTAGGATTTGTTTTCCTAGGCCAGCAGGGCTGATGAACAGGGGCTGTTTTCTTGGGCTAGATGCTCTGGGTTTTCTCCTCAGTTAATTTAATTTTCTTCCTTAATGATTTTAGTTTTCTTCTTCAACTACATCCCAGAACATAGGTTTGAGTGGCCTTGAACACCACAGATGGGATTACATGAACTTTTACTGTCATAGAGACAGAAATCAAAGCACTTACCAAATACTTTAGAGGGAATGTCAATGAGGCAGGTAGGTAACAGGTGGAAAATCTCTGCTCTAGGTTTCAGATGTCATCTGATGAGAGTCTTAGCTTTGGGGGAGGGTAGAAGCTAGTGGTCTGAAATAATACATTCCAAAGGTTTCACCCGACAGTGAAGACGGTGTTGGATCACATACAGGGGAGGGTAATGCAAGGGCTTTAAGAAGACTAATGGAACTTTAAGACACATGTTGCTTCTGGATTCTCAATATTCCAACTTTTCACAATCACGACATTGTAGTCAATCAGTCTGAAGAATCCCAATACAGATGTGGATTTTCCAGGGAACTTCGGATCAGAGTTCAGTTTTGCCTTAAGCCCCACCTGTGCAGGGTCTCAGCTCCTTAAGGATAAATCAAGCCAAAGTACGGTGTTTCCTTCACTTTCTCATTCCCACGCAGGACCCATGCTGGCCTTTTGAGGCTTTCAGCCCAGTCACTTAATAATTGACCTCGGTGCTGACAGAAGCCACATCTCTCCTATTTTAAGCAGACACCCAAGCCAGTCACAGGCACTGCACAGAGCTCAAAACCACTCATCATTTTCCTCATCACTGAGCTTCTTAGAGAGTGGTACCCACTGAACAAAGGAAGGAAGAGGAGCATTTGGTTATCAAAGGGAGCCAGCCCCCAAATTTACTTCCCTTTCACTGTTATGCAAATTTACAGCCAGAGGCCCACAGCCCTCTTTGAAGATAAGGATCACAGAGCCTCCCACAGAGGCTTCAATGGGGCTTCTGATGATCCTCTGATTTACTTACAGTCAGAAGGGAAGAAAAGAGAACAATAGCAAAAGCCGCTAAGCTCTGAAGGCAGGAAAGCCAGGAGCTAATGCCCATCCTCTTGCCAGGAGGACATGCCAGCCGGAGCCAGCAGGTCTGACAGGGCTGGGCCCAATTTCTTCTGGCTCATTCTGAGAGATGCCAATTAAGTTTTTTTGAGACGGAAAAGGTTTGTCCTGAAGAGAAGTTTGGTAAATGTTGAGTCAAACTGAGGTAGGATGGAAAGACAGGAAAAATCAAGGACATGAGATAAAAAGGGGCCCTCACTCTGGAGCCTGGTTGAAGGCGCTCACCAGTAGAGAAACAAGAATTTTAACACGCTTAACATTTGCTTAAGGCCTTTCTCCTTTCCAGCTGTAAACCTGCAGTTTTCTAAAATTCTTACCAGGAACCCTTCTGCAGTAAAAGAACATGTTGTTGAGGTTGAAGAGATGGCTCAGTGGTTAGGAGCACTGACTACCCTTGCTAGGAGACCTGGGTTTGATTCCCAGAATCCACATGGTGGCTAACAATTGCCTGGAAGTCTAGTGCCAGGGAATCCATACCCTCTTCTGACCTCCACATGCTTTGCATGACAAGAGTGCACTTATACACTTGCAGGCAATGCACTCATATACATAGAATAGAAAATAATAAAATGTATTTTTAAAAGCTAAAAAAGGACATGTAAACCCTTGTGCAACCCTAGTGGCTCCAGGATTTATTTTCCCTGGTTCTTATCCCATCCAAGACTTCTGCAGAGCCACACTATAATCTTACTCATCGAAAGGAGAGAGAAGATATAACAGAGTTCAGGACTGCCAGGAAGGACCACCACACTCAAGCGAATTGGAAACAGCCAAATTTCTTTATTTAAGCTGTGCGGCTGACTGCAGCCTCCAGGTTGGGTGTGGAGTCTGCAGCACTTTCTAAGCAAGAGAGTCTTTAAAGGCAAAAACCACATTGCTTCATTCTTGTGGAATGTGCAGCTTCAAGGGGAGAGCTTACACTTCCCTCAAGCCCTAGTGATGAGTATTTTACAGAAGCCAAACAAGTACAGTTAATCACCCCACGATGGCCACAATTTAGGGCTAAAGGCAGAGGGGCTTTTAGGGGCTCAGGGTTATATTTCATTGTGACAGAATCAGAAAAACAGGACGTTACCTAACTCAGCTACTTCTTAAGTAAGCAGGTAAGAGCATGAGATAAGTTGTGACAGCATCTGTGTGGTGACATTGCTGTCTGTAGTCGCCATTCCTCAAAGCCAAGCCTCTAAGTTCAACCTTAGATGTGACTTGCCTGGAAGCCTCCACCTGAAGTTCGGCTATCATAATGCTAGATGATGACCTGCAAACTGCCAAGGAGAAAAACAATCAATGGTCCAACCCAGCACTAAACCTTAATAACCATAGTGACCAACATGGCCAACTACCTCTATTGGTTCAGTAGTGGTACTGTCATCTGGGGGACAATCAACAGCTTTCTAATTGGACTTGAAGTCCTCTCAATTAGGGGGGAGCTCGTGGGTGGCACTGTAAACTCAGCCAGATATACATGGCAGGAGAGAACACAGAATCTAGAGAGAACCCTGTCTCTTTCATACCTCAAGACAAATTAAACGTCTTTCTATATGCTAAATATTGATCCTTATATTTACAAACATACCAGTATAGTACTCATCAAAAAAGCTTTTTTTTTTTTTTTGCAATAGATGGAGGCTACTGCAGAATTGCACATCTGGTCAGACACAGAGAATATACATCTGAGAGATGCCCAGTACTGTGTGACACATCTACATCGAACCTGTACACCCAAGGCTCATGGAACACAGCGGGATAAGGAGTGGGGAGAAAACTGGTACATACCTCAACGTTTACCAGTAAAACTTCCTTATACAACAGAGTGTGATGCACACAGAAGGCCCCAACTGGCCAAGTTTTAAAGAATAAGAGACTGTAGAGTGTAGGATATGACTCCTATGTGGAACCCCATCCATCCACGGCTCGGGGACCATTGCGGAAGAGGGGGTGGAATGATTGTAAGAGCCAGGGCTGGTGAATGAACACAGGGAAGCAGAGCTTCAGGGCCACTGGAAGCTTGCACATGTGAACTCATGGCAATGGTGGCATTGAACATGGGACCCATGTCAACTCAATTGAGCAGGGGCTCAGAGGGGAGGAGAGAAATGGGTGGCGGGCCGGCACTAGACTAAGAACTATTTGAGGTGGATTGCTGCTGGGTGAGGGAGAGTATGACTTACATATGATCACCAAAGTCCAGTGGATGCATTTGTGCTGACAGACACTTGGGTACAAATGCCTGAATGAATAGACTTAGCATGTATGATGGAATCCATGAGGTTCTTTGGGGGGATGGGGAAGGCATGAATGGGGAAGGGGTCCGAATTTGATTAAGAAGTGTTGAATGACATTGCAAAGGCTCAATTAAAAAAAAAATGAACTCAAAAGAAAAGAAAGTGAAAGGGTAAATGGATGGCACTCAGTATAGTGAACCATTCCCTCCTCACCCCAAATAAGGTCAAAAGTGAACCCATGGTCATAAATTCAACTAACTGTCCCCAGTCCCCTTTCTAAATTTTGGGTTACACAGAACAGTCTTTTATTGACCAAAGTTAAAATGTGGCTAATTATTTCTTGCTCAGTTGACCTGGGAAGGGAGAACACAGATTTCATGCCCAAGGGTTACATCATCCTTGCTAGAATACATTTTCAGCATCAATAAAATCATGAGTGGATGAAGGCTGGAGGATTTGATTTTTTTGTTTTTCAGTGTGCCTAGCTTGACCCTTCAAGATGAATATTTGTATTTATGTTTATTTTTTTATGATATCTTTTTCTGAGGCTGGAGAGCTGGCTCAGTGGCTAAGATCACTGGCTGCTTTTGCAGAGGACCCAGGTTCAGTTCTCAGCACCCACATGGTGGCTAACAACCATCATAACTTCAGTTCTAAGGAATCCAACATTTTCTCCTGACCTTCTTGGGCACTGCATGACATGGGTGCACTTACATATATGCAGGCAATACACTTGTACACATAAAATAAAAATAATAAAAGATTTAAAAGATTTCTTTTTCTTTATGTATATGTGTATCTGCATGAGTTTATGTGCACCACGTGTGTACAAGTGCCTGCAGAGCCCGCAAGGCTACAGATCCCCTAGAACTATTGTTATAGGCAACTAGTTATAAACCACTTACCCAGTGTGGGTGCTGGGATCTGAAACCTGGTTCCTTTGCAAGAGCAGTAAGCTCTTTTAACTACTGAGTCATCCCTCTAGCCCCTGTATTGTTCTGTTTCTACCTTTATTAAATGCTCCTGCGTTTACCATTTTTTTTTCTGGTGGCTGCTCCTTGGGGACGATGCTTTAGAGAAGGGATCTTAACTTTAGCCTGCCATGTACAAGGACACAGGTGATTTTCCAGTTCTTGGTAACAGTTCTAGTGGGATGGGGAGGGGAAGCTCAGAGCTCTGTGTGGAAAACAAAGTTGGTTGGAAATCTGAAGGCTAGGCCAGGGAGTGGTGGAGTTTAGTCCACCAACACCTGGGATTGTAGCCCCAGTGTAGAGGAAAAATCATTTGAATGTGGCTAATTTCTGATCCTTGGAAATGTGGGCCCAAGAGTTGATGAATTTTCAGGAGTTCTGTTTTTGGTTAATTAGATACAGCAACTCTGGATGTATGGAATTTGGCAATTAAGAATAGGAAACTAATGTCAAAAGATTCTTGTATGGGTTATAATCCTTGTAGAGCTAAGGAGAGGGGAAAAATGGCTGTAAGCAAAGTCAGTGGGAGGCCTGCATTCAAAGCTCTCACATTAAACTGAGCTGCTATTAAAAACATTGATTTATATATTAGCCATTAATATTATTCTGAGAGAGGAGAGTCACTAAGATGGAAAGATAAAGAGAGAAAGAGAGGGGTGCTGTCGCACCTACTGCTTATTTGATTCCTGGGGTCAGGGGAAATCTTTCTTTTTCCTTGGCTCTACTGATCATTTCATATTTTTGCTTCTGTTCTTCCATGGATCCACTCTGAGACTTTAAAGTTCTGGCACTTAAATTCATCCTCTTTAGCAGACAGTGTGGGAAGTTTTGTCATAGACTTGACAGTCCAGTAAATGCCGTTGTCCGGATTTTATGAATAAATGGAGAGATGAAATGACACTTGAATGTAGCTATCTGAAAGCACAGACAACTCCACAACCTTGGTCTTTGCATGAAGGTCCTTCAATCAGATTTTCTGCTTTTGTTAGTCATCACCCTTCATACAGAAAACTAAACTAATATGAAACTGCCTTTGTGCTCTAATATTATTTGATATGTAATCTCTAATATCTATCAAAACTGGAATATATACTCAGCAGCATATTGGATCCAACAAACAACTGCTCATTTTAAAGATTTCTTTTGTTTTTAAGAGAGAGAGAGAGAGAGAGAGAGAGAGAGAGAGGAAAATACTTTTTTGGAGTGTGAAGTCATTATCCTGAAAGTCTAGACTATGGGTCATGTGGTCATAGACTCTGGGTCACACAGTCATAGGCTATGGATCATACATCTATAAGGTTTAGATTTGAATCTTCTGTGATTTTTAGTTGTATACCTTGAACAAGTAACTATGGTCATTTGTGCCTCAGTTTCAACTTCTCTAAAATCACTGAAACCAATTCCGAGCTCAGTGTGGTTGTGGTCACCATATGAAAGCACAATTAGTCTTTAGCATGAACTTTTTATATATTAGGTCTCAAGAATCATTATCCATTCTAGAGCCATTGTTAGGAGGGAGAGAAAAAGAAACACCTTTCTCTTGCCTGCCTGAGGTTCACAGCAGAGTCTCCTGTAGGGAAAACAGGTTAGCAAGAGAAAAGAAGACAAATCCATGTAGCAAGTACAATGCTACACGGAAGTGAACAATTCAGAGATGTCTATGTGCAGAGGTATGACAGGAAGATAACAGGGTCTGACTCAAGGATGGTAAACCAGGGGCAGGGGTGTGTTAGCAAGACCTGTTTGTTCTCTTCTAGATGGGACGTGATAGTCAGACAGTGTAGTGCATGAAGATACTGAGTGAAAATGGAGGAAGAAGGCCAGGAAGTGATTTGTCTCGGTGCTGTGACAGCATGCCTGACAACTGCTGGAGGAAGGAAGGTTTATTTTGGCTCAGTTCGAGGGTGCAGTGTATCACGGCAGGGAAGACATGACGGCGGGAGCCAGAGGCAGCTGGTCACACTGTATCCATGGTCAAAACTCAGAGATGGATGCTGGCGCTCAGCTCACTTTCCCCTTTTATTTGGTTTAGGACCCCAGCCCATGGACTGCCACCACCCACGTTTAGCGTGAGTCTTTCCACTTCAGTTAACTCATCCTCACAGACATACCCAGGTTTCTTCCCATGGTGATTTTAAATCCCTTTGGGTTGCCAATCAAGATGAACCACCACAGTGACCTTCGTACTTCTGCTGTTTTCTCAGATGCCAAGATGCTGTAATTCAGGGCATTTTGACTTGAGCTCTGTCTGTCAACAGTTTTCAAGGCTGCCCCATAGAGGTGCAGAGTCCCTGGCGTCTCAGATGGTATGTGTTCTGTGACATTGAATTTGAATGTTAGCAGATTCCAAACCAAGCAGAACAAAACATTGACATTTACTAAACCCCACTAGACATGTCCTTTAAATGATCAGCATAATTTCCATCTATTTTTAAAACTTAATTTGGTGAGCTTTGGCAAATGTACAAGTACCTCATTACCAATACAACTAAGATTTTAGAATCTAGAACATTCTATTGCCTCAAGAACTTTCTTCCTGATACTTGGCAATCAACTCCCTCAACCCTTTGTCCTTGAAAACCACTTATCTGCCTTTTCACCCTATAGTTTTATGTTTTTTAGAATTCCATATAATTTGGATCATAAAGTACACAATGGTTTTTAAACTGTGGGTGAGATGAATTTAATGTGTTGTAACTAACATTTCATTTTTAATGAAATAAAACAGAAAGTATTAGAATGAATTGTACTTAATAAGGATGAGTGTTTTTTGACATCTTGGTCCTAGGTGTGTGTGTGTGTGTGTGTGTGTGTGTGTGTGTGTGTGTGGTTTGGGATGTCCTATGTTCTCCTATACATTACAGTTTTCAGACTCCTACAATGCCCCTATTGATCCTGATCGAAGATATCAGTTGCTCTTCTTGTATCTGTGACCAAATACCTGAGAAGAAGTGACTAATGATTAGAATGGGAGGAAGGGTTTATTTTGATTCACAGTTTGAGGGGAATCAATCATGGTGGTGAAGCCATGGGAGAGGCAGCTGGAGCTCCTTCCCTGCTCACATCTTGGTAGAAAAAGAAGAGACAGGAAGCATGCCCTGGCTGTAAACCTCATGGCCTGCCCCCAGTGACCACTTCCTCTAGAAAGACTCTACCCCTAAAGGTTCCACTACCTCCCAAGACAGAGTTACCAGCTGGGGCCCAAGTGTTCAAACACATGAGCCTATGGGGGATGTTTCGCATTCACACATTAGATAAACTCTGCACTAGTCTTGGACGTGAAGTTAGACAGTGGGTATGCCTGGAGAAGGGAAGGGGTAGGAATATGTGTAGCTTAAATCCCTTCTTGGATGATACTAGATTAACTTGCTGGTAATCTTAAATACTTGTTGACAACCTTACATTGGTTGCTATAAGTCAGAGGAGGTGGAAAACTGCAGGTAGTTTTATCCAAATCAGGTGGCTAAGAGTATGGGCTTGAGCATAACACCCAACTCTAGTCCATTCTCTGCTGTTTACAGGCTCCTCGACCTTAAACTGGACCCTTGGCCTCCCTGATGTTGAAGTTTTTACTTTGTGAAATAATGACGGTGATTCCAACTTTATAGAGTCTCAGTAAGAGAGGAGCCCTCCACTCAGCCACTGCTGTGATTTGGGCTAGCTTGACTGCGGTGATGGCTGTCCTGTTTGTAGGCTGTTAGTGGTATCTCTGACATTTTGCTCACCAGATTCCAGCAGTATGCTTTCTTCTGGTTGTGACAACCAGAAATATCTCTAGTCATTTGTGCTGGACGCTTTAGTTATCAACCTGACACACCTGGTTAGAGGGAACCTCAATTGAGGAATTTTCTCCACTGGGCTGGCCTGTGGCCATGTTTGTGGGGGCATTTTCTTGATTGTTGAGTGATGTGGGAGGGCCCAGCCCATTGTGCATAGTGTCACCCCTGGGTGGGCCTATGCTGTATAAGAAAGCAGGTAGAGCAGGGACCAGGGGAGCAAGCTAGTAAGCAGCATTCCTCCATGGTCTGTGCTTCAGCTCCCACATCCAGGTTCCTGCTCCCACATCCCTCAGTGATGAACTGTGACCCAGGAGATGTAAGCTGAATAAACCCTTATCTCCCCAAGTTGGTTTTTCTGTGTTTTTATCAAATCAGTTGAAAGAAGAACAGAACATCATTGTCATCGGCCCCTGGTGGTTGTGGTGGTGTTCAAGCTGCCCCCAAGGAGAGCCAGTCGAACAAAGTGTCATAAAATACCCCCACCCACAGACTGCATCCTCTTCCATCAGCTGTCCAATGAAAATTCCCATGCCTATCAGGGGAAACAACTCATTGATGTTGGGGGGGCAGTGTAGATCATCAGTCCAAGCAGCTGACCGCTTCAGTGTGTTGGCTCCCGCATCTTCAGGGGGTGGGGGTACTGAGGGAGCAGTCTTGCATCTTAGAACAGAGATTGTGTTTCACAGTTAGACTGCCTGGGGTTGTCTCTATGCTGTATTCCTTTTAACTCTATGTCCTGCGATGAGTTTTGCAAACACTTTACTAATTTAGAAAATGAAAAATAACAGTTTCCCCTTCTTCTCAGAATTCTTGTGAAGACTTAGTGGTGTAGAGCACAGAGTGCTGATGATAGTGCCAGAGCACGGTTATCACTCAGCAAGTGTGAGTCTTAGCTAATAACCAGGCTACATCTCCAATAGGCCAATGCTGTATGTACATTATCCGCACTGTGAGCAGCTCATCCTGGGTGTTCTGGTTTCTCCACTGCTGTGACAAAATACTCTGATCAATACCAACTTGGGGAGGAAAGGGTTTATTTGGCTTATATCTCCCGGGTCACAGTTCATCAGGGAGCCCAAGGTAAGAACTCAGGGCAGGAACCTGGAGGCAAGAGCTGGAACACAGGCCATGGAGGAACACTGCTTACTGGCTTGCTCCCCTGGCTCCTGCTCAGCCTGCTTTCTTATGCAACACAGGCCCACCTGCCCAGGGGTGGCACCACCCACAGTGGGCTGGGCCCTCCCACATCACTCATCAAGAAGATGCCCCTCAGACATGGCCACAGGCCAGTCCAATAGAGGTAATTCCCCGATTGAGGCTCCCTCAACCCAGGTGTGTCAAGTTGACACTAAAGCTATCCAGCACACCAGGTGTGTGCCAAGTTGACACTAAAGCTATCCAGCACACTGGGTTTTGCTGTTTAGCATGGAAAGTCCCCTCTCTGAGAAAGCACTCAGCCCTGTGCCAGCTGGGACCCATGGTTCTACTCCACACACGTTAACAGAGCTGTGAATGTCTTATTTCAAGTTTGCTATTGACATAGTCCACCATTTGCCTGTAGCAAACACTATGTATTTTGTGTGCTTGTCTATGAAGGTGCATGTGTGTGAGTGTGTGTACATGTGTATGCAGGTGAATGTGTGTGCAAGTGCAAGCCTGTGGGAGAGTGTGTGCATGTGATATACATGTACAATCTCAGGTGTTGTTCCTTAGGTACAGTCCACTTTATTTTGTGAGCAGTTCTCTCACCAAGGAGGCTACGCTGACCGCCCAGTGAGCCCCAGGGATCCCACTGTCTCTGCCGCCTCAGCTCTGGAATTACAAGTCACTTCTAACGGGTTTTGATGTTCAAACTCAGGTCCTCATGCTTAGAAGGCGAGCACTTTACTGACTGAGCCATCTCCCCAGCCCCCAATCGTGCCCTTCAGTCACTAACAACTGTCCTCAGTCATGTGAGTTCAATCAAAGCTGATCACCCAGTGGGAGGAGCCGCAGTCATCTGGGCTTGAGGTCACCAGGCCAGCCTAGCACCAAGAGGCATGCTGGACTCAGGCTGGCACGTGCAGCACGTTTTCTATTGAGAGACAAACACTGGAGGTCAAACTTAGCCAGCAGACAAGATTTAGCTCAGTCAAAGGAGATGTGAACCACGCACCTTTTTTATTGACCTAGAAAACAGAATTCCAGAGTCCTGTGCTAGAAAATGAGTGATTTATGATTCCACTGATGTTTTCCCATGTGCCCAGTCAGTCACAGAGAACAGAGTGGCCTGGATGGTCTCCACAGCCTAGCCTGAGCTATCTCAGTGTTCTGCTAGGCTGAAAGTTCCCTGCACTCAGTAGTATTTTCACGGGCTTAGTTCTTCACTGGTACTGGAGAGTCCTCTTTTTTGTTGTTGTAGAAACAGCTATTGGAGCAGACACTGCTGCTCGCTTGTGCAAACTTCTTTTCTCCTTAGCAACAACCCCAGTTGTTTTTGCAGGAAGCAAAGATTCTATTTGAAAATACTTTTCTGGATTCTCCAGAGTTATGATCACTATCAGTGAGATGTGGGTAGAAGTTCCTGTACAAGATTTCTTAATGAACGAACCTCCAGAGGCCAAGTGTTATCTCCCATCCCTCATACTCTCCTTGTTGGGTAGGCGTGTCCTCCGAGACAGCCACTCCCCTTGCTCAGTCAGCTTCAACTGCATGACGGGGAGGGTCTAAGGACAGATGCTGAAAATGCTGGAAAGTGCTAAGGACACTGGGAAAAGGGGTGGGGTGGTGGGCATCTTGGAGTGGGGCTCACATCTCTGGCAGGACATGGTGCTGATGGCGTAGATTTCAAATGTGGGAGAGAAAGAGCCCATGGGCCCGTATGCCTTTGTAAGCGACTCTTCTGAATAGCATAAGCTTTGTTGGCAAGCCCAAATAAATAGTCTTATTCCCCAAACTGTAACTTAAGAGGGACATTGTGATGGTTTAGTCGATCAGCATTAGAACCACTCTTTCTGGGGTCCCCGAGAGCATGTGGGTCTCTCAGGGGAAAATTTGGTATGGCACCTCCTTCATCTTTTCTAGAATGGGATGTCTGGAGGTGGAGAAGCTACCTGGCTTCCAGAGACACAAAGGTGCTTGATATGGATGTCAGAGAGGCAGTTAGAAAGGATCGTGGGTCCTTCTTAACTCCCCATGAGTAGCTGTGCCAAAGTGTAGACTTATTTCATACATAAAATCCCTCTTGGGCTGGGGAGATGGCTCACTGATGTAAGCATTTGCCATGCAAGGCTGAGGACTGGCGTTCAGATCCTAGAACCCACGTAAATGCCAGGTGTGTGTGGCAGCCTGCCTGCAATTCCAGCCTCGGAAGGTGGAGACAGGCTCTCCAGAGAAAGTTGGCTAGTGAGATTATCCATACCAGCAAACTCTGGGTTGGATTGAGAGGTCCTGCCTCATTGAAGAAGATGGGAGAAGAATTGATTCCTGACACCAACCATGGACTTCGAAATGCATGTGCACTCATGTGTACATACCCCACACATTGTGCACACACATGCAGACATGCATACATGCATATGCATACTACACACACATGAAAATGGAAAAAGAAAAATTCCTCTTTGGGTAAACTAAATTTTCTCTAGTATATGCAACCAAGTGTAATCTTTTTTTTTTTTTTAAAGACCAGAGTCTCATGTAGCCCAGGCTGGCCTCAAAATCTCTGTGTAGTGGAGAATGATCTTGAACTTCTGAGATTCCTGCTTCCACCTCCCCAGTGCTGTGATCACAGGCATGTGCCAGTATGCCAAGTTTTTGTCTTGCTGGGGATTGAACCCAGGGTTCCATGTAAGATAAACAAGCACTCTACCAACTGAGCTGCATCTCCGGCCCCCAAACATAATCTTGATTGATCCAGTAAGCATTTCTTTCAATAGTTTACAAATGTGAGCAGTCCTGCAGATACATGGGCTTAGCATCACAGTCTCTCAGTATGGAGGCAGGGGTTTAGCTGACCAGGCTTCTGTGTGACCATCCAGGGTGCTCTACTCCACTGACACAAGCAGATGTGGGGTTTGGGACCCACTGTGATTCTAGAGACTCATGCAAAGTGTTATCTGTATCTCTCTAGTTATATATCTATAGCATGTTTCTAATATATGTATATTATATATATCAGAAGAAAAATACAATTTGGATTATTTCTTTATACTGGCAGAATCACACAGTACAATTTCAATGCCCTTTCCTCTAGTGAGGGGCCCATGAAACACAAGTGATTATGCCCATGAAGGTCACTTTGTAGCTTTTACCTTTCGTCTCCAAAAGGAGCTGTTCTCATTTCTTCTTGTTCATTTTCCTGTCCACCATCTCTCTCCTACAGATAACAGCATGCATCCATCCGTCAATGTCTGTGTTTCTATTTATGTGTCTCTCTGTATGTGTCTGTGTCTGAGTATCTGTGTGTGTGTGTCTGTGCCTTTTTGTGTGTGCCTGTATGTTTCTGCATGTATCTGTGTTTGTATGTCTGAGTGTGTGTGTGCCTATGTTTGTGTATCTATGTTTGTGTGTATATATGTGTCTGTGTATGTATATATAGGGTGAGTGGTGTGTGTGTGTCTCTGTGTATGTGTGGTGAGTGGCATGTGGGTATCTGATTATGTATGTGTGTATCTGTGTCTGTGTGTGTATATGTGTGTATGTGTGGGTGTATGTGTGGTGAGTGATTTTTATGTGTGTGTGTCTGTCTATATCTGTGTGTGTGTGTTTGTGTTTGTGTGGTGAGTGGTCTATGCATGTGTGCATGTCTGTGTCTGTATGGTGAGTGGTATGTATGTGTAGACTGGAAAGCTTTCAGCCTCTGACAGAATAGGGTTTGAACTCCCAAATGACTTTTGGCAAGTTCCTATATTTCTCTTGGTATCAGCTTTATGCAACTGATGGTCAATCAATGTATTGATTAAACAACAATTTGAGTGTCCACAGTATAGCAGGCACTTTCTATAAAGGGTGATTCCTTGAGGAGGGTTACAGGGATGCCTACATGTGAGACCCAGTGCCTGGCATATATTTGGTACCTAAGTGGTACTGTTTTAGTTACCTTCTCTTGGGCTGTAAGCGCCCAGCCTTCTTCACCGTACACTGCTCCGGCCTCTCTTACTGGGCCAGACACTGGAGTCAAGAAAGTGGCTTCCTTGCAAAATGGAGTCTTCTGTCATCAGCAAAAGCAATCCTTTCTACAGAATTTAATTAAGACCCAGCACTCCTTCTCCTGGCCGTTCCTGTACGATCTTGGCCTCGCCTCCCCTCTAATGGCATTGTTCTATGTAACTGTTTGCAAAACTCATTCTCCAAACACAACAGAGAACAGTGGAGTTTCCATTAACTCAAAGGCCCATTTAACCAATGCTCATTGGAAGAAGTCATCAGAATCTCAGGTGGGGTTTATTTTTCTGTTGTGAGAGATTTTTCTAGTCTTATTATAACTCTTTACACATCTGTCTGCAAAGAAAGCAATTGGTTATCAGAAAAATGTGTATTTCCCCATTTTATTACACTGTGCCTCATCAGAGTGCATGAAGATTTTGTAGTATGTTATAAAAGTGTCAAATATAATTTATATGTAAATATCCTATGCAAAGGGTTACTTGTATTTTTTTTTCACTTCATGCACAAAATACCTGCCAAGTGAATTTGAGACAAACAGGATGATAGATTCTATTGTGATGAGAAAACACCCTTATGCAAAGTTGCTGGAGGGAAGAAGAAAAAATTTCCCTCGGATCAACTTACTCAGCTTCTATAATGAGAAATACCAGGGCTCCTCTTTCCCAGGAGACCGAGCCTTAAGGCCCACGCCCTCTGTGACCAAGGGTACCCATTTCCCCCATGCCTGGGGCAGGAGTTCCAAAAAGGCGCTGTGGGGGCTGGTTGCTGGAAGCCTGGAGCAGGAGGATGTGCTCTGGCTAGCATGCCCGGGAAGGGCTTCTTGGAGGAGGCGCTTGATAGGAAAATGTCTGCTGAAGCACAAGAGCTTTCTAATCTGAGGACAGATTTAGTGCAGAGATAGCAAGAGCTCGACTCCGCAGAACGTCTTGGAGTCTTAGAGGAAGCAGGGCATGGAGGAAGGATGCTAAACGGTGGAAAAGCAAGGACGGGAACAGCCACAATTCGGTGAATGTGGGCCCTTTGCTCAGGCAGCAGAGGCTAGGGAGCAGGAGGAGGAATCTGTGGACAGAGACGTTGAAGGAACAGGGAGAAACCTTGCTGGAGAGGAGTGAGTTTGCTGAGGGGAGGAGGCAGAGATGAAGGCAGGGTGGAGAGCTGCGAACCAGAAACTTAGAAGCAGAGACAGAGAGCACCCAGCATATCCAGACCAAGGAGCAGGCCGCGTGGCTGGAGCCTGATGATATTTCATTTCACCTGCTGAAGGAGTCGCACACATTCACCAGTAAGCCCGTTTGTGCCAGTTAGCTCGTGTCCAACCCTTGCATTCAGGGGACACTTTCACCCTTGTCCTTGCATGTGCGCGCACCTTTACTGACACCGTGGAAAGAGAGGAATCTGTGTTTATTGTTGGTTTGCATGCAGTGTTAGGAAACCCACTGTTCCCCTGAGCCAGGATGCAGTGGACATGATGCTCTGCTCACCCACCACACTTGCCTGTTCAGGAGTGAGTTGACTGAAAGGTTGACTTCTTCTGTGCTGCCATGACAGATACACTGAAGTTGCTTTCGTCTCTGTCTCCACAGCAGCCGTCGTCGCCATCAATCAGAACCCTCTTTATTGGCAAATTTAGATGAAGTCCATGGTCCTTACCATGGTGTTTATAGAGTCCTGTACTGTCTGCCTCCTTGACAGCCCCTAACCTTAGTGTGTTTATGTCTTGTCTTCTACTCCCCCATTAGCCATCTCACTATCTCACTTCTCCTGTGTTGGATCTCTGCTCCCCCCCCCCCCCCCCCCAGACATACTCTGTCTGGCTTGTCTCTGCCCCTGCCTGAGGCATCTTCCACCTCTTCCAGTTCATATTCCTGACATGCTCACATGAATTCTTCTCTATCATAACCTGGCACTCTACTTAAAAATGCCCTCCACTGGGGTTGGAGAAAAGGCTCAGAGCTAAGAGTGCAAACTGCACTTTCAGAGGACTGAGTTTCGTTCTCAGCACCCACATTAGGTGGCTCACAACTGCCTGTGATTCCAGCTCTAGGGAATCTGATGCCCTGTTCTGGCCTCCAAGAACACCTTCACTCATGCGCACATACCCACCTTCACCCCCATACATAAATATATAATTAAATTAAAATAAATATTAAAAGCAATGCTTTCCACCTCTGATCCTCTGTCCCTACACCGTTCCCTGTATCATTTATCCTTTCTAATGTATTGCAAAATTTAGTTCAGTTAATGATTTTCGTTATCATGTTTTTTCTACCTAGAATGTAAGTTTCATGAAGACAAAGACCTTTGCTTCATTCACTGGTCTCTAAGCACCCAGGGCAGTATCTGGTAGCAGTAGGTGCTTATTGTAATGATAAAGAACGGTGTATATAAATGTCACTATTTTAAATAAAAGTACAGGCATGTATATGTGTAAATATGTGCATGTTTACACAGATACATGTGTACAGCTCTGTGAATTTTGAATATATGTGTGCATACATACACTAGCAATTCAGAGTATCAGCATATCACGTTCTAAGTATTAATATCAGGGTTGAGGGATTTGGAGCAAATTAATTTTTTTATGAATATCATTTTATACTGTCATAAGTCCTTTATTTATGCAGGAGGAAAACAATCATTTTATAATATGAAAACATCTATAAAATGGTAGGCCTTCTGGTATATTTACTCAAATTTTTATTACATCAAACAGAGTGATTGAAGTGGATAGTGGAATTGGCTTTCTTGAGATAGTTAATTGAATTTTTGTTAGCAGTCTGCACAAGGAAATTCATGGGATCAGCTCTGTGGGGCTCCGGATCTGGGGACTTCCAGGCACCACTGATGCAGGTGGTCTTACAGCACCAATGAGCCTGTATCCTGGCAGCCTCCTCAACAGGCGTGGGAACCCCGTGGATGCCAGACCAAGGTGTCAGTTTGTGTCTATCTACCTGGAAGCTAGATCCCACATTTTAACTCCTCTAGAATTATTAAATTCTATCTTGTGGTGTTGCTTATATGGCTTCTGTTTATTTTTATTTTCTTGTTTATAAATTCAATAAACACATTATTAAGAAGATAGAAATATGCAAAACTTAATTAAAAAGTGAAATAAGCTGAATTTGTACCCAGTAGTTACAGCCATGCTTAACATGGTGGAATTTCCTTTGTTATATCTATGCACATTCAAGATATATAGTTATATCATTGAATAATCTTTTAAAAATCAAAATGGTATAAGAACTTTTAGATAATGAAGGATTCTGAAATACGTACTTCTTACTAGTTTCTTATGTGGATTTTGCACAAAGGCACCTTTGTTCCACTGCAGCATTTAGGTGTTTTCAAAATGTCTTCCGCTATGAACAATTTTTTCAGTGAGAATCCATAACTACACCTGTCTTTCTGGGAGCCCTAGAGAGCTGTCCCGGGGTCAAGGGGCCTACGGCTTGGCCATTTGCAACAATAGCTCAACAAATTTGTGCTCTTTCAACTGACTTTCACTATGCCTTTAATAAATAAGAGATGAATCATAAGATCTCAATTTCTAGGTACTGGAATGAACCAGAAAGTTCCAAGTACAATCACTCATGCGAGATGCTGTATCTCTAGTGAAAAAGGACAGTCCCTTAGGTGCTGAAGAATTGCTTTGTCTCAGGAAGGAAGATTTGTGGGGAAAGTAAATCCACCTCCTTTCTTCTTTGAGGGATCTGGTTGACTTTGAGTCAACCTGTCATCTCCATTCTTTTGGATGCCCAATCAAGTCAAGGGGCCCAACAGTATTACTTGGCAACACTGGTCAGGGTATGAGTGTATTGCCTGCATGTGTGTAAGTGTACCAGTATCATACAATGCCCGTGGAGGTCAGAAGAAGGCGTCGAATTCCCTGGAACTGGAGCTACAGCCATGTGGGTACTGGGAATCAAACCTGGGTTCTCTGTAAGATCAGTCAGTGCTCTTAGCCACTGAGTCATCTCTCCAGCCCCAACTAAAAGATTTTTAAAAGAGTGAGGAAAATTCAAGGGCTCTGATACTTGGAAACCTCAACTCTGAACCCAAACCAAATGACATATCCAGCCACATAGACAGGCATTGCATGACATAGGTGCATTTACATACATGCAGGCAATACACTCATATGTGTAAATTAAAAATAATAAATATTTTTTAAAAAAGAAATGGGCTAATGAACAGTTCTCAAAATGGCTAATGAACAAATGAAATTCTTAATAATCCCTAGATAGGCAACTATGCCCTTCTGATTTTGCGGTGGAAACCCCCAATGATGAAGCATGATTCAATTTCAAAGAAAAAGATTGTTCCTATCTTTTTGAGCAAAGAGAGCTTGCTTTGACGAGTTGGGCCCTGCTGCTGAGCTGCGATGTTCCAGGCAAGCCCCTTGGCTGATGTGCTTCTGCTGTGAAAGGAAAATTCTAGGTCATTGAATTGAATCCTTTGGTTCCCAACTTCACCTGGCCACGGCTCAATGTCTTCACGTTTTCACTCACAAGCGATGCCCAAGGCTGGCTTAGGGTCCTTTCACTGTGGCCCCTGTTCACCTCACTTAGCGAAGCCCGTTGCAGTTGCCCCTATCGGACTGGGATCTTGTCTGCCTTGTTCACCCCGGAATTCCCTGACTTTTCAACAATATCTGAAGAATAGGCATCACATAGTTTTTGAAATCTCTGTTTGGAAAAATTTAGCCATGTACATTAAATGTTCACATAGTTTATAAAACCAAAGCCGCTCTGAGGTTAATCATGCACATGCCCATAGATTTCAGTACATGAAACTTCCTCTCTGTGCCTTAGTCTATCAAATACCTTAATATCCACTCCCAAACATTGGTTGCCTAGGGTAATTCAGATAGCCTTTGGATACCTCCAACATTTGTGGTCTTCCTCTTACATCGAATGTCCCACTGAGGCAACTTAACACTTTGGGAGACACATGGATGGATGATATAGATGGATTACACAGAATGGGTGGATGTGTATATGTATGGGGTAGATGGGTAGATAGGTGGATGGATGGATTGGTGAATGAATGGATGGGTAGGTGGATGGGTGTATGTATGTATGTATGTATGTATGTATGTATGTATGTATGTATGTGGTAGGTGGCTAGATAGGTAGATGGACAGATTGGTGAATGAATGGATGGGTAGATGGGTGGGTGGATGGATGGGTGGGTGGTCAGCTGGCTGGCTGAACAGATGGGTTGATTCAAAAACTGAATATGTTTTATTGGGAGCCTTCATTTACCCAACCCCAGGTGGGGGGGACACCTGCTCTTTAAGAGATATATTCTAAGAGAAAAAGCTGACATTTAAATAAGGAGGGAACCGTGAGAATGTTTTCAAGGAGGAACAGTGAGAACAAAGGCTCCAGGGTAGGAAGGGAAGACGGACTTCCTGGAAGTGTGTTCTGTTTCAACCAATCAGCATTCTATCTTTTGGGAAGGCAGTAGGTACATAAGCTACTGTGCTTGACTTTATAGGGTACTGAGCCCCGAACAGAGCTGGAGATCAGGGTACTGTGTAAAGGAGGGGCAGGGACTATGACTCCAAGCACATTTCTCTTGTTGGAACGTTGGGCTTGAGATACTATGTTCTGTGCGAGAATTGTATGGAAATGGGATGTTTTTCTGTGCCCTCTCTGTGATGAAATAATGGCATCAGGATTTATTCACTTGTTACTCATTTATATTTCTCTATTATCTACTAGCTACCAGGCCTTGTTTTCCCAGAGCTTAGACTCTGTGAGATACAAAAAATAACAAATAGAAGTAACACGTGGTGATAAGTTCAAAAGAGAGAGAGAAAAAAAAAAACCCAGTAAATGATGGAGACAGAGGAGGCTATTTTTTCTGTCTGAGGGAGGGTTCTAAGAACCCCGGAGAACATTTCAGGCAAGAAGAGGGCACAGGTAGTGTGCTTAGACTTTTAACAACTGATCCTTACTGAGGATTAATTTAATTAACATGCAAATGAGTAAAAACACTGAAAGTGATTGTGCAGAGATTCTTCCAGATATTTCCACCTGTTTTGAGGAACATACTTTGGAATTTGGGCACTGATGGCAGCGGAAACTGGCCAACCACCCAGACCTGGGGTGGGTTGTTCACCAGGATGACAGAACGACAAGTTGGGGGTCTGGGTCCCCACTTCTGCTCAGCTCTGTTGTGGAGGGAGGAGGTGGCACACCGATAGCACACACTCACCTGTCCTCTATCCTTCAAGGTCATTCAGAGTCCCTGTTCTCGGATCAGGGACCAAATGATTTGGAATGAAGAGCTACTTAATTATAATGGGTGTTTTATTTGGCCAATGTGTTTTGAGAACATATGACAGTCAGGCAGAGCTGGGTCGGGTTTAGAGGAAGTGATGTCTGTGGATGCGTAGCATTCTACTGCAAGAGTTGGCAGCCAGTTGTCTGCTTATGTAGATAAAGTTTTATTAGCAACAGCCATGTCCGTTTGCTTACATATAAGCTAAGGCTGTTTAGGGGCTGCAGCGGCAGAGCTGAGCAGCTGTGTTGCCCCACGAGTGACCTATAAAACAAAATACTTCCTATCTGAGCCTTTCAGGGGTGATTTCTGAGCCTCTGAAAGGGGCATGAGCTGACTGCACAAGGGGATGATTTTGGACTAAGCAAACACCATGTTGGAGAAGTGCAGCTTCTTACGTAGATCAGAGGTAGCAAACTCAAATGCTTACAAAGACTTAACAGGAAACAGAGAAATAAAGCAGAATATGTGTTTGCTCATTGGAGAGGTGACATCCCCAGGAAGCATGGTCTGGCTGCTCCTGCTTTGAACATATGTGCTGCTTTTCTCTGTATATTTTTGTATGTATATATGTGTGACTGTATGTCAGATGTGTTCAGGTGCCCAAGGAGGCTGGAGGTGGACATCAGATCCCCTGGAGCTGTAGTCACAGGCAGTTGTGGGTAGACCGACATGGGTGCTGGGAACTGAACTCGGCTCCCCTGGGAGAGAAACACAGGCTCTTAAGGGTGAACCATCTCTTCAGCTCCAGTCGCCGACCCTTTTAATAATGTGATATGAAAAGAATTCTCAAATATAGAAAAAAATGCTAGTCTAATGACAAAACAACCGTGATCCTAGCACTGTGTTAACCGGACAGCAGAACATGATAGAGCCGGGGAAAACCAGACTGAGCCTATTTAAGTCGCCCTGGGCTGCCTTCTCTGGGCTGGACAGACATCCCGTCCTGAAGGTATCTCAGGAGATCTGGTTTATGAGCATTACCAGGGTGGAATGGGGGAAACCTAGGAACTCAGGAGACTTACATGTGGGAGACCACGCTGCCTCGCAGCCCTCCCTGCCCCCCAGGGCAAGCAGCCTCCTGAGAACTTGCTGATCAGTCCTCCCTGTCCCCTAAGATAAGCAACCTTTCCGATGATTTAGGATAAGTTTGAGCAACCACCAATTTCCTTATCCTGCAACCAGACCATGGCACCAGGTCCCCTCATCCTAGGGACATTCATTAACCCATTGAGACAACACCTTCCCTTCCCCTTCTGTAGAACCAGACCATGGCACCAGGTCCCTCATCCTAAGGGACATTCATTAACCCGTTGAGACAACACCTTCCCTTCCCCTTCCCCAGCTAATTTCCCTCTTTAGCCCATATAAGAATCCCTGTGGAAAAATAAACTTTTGCAGCTTGATCAGAGTTCTTTGTCTTGCTGTCATTCTTCGTGTCTCTTGTCCCATCATTCCAGGTCCCTGGGAGTTCGAGTCTCCGTCTCCCGCCCTGAAGGCCGGGGTACTTACAGCCTTCATGAACCTTCAAGAGACCCTCATGAAGCCCCTCCCTTCTCTAAGGTTTTATACGCAGTTAATCAGTGGCGGGGTGAACGCCTCAGCGGGGTAGCTTTTGCAGAGTTATCCATGCGGTGGGCTAGCAATGCGCCTGCCATTAGTTGCTGAGGTAGGACTTCCTGGGAGCGGAACTTCCT
>NW_008340140.1:1748405-1751917 GCF_000622305.1 Nannospalax galili | reverse complement strand
TCAACTGTTTGTAGATCTGTGCAAGGTTGTCTCCGTGGATTTCCCTCTGAGCCCTTGCCCCTGGAATCCGGCCTGGCTGTTTTAGGAAGTTGTGTGTCTTGTGACTTGCATAGTGCACTGGGAGTTGAGGGAGGGGAATTAGGTCCATGCTGTCTCTGTGATCCTTTGAGGAGGTGGGCAGAGTGCTTCGCACTAAATAATGGCCAAAATCTGAGTCACTA
Organism: Nannospalax galili; assembly: GCF_000622305.1. Classification (NCBI taxonomy): domain Eukaryota; kingdom Metazoa; phylum Chordata; class Mammalia; order Rodentia; family Spalacidae; genus Nannospalax; species Nannospalax galili. The sequence goes on along the minus strand of NW_008340140.1, from coordinate 1,751,696 downwards.
TCAGCAAGCTGCTCCTGGAAGACGATGTCAAGGGAGACAAGAGCTGAGGGAAAACAAAGGGTTTGTAAGAGACTCAGTCTCCTGGGAGTAAACTACATATTAGAGACTCTAAAAGGTCAACGAGTAATTTGAGATCTAAGACCCTTCTAGAAGGTCTCATCTTCTCTCTGCCCACAGCAGGCCTCTGGTATCAGGTTGGAGTAAATTCCCGGGCCGCCCTTGCTGAAAGCGCAGTAAAGACCTTGTCCACCAGGTGGCGGCTTCTAGAAGGTCTCATCTTCTCTCTGCCCACAGCAGGCCTCTGGTATCAGGGTTGGAGTAAATTCCCAGGCGGCCCTTGCTGAAAGCGCAGTAAAGACCTTGTCCACCAGGTGGCGATATTTTCATTTGGAAAACGAGAGAAAAAACAACGTTGCCTAAGGATGTTGGATTCTCTGATCTCTGCCTAAGCTTCAGCTTCGCAGCGAATAAAGGAAAACATAGCTTACACACCTTTTCACTGTTGTTTGTTTTATGATACTACCTACAGTTCCTGCCACACCAAGCCCGTAATGTTTATGACTGTTGCAACTGCTATGCAAACTGCACACGTGAAGAAACATCTGTGTTGTTCTGGGCACCGACCCTGGAAGCAGAGCTCCAAACAGAGAGTGGGGCAGTAGCGTGTGTTACTAGGGGATTTGCATCAAGATGGAGGGAAATTTAAAAACTGCTTCTATTTTGTTATTTTTATTTTATGTGTACGAGTGTGCTGCCTGCAATGTATGTGAGTGCACCCGTGTCGTGCAATGCCGCGGAGGTCAGAAGAGGGCGTCAGATTTCCCTGGAACCCCCCTTAAAGATGGCTGTTAACTGCCATGTGGGTGCTGGGAACTGAACCTGGGTCCTCTGCAAGAGCAGTCAGTGCTCTTAACCACTGAGCCATCGCTCCAACCTCAAGACGGAGGAATTTTTTTAAAAAGGAAAAAGCTACATCTCACTTCTTTTTAGCTCCCTGGGACATTTGGATTTAGTCAGATTTGCTACAGAAAAACTTGTTTATAAAAGATACCATGTGGAATCATTTAAAAAAGGATATTTCTCTTTCAGGCTGTCTGCCAGGAGGTACTTAAGCCAAGAGTATCCACCCAAAGGTGAATGGCCGTTTGCTTCATTGAAAGTTAGTCCGCAGGGGGCAAACAGCATGGATGAGATGAGCTTGAGGAAGGTGAAGGGTTAGGGTGCAAAAAAGAGGCAGGTTCTGGGGTTGGAGAGATGGTGCAGTGGTTAAGAGCTAAGGACCCGGGTTTGATTCCCAGCACCCACATGGGACCAACCACAATCCATAACTCCAGTTCCAGGGGATTCTACGCCCTTTTCTGACCTCCAGCTTCACTGCAGGACACAGGTGCACTCACATACATGCAGGCAATACATTTATACACATAAAATAAAAATAATAAATATTAAAAAGAGGCATGTTCTTATTTAAGTTTTCTTTGGTGTGTGTGTGTGTGTGTGTGTGTGTGTGTGTGTGTGCAGGTGTGTCTTCTTGTGGGTGCCAGAGGGCAGTCTACACTATTATTCCTCAGGTACTGTCCACCTTGTTTATTCTCCCTGACCTGGAGCTCACCAAGGAGGCCAGGCTGGTTGTCCAGTGAGGCACAGAGATCCTGTCGTCTGTCTCCCCAGTGCTGGGAACACAGACACTCACCACCATGCCTGGTTTTTTACCTGGACTCTGGGGATCAAATTCCACTCCTCATGCCTGCACAGCACACAGTTTATGGACTGAGCCATCTCATCTCCTGAACCCCAAAAGTCCGTTTTAAAACACTTGATTTCTTTGGCCTCCTCCATGCTGCTGCTGTACACATTTCCTCAACTGCAAAGTGACAAAGGGGATCCATTCTGTCCATTACGAGGGTGTTGTAAACCCCAGTTAGCAGCAGTCACTATGGTCCATGCTTTCCACAAAGGTGATTTCCTTTTCTCTGTCTTCTCTTTTCCTCTGCTCACTCAGGGGCTGCTCTGGCCCCTTCTAGAAGGCAAGCTAACAAACCTTCCTCCTCACTCAGCTTTTCATGAAGAGCCACAGGACTGTCCTTGTGTGTGGCAATGAACTGCTTCATTCTCGTTTCTTCCTGCATATGGGAAGCAGTGGGGATGCTGAGCCAGGGAGGGGAGGTCATGGGGAGTCCCAGAAAGGCATGGAAGATGTTTCCAGGAAAAGGCAGTTTGACTCTCCAGTCACCTCTTTCCTTCCAGCTACGAGAAAGGCAGAAGTCTCCCTGTAACATGACAAGGGTGACAGGAGCTGGCTGGGCCCCCGGTGTACAGGCCACGCCAGGGGAGGGCTTTGTCTGCGGTCAGCACAGACACAGCACTGAACACGTCAGCCTGTCTCTTTTGCTTATGATTGTTAATTTTTAACAACAGCATCTCAGGACTGACGACACAGCTCAGTCAGTGAAGGGCTTTCTGCACAAGCGCGAGGACCTGAGTTTGATCCCAAGAGTCCATGAAAAGCTGGGTTCTGGGGTGTGTGTGTGTGTCTGTAATTCCAGTCTAGTCACATGGATGAGCTCCAGATTCAGAGAGAAACCTCTCAAAAAATAACGTGCCGCCGTGGTGGCGCACGCCTTTAATCCCAGCACTCTGGATGCAGAGGCAGGCCGCTCTCTGTGAGATCAAGGCCAGCCTGGTCTGCATAACGAGTTTCAGGTCAGCTGTGGCTACACGGTGACCCTGTCTCAAAAAGACCAAAATACCAAATCAAACTAAACAAACAAAAAAATAAGGTGGAATTAAGGTGGAGTTGAGGAATGACATTCACATGTTGACCCCACATCTCTATGTGCATGTGCACCACACAGACACATGCACACTTGCACATCCATGCACAAATATTATGAACATATACACCGAGAGACAGAATATCAGGTAATCCAGACAGATGCTGAACCCACCACGTAGTTGAGGATGAATTTTACCTTCTGACCATCCTGCCTTCATCTTCTGAGAGCTGGCATTACAGGTGTATACCACCACACCTGGTTTATGTGGTGCTGGGGATCAAACCTAGGGTTTCACACATGCTAGACAAGCACTCTACCAACTGAACCACATGCCCAGCCCTGTCTCTATTGCTTTCAGGACTGGGTATTGATATGTCACAATTTCTTTTTTTTAAAATTTATTTTTATTTTATATGTATGAGTGTATTGCCTGCATGTATGTGAGTGCACTGTGTCATGCAATGCCACAGAGGTCAGAAGAGGGCTTCAGATTCTCCTGGAGTTAAGGACGGTT
>NW_008340140.1:1745175-1747702 GCF_000622305.1 Nannospalax galili | reverse complement strand
TAAAGAATTTCCCAGATTAGATTGACCTGTGGCCATGTTGGTGAGGGATTTTCTTAATTGCTAGTTGATGTAGGAGGGCCCAGCCGACTGGGTGGTGCAATCCCTAGGCAAATCTGTCTGGGCTGTATAAGACAGGTAGCTGAGCGAGCCAGAGGAAGCAGGACAGTGAGCAACATTCCTCCATGGTCTGTGCTTCAACTTCTGCCTCCAAGTTCCTGCCCTGCTTGAATTCCTGAATTCCTGGCTCAACTTCACTGAACATAGACTATAAAATATAAAATGAAGCAAATCCTTTCCTCCCCAAATTGGTTTTGGTCATAGTGTTTAGTATACTAACAGAAAAGCAAACTAGGAAAAAAACTAAGATGTGTCTTGGGTGTATCTCAACGAAGGCTGTATTATAAGCAGTCTTTGCTTCCAATTCACCATGAAATGATCACTGTAGAAACAGGCCCAAAAGATCATATGAAAAAGGAACACTCCCAGGACCCAATACTGATTTCTCTAGTTGTATTCCAAAAGAAGTTTAGTGGGAAAAGCTCTAACATCTAGTAGAAAAACTTCCTGTGTCATAAGCCTTCATGTATTTTTGTAAACGAACACTTCAAAAGCAATCCTGCAAACTATCTAACACTTATTTCTTTATTTAAAAAATGTTTTATGTGTATGAGTGTTTGCCTGCATGTATGTGAGTGCACTGTGTCATGCAATGCCACAGAGGTCAGAAGAGGGCTTCAGATTCTCCTGGAGTTAAGGACGGTTCGTAGCCACCATGTGGGTGCTGGGAATTGAACCCGGGTCCTCTGCAAGAGCAGTCAGTGCTCTTAACCCCTGAGCCATCTCTCCAGCCGCATGTCACAATTTCTTAATCTTCTTGGGCCCACCCACCTAGTGCATAGGTCTGCTCTGACAGGAAGGGCTGCCCCGTCTCCTTTTCACCCCCTACTTCAATCTTCTCTGTGCTTTTCTTCCCATTCTATGGGAACCAGGAAGGTAATGTGGGCCTTCACAAGCATAGCAAGGCTCTTGGGTCTTATTTTGAGAGAGACATGAGCTTTCTGGGGCGTTTGATCAGAGACATTATTGAATATGACTTTCGTTTTTGAAAAAGCTTTTCTCAGCCAGGCTCGATTGCACGTGTCTGTAATCTGAGCACTTGGGAGGCAGAGACAGGAGGATTGCCACAAGTTTGAGGCCAGCTTGGGCTGTATAGTGAGTTCCAGACCAGTCACAGCTACATAGCAAGTCTTTATCTCAAAAAACAAAAACAATCCCCCAAACCTCCATCTTCTACCTACTGCAGTAGAGGAATATGGCATATGTGTGTATGCATGTGAGTAAAGTTTTATGCATATATAAGCACATATGCATGCATACATGCAGGCACATACACATACATAAAGTTGTTTGTAAGCGCTGTACGTATGCTCTAATAACTGGACTCTAAAGCTACAGACCCTTCCACTAAAACTATGTGTTAGCCCCTCCTCCTCAATTCCTTTCCTTCTGGAAGTAGGGAGTTCATGAAGAGGGAAAATGGGAGCCCAGTGCCCTTTGGGGTTCTAACACACTCCATCTGCTTCCTGGGATGTCACGTGACCTATGCCTTTCATTTCCTGTGCTGTGGGAACCTGTGGGAGATGTTTGTGATGCTGAGGGAAAGAACATGAAATCTTGCCAGGAAATTGATTTCTTGGATGCTTTGGTAAAAGCTGGTGTCCACCAGGTCACAGCCCGATTCTTTCTCCACAAAACATGAGGGACCTTCTGCTGTTAATGAAGTATTGTATGTATTTTTAGAAGAGTGTTGAAGAGCAAAAGACATGAGCCAGAATGAGAGAGCTGGCATTCTAGTGTAGTGTGTGTGTGTGTGTGTGTATGTGTGGGTGTGTGTGTGTGTGTGTGTGTGTGTGTGTGTGTGTGTGGTGTGTGCATGGACTTTTTTTTTTTTACAAAACAACATGTTTTCTCTGATTATTTTATCAGATAATAGCGATTAATCTTTTTATTTTTATTTTGTTTTTATTGAATTTTTGTGTATTTTATACAGAACATCTCAAAGAATATTAATCATCTTTATACCCCCGTCCCCACCAGCACCCTCCCATAGCTCCCCCACTGGAGCCCATATACTCTGTCATCCCTATTAAGGCCCACTGTGTCGTCAGTGTCTCTAGACATTCCCAAGTGCAAGCCCATCCACCGAGGCCTAGTCATCCACCGAGGCCTAGTCGGCCTATCTAGAGTCCCTTGTTTTAGAAGGATCATCTCTTCTTCACCTAGCAGCAATCAGTTGCCAATATTTCTTCAGATAAGATTTGAGTCTACTGTTCATTTTCCCAGTTCTATGCTGGGTTTTTCTTTTTTTTAATTTTTACAAAAACTTTACTGAGAACTTCATGCATGTATTTGAAGTGTTTTGATCAAATCCATGCCCACTCCCTTCCCTCCAACATTCCCCCCTCTGAAGAGGTAACCCTAAAATCTTTTAAGGATTAGATACAAGCTCCCAAATACTTTTGACAAT
>NW_008340140.1:1737639-1745114 GCF_000622305.1 Nannospalax galili | reverse complement strand
ACTGGCTACATTTCTTTGGGGTCTTTTTACACTAACTGTCTAGCCAATTCCTACCTCCTATTCTTATCACGCTATCCTCTGAAGGGGTTACCCAAATTGCCAGTAGGGAATAGGGATGCAGACTGCTCTGGCTTCTTCCATGCTGAATAGGGACGCAGGGTGAGGCAATTGGAGAACCCTTTTTGAATAATCCAGTGAGGGTCCAATGACGCTGCTTCACCCTCCTTTAATAAATCAGCACAACCATCAACAAGCCCAGTTGTGTTGATGGTTAGTGATCATGCTCAGCTGAAGGATTGATGATGGTAGTTATTTCATGCAGAAGGGACTGCTGTATAGCATCAGACATGTTTTTAAGGTGGACATTTCTTTGCAAATAGCTCTTACTGAAAATTGATTACCAAATTCAATGACAACTAAAGTGGTCTCTCTCTCTCTCTCTCTCTCTCTCTCTCTCTCTCTGTGTATGTCTGAGGCATCTATTTTAAGGAGCTAAGTGATGATGGTAGTTATTTCATGCAGAAGGGACTGCTGTATAGCATCAGACATGTTTTTAAGGTGGACATTTCTTTGCAAATAGCTCTTACTGAAAATTGATTACCAAATTCAATGACAACTAAAGTGGTCTCTCTCTCTCTCTCTCTCTCTCTCTCTCTCTCTCTGTGTATGTCTGAGGCATCTATTTTAAGGAGCTAAGAAGATATCTTTGGTCAAAAATTCTAACAGCTGGAGGCTGGAGAGATGGCTCAGTGGTTAAGAGCACTGGCTGCTTTTGCTGAGGACCCGGGGTTCAATTCCCAGCACCCACATGGCATCTAACAACTGTCCATAACTCCGGTTCCAGGGGATCCGACACCCTTTTCTGACTTCTGTGAGCATTGCATGACACAGGTGCATTTACATACATACATACTCATAGATATAAAATAATAATAAAATACTAAAAAATCCTAGCAGCTGTTTATAAACCTAGATGTTCAACTGTGTTTGTGATCTTAATAGACCATTCATTAAAAGTGGGTTGTAACTTACTAGTGATACTGGATTTGTCCCAAAGTATTTTAATAGGTATAGGGGAAGTTCTAGGGGATTTTCTTTGAAATCTTTCAATTGATTCATAGGTTCTCCAAACAAGTTCATTTGGAATCAGACATTTCATATATCCAACTTTGCTGGGTGTGGTGGTGCATGCTTTTAATCCCATTATTTGGGAGGCAGAGGCAGGTGGGTTTCGGTTACTTTGATGCCAGCCAGGGCTATGTAGTGAGATCCTGTCCCAAACAAACAAACAAACAAACAAATAAAGTTAATTTTATACATCCAAGCCAGGGCTATGTAGTGAGATCCTGTCCCAAACAAACAAACAAACAAACAAACAAACAAACAAATAAAGTTAATTTTATACATCCAGTTTCCATGGCAGGGCGCTTTCCTGGTTTCTTCTTATTGTGATTTGAATCAGCCATGTACAGGGCATCCACCAAGCAGAGTCTCAGTTGGGATGCTACGTGAGGACCCACTCTTTTGGTTTAAAGGGGGAAAAGAGGTGCTGTGACCCACTGGCTTCTGTGGTAGCTTCCACGTTCCCCACAGAGCACCCTCATCCAGCTGCCTGTTCCCATCTCCATACTGTAGCCATGGCAGTGTTCCCAACATGCTTAAGATATAATCCCCTATGGTTGCCACGGAAAGCCCTCATTGGTGCCGTCTGTGGTCAGCCTCGTGGGCACACCCTTCTAGCTCAGATCTTCCACCAGCCTACACACAGGCCACTTCTTAGCCCAGTGCCCTCTCCCCACCCCAAACTCTGTTGTTCCTGCCCTTCCTGATGCCCCCTTCCCAGTAACCAAACAAGAAACAGCTCAAGCAGCCCTTTCTCAGAGGTGTGGTTCCTTACCAGAGAACAAGGTGGGCATGTTGCTTGCTTTATTCTTCAGGGGCATCATGGACCCTCCCTTCACAGAGCTTACCACAGCTGAAATCCAATGAATAATTGGGCAGTTTGTTGCTGAAGCCAGTTTCCCCCACCACAGCTTTACTGATGCATGATTTACATACTGTCAAATTCAATTCTTGGTAGTAAATTTATAGAGGTGTGCAATGATCACTAGAATCCATATTTAGATAGTTTCCTTTCTACTCCAAAGGTCTCTTGTGCCCACTTGTGATGGGTTCATGTCCCCAGCCTTTGGTACACAGCCTCTGAGGGCTTCCGTACTGTAACATGGATCAATGGGATTGATTCCCGCGGACCCTGAGGACAGGAACTGGCATATTTGTCCAAACTATAGTGTAGCACACCTACTACGTGCCATGTACTGAGGACAAATCTTTGAATAAACAAAACACATCCTCACATATTGTATTGAGGAAATTCTTTAAAACCCAAGTGAACAGACAAACATTGAAGCAACTGCAAGTGTGGTCAGTGTTACAACTACAGGGAGTCAGGAGAGGCAGAGCGCAGTGCTCCAGAGCCTGCCTCACGCCAGGAGAGTTTGTATCCTTGAGATGCTGTTGGAAGCCTTTTCCTGGGGAGAAATAAAGAAGTGTTTGTTCTGTCTAGAGGTGGTGCTGTGACAAATACCCTGAGGGAAAGCAACATAGGGAAGAAAGGGTTTATTTGGCTTGTGATTTAAGGTTACAGTCGGTCACTGTAAGGAGGTCAAAGCAGGGACTTCAAGCATCACATCTACAATCAAGACCAGAGAGAGAAAACTTGTAAACAGGCTTGCTTGCTTACTTGCTGGCTCTCCCCCATCTTACATTGTTCAGAACTCTGCCCAGGGAATGGTGCCTCCCACAGTGGGATGGATCTTCCTAGGTCAATTAACAGTCAAGACAGTCTCCCTCAGACAGGCCAACTTGACAGAGATAATGCCTCATTAAGTCTCTCTTGCCAGGTTACTTTATACTATGTCAAGGTGACCATTAAAACTCACCAGTCCAGGTCATGCACCATGGCATGACCCCCTGGGGAACCTTACATGCAGTGGCACCACTGATGAGTCCTGTCCACAGCATGGACAACTGAAGAAAGCCCATACCCACTGCTGAGTCATAACCCAGACCAGAGTCCTGCCTGGTTCAGTTGCTTACATCTAATCTCACGGAGGGAGGGGTCTTCTGAGCATCTCATAAAGGCTTTGTTAACCTCATGTGCCCCGTGAGCGAGTCTCCTCCACAAAGTTAACTGACCCAATGTCACGAGGGCCTCATACTATGATCACAGCTGCTCTGATTTCAGACAGCAATGGTTATATCTAATCCAGAGGACATAGCTACATAATACTCAACAGATATTTATTTAAATTGGTGTTAATTAAATGCATGCTGATCTAAGATGACTCAAAAGGTACCAACGAGCACTCATTATGTTTCTTCTTACTATCATTGGTGGGTTTTGGAGCTGAGGTGAGCACAGATCCATCCAGGGTAGTCATGATGAGTCAGAGTTGGAGAGAATGTGGTTGCGTCCCTCGAGACTGGAAAGAGGAGACACTCAGCAAATCAAACAGCTGTGGAATGGCCTGTGGAGTCTGCAAAAGGGCGCAGTCACGTGGTGGCAATTTGTAGCTCAGCTCTGCTAATGATTTGCTCGGGGCTGATGGTAAAAGCACTTCACTACCTGTAATAATCATGACAGATACAGTGTAGGGGGGAGTGACTTCCAATTCCTAGTGTTTTGCATAAATTATCCATGTCTTTATACTCACTCCAGCATGTGGAGGTTATACATATATTGTTATTAAAAATAACTTGACAACAATGATAACAATTAGAAACTTTATTATTGTAATTATCACCCTTACAGGCTGCATACGGATCTAAACTCCATGAATATTCATTGCTTAAATTTCACTGCAACTTAGGAAAGTCAACAATGTGCTGTTCACTAGATTATAAGCGCCATGAAGGGCCTCCTCACTTTTGTTTCTCAGTGTGATTCTCAGCCCAGCACAGTGATCAACGGCTGTTCATTTGGTTAAAATCGATGACTCCCCGTTTGACAGACAGGAAATTGAATCATGCTCTAGTACCTCAAAACGCGCTCAAGGTCAGGCAGGTGTTCAGTTGGGGTGTGAACCCAGAGGGTCAGAATCTGGATTCAGGCATTTAACCAGTGTTATTTGTTTGGTTTATGCTGTTCTTCTTCTTCTTTTTTTTTTCTTCTTTTGCAGTGATTCTCAGCCCAGCACAGTGATCAACGGCTGTTCATTTGGTTAAAATCGATGACTCCCCGTTTGACAGACAGGAAATTGAATCACGCTCTGGTACCTCAAAACGCACTCAAGGTCAGGCAGGTGTTCAGTTGGGGTGTGAACCCAGAAGGTCAGAATCTGGATCCAGGCATTTAACCAGTGTTATCTGTTTGGTTTATGCTGTTCTTCTTCTTCTTTTTCTTCTTTTTCTTCTTTTGCGTCATGAAGACCCAGGATGATCTTTGAGACTTTTTCTGACCCCAGATCAGAAACTCTCTCTCAGCCTCTTGTCTATGAATTACATGCATATATTTTGGTGATGAGCTAGAGGTGATAAATTGAGGGCTGAAGGGCTTATACATGTATGTCAGGAACGGGTATTTGTGGAAACATCCACAGCATCTCTCTGCATCTTTCCTAGCATGGAAAAATGGAATGTCCTGGGAAAGACTGACATCATTCCTACCTCCACAGTCCACACAGTGGAACAGCATGCGAGCTGTCGGTCACTGGTGTTATGGTTTGAATGTGCAATGTCCCCCACAGGTTCATGAATTTTAAATACTTGGTCACCAGCTGGTGGTGTTATTTTGGGAGGTTGTTGAACTTTTGGGTGCAAGGCATGCCTGACAGAGGTAGATTACTGGAGGCAGACCTTGAAGATTAGAACTTAGCTCCACTTGCAGTCAGAGCACTCTAGAGGCTTCCTGACCCACCAAAATGTGAACAAACCAGGGCTAGAGGGATGGTTAAGTAGGCGGTTAAGAGCACTGACTGGTCTTGTACAGAATCCATCTGAAACTCTTCAGATGGCCGTCATCCCAAAGCAAAGGTGTGTGCCTTCCAGAACTAGGCAGGCGCTCTTGTGTAGAGTGAAAGCCCATCTTCAGTGTGGGGTGCGTGCATATCCTTGTGAGTTCACGTTGACTTCTGAAGGTGGACGCTCACGAAACTCAAGCATGAAGCTGCCTGGCATCCCTGTTGGAATCTTATACGGACTCTACCTTAAAAATGTCCCAGGTGGAATAACAACAGTCTGAGTTGGTGCCTAATGCCACCTCGTCTAGGGCACTTTTTATTACATTACCCTGGCTTATAGTCTTTACAGCAAGTGCACTTACCTGATAGGACCTTGTTTATGTCTTCATTCAATCTTTTTCCTCCTCCCAAAAAATTAACTGAAGTTGCTTTCAATGCCTACAACTCTGGCTGGAGTACCGGATACTCGGATACTCAGTAAGTATTCATCACAATAAGGACTGACCGATGGAGGAGAGACACACTTCTGTCTTCTGATCCCCGTTCCCCACACTGTCCACTTACCCGGCTTCAACCTTAGCTAGGTAACCAATATTAACAGATGACATGAAGCAGATAAAAGAACTCTCTATAGTAAATATAAATATTTTTATCTCAATAAGAATGACACAATGTAATTATAAATCTCTTAAGAATAATTTTTTATTATGGACATCCCTCTTGCTCAGTATTGATATACAATAATCCATAATGTGGATAAGAACCATGTTGATTATTATATGCCTTCACATTATTTAAAGTTTTCCCATCATATACTATGCTGCCATAGATATCCCGACTATGATATGTGATTATGTGCGATATGTGCATGTTTCTGCTGCTTCAATGGAATGCTCCAGAACCCCCTAAATGGGTAACATAACAGATTACTTTGGATGTAGCAGCTAAGACAGCATACATAGATTATTTCACTATTACTACGGGGACAAGAACAGCTATATCCAGGGACTCATGAGGCTGCAATCAAGGTACCTGAGGGGAACGTGTCCTTTTCCTAAGGCTTGGCTATGGCCTGATCCACTCCCAGCTCATTCTTGTTGGCTCTTGGTCCAGGGCTTCTCTAATATCACAGAGGCCACCCCAGCTCTCTGTCATGTGGCCCTCTCTCTCCCTCTCTCTAGCAAATCCCCAGGCAGGCTTTGTGCTTCTTTAACGTAAGTGTGAGGAGATGAGTACAGTGGTGTGGACAGGTAATCCAGGCCCTAGGGAGGCTGAGTACAGTGGTGTGGACAGGTAATCCAGGCCCTAGGGAGGCTGAGGCAAAAGGTGTGCAAGTTCCAGGCCTGGATATCTAAGGAGACTTCGTCTCAAAATAAGCAAACAAAAACAAGGGAGTTAGAGGCTGTTAGAAGGGAGTCTTATGAGCCTTGTCTAGTCATTCATTATGTTTGTCATAGTTTGTGGATTAAGGGAGTCATGCCATCTGCCTGTACTCGAGGAAGAAATTATATAGGGGGTCTGATTATTGGGGGCCACATTTTGAAATGTCCGCAAGGACACTAGAGTTAAGTCATATCCACAACTGAATCGTACTAGATACTATCAGATTATATTATATGACTCAAAGCATTTCAATCCTGCTTTCTACCAGCAGTAAGATTACCTGCTCCTCCAACTTACTGGCCACTATTTTTCAAATGCGTCTATTTCACTAATTTCAAGAGGTCTAAGGTGTATTTATAAGGTTTTATTTAGTTGATACAGAATCACTTGTGGTTTACTTCCAAGCCACAAGTAACTGAGTTTGGCATGAACAGAGGTGGAAAAGTCAAAAGTCAGACATGATTTGATTTAGACTCAGCAGTGGCCCGGTTATATGATCTTTGGAGAATTTCTCAAACTCTCTATGCCTCCATTTCCTTCTCTATAACATGAAATAAAAATTAACAGTAATTTTGTTGAGTACTACTTCAGGGAAAAATACACAAAAATTACTTAGCCTAGTGCCTGGGAAATAGCTGCTGGCTTAGTGAATGTATAGTGTAATTGCTGGCTCCTCTTCCTCCTCCTCTTCCTCCTCCTCCCCTTCCTCCTCCTCCCCTTCCTCCTCCTCCTCTTCCTCTTTCTCCTCCTCATCCTCCTCCTCCTCCTCCTCCCCTTCCTCCTCTAGCAACATCAGCATCATTATCAGCAGCAGCAACAGCAGCAGCAGCAGTAGCAATATCTCCAGCTCCATTACAACCTTATATATAACACAGACTTCCCTATAGTATCTCTCTATCAATCATCCACATATCCATTCATCTATTATCTATCCATCTATGCACCTATATTTTCATATTAATATATATAGCCATAGATAATTACCATCTACCCATTATCTACCTATCTATTTGTTCATCTATCTTCTATCATCCATCCAACCATCTATCCATCTATGCAGTATATATATTATCTATCTATCATCTATCTATCTATCTATCTATCATCTATCTATCTATCTATCTATCTATC
>NW_008340140.1:1730554-1737626 GCF_000622305.1 Nannospalax galili | reverse complement strand
ATCTATTTATCCCATCCATTTATTATCTATCTATCCATCTATCATCTATCTACCTACCTAGTCACCTACTTACCTAAAGAGAGGCTGAGAGAACCACAATATGTTACAGAACTTGGATTTCTGATCTTTCAAATCTAGCTTCTTGACTGTTTATTAAAAGTTTAACCACATAGCAAGCTGTGTTTAAGGAGAGAAGACCTTTGTCTGGTTTGTGATTCAAACATGAAAAATTAAAGCCCTGATTCAGGTGAACTTAATTTTGGATCCCAGGTCTGCCATAAACTCCGTTTGCTTTGGTAAGTGGCTGATTTTGAGCCACAGGGTCATAATTCATAAGTAGAGTTGAAAAATAATCAGTGAACGAAATAAGCTTTTGACTACAGGCCTCTGTTAGAAAAAATGCACACATGCATGTGTGTGCATGTGTGATGTGTGTGTGTGTGTGTGTGTGATAGAGGGGAGAGAGAGAAGAAGAGTAGAGAAAGAGAGAGAGAGAGAAAGAGAGAGAGAGAGAAACTTAGTTCCATTGAGTGATTAGTGGGGTGGGGTAGGTGTGTTGGTAAGGTTGCTGGCTAGGTTAGAGAGGATGGCTAGAGGGGCCTCTTCCAGAAAGAAGCATGACACAGAAACCAGAAACACAAGCTGCTTTGGAAAGTATTTATGAGCCTGAGATTCCAAATTGTGGCGTTTGTGCTTAGAATGATCTGTCCTGACTTTTGGTGTCTTTTCCTAATTAGTACCTGCAGTCTCTCAATAAATATTTGAGTTTTGAGCTAACAGAAGCAGAATTAAAGATCCAGACCTACGAAGATGTGAACCAAACATCCAGGTCAGGAAAGAGGTGCTGAGCTCCCATCACCAGGCAGTGCAATAGCAGGAGAAACCACAGTAGCATCCTGTCTTCTGAGACCAAAGCTAAAGTCCTCTGTGGATTTGTGTGTCTGTAACTGACCACACACAAACATATGTGTTTGCATGGTGTCAGGAAGGAGAGTTCTAGAGTCTTACATGACTACTTTTAAAATACTTCCATCACCATCAATGTTTTGAAGTACTGAAAGCTTGTTTTCAGGATCATCTCTCCTCACTGGAATCCTTCCAAGTGTCCCACTCCCCCATCTTTGATTTTCCAGAAGTTCTCAGCAGCATATGCAATACAAATTTCATTTAGAGCAGGTTTGGGGCGGAGCAGACCTGTTTCTTCACCCCTTTGCTTCTCAAATGGATTATTTCATTTCCTTATTTACACAGTGAAACAAAATCAATCCGAAGTTGTCCTCCCCACCGCCCCCCAGGACACGTGACTGTCCAATCCCAGGAGAAGAGGGCTTAAATTGTGTGAGCCATTCCTTAATGCAGGACAGAGCACTTAATTACAGTTTATCTTCGCAGATGTGGAACCCATGGTGATGTGGCCGGTTGTGGGCAGCTGCAGCCATCTAGGTTTCCTGCTGTGTTTTTTATTTTGAGAATGAACTTGTTTGTAACAATCAGATTTGCAGGATGATAGCTTCCCAGGCTCTGGAAACGGAGAATTTCGTTGCTTTTTAAATTGCGGAGCTCTCGTTAGCACTGCAACTGTGCAGTAGACAGAATCAAAGCAAAAAGAAAATAACCGTTATTTGAGGACTGAGCTACAGCTTTGGTCCAGTCCGGCTACAGAGATTGCAGCTCTCAAATTATTGGCTGTCCCTGCTCTTTACCCATGATGCCCTGCGTTACTTTTAATTCGCAGATTCTAGTTTATGTTACTATACTCGACTTTAGTTCAATTGCAGCCTCTTAGCATTTTTACTACCGAAGTGTCTGAGATTTTAAGTATATCGTTTTTCCTCACACAAAGCAAGAGTAAGAACGTTTGCATAAAATGGAGATACAGCAATATAAGGATGTCTTAGACAAGTTTGGAATCCTTCTGCATTTGGTTAATAGGGTAAGGAAGCAGTTTTCAGAAAGATCAGCCAAGGAGGAAAGCGCTATTTTGCAGACTCTGGGCTGCATTCCTACTTGTGAGTTTTAGCTTGGTGTTTGCAAAAGCACAATGAAGCCATCAGGAAAGAATGAACTACCCGATAAGAAAGTTTAGGCTTCTCTGCGTCAGCTGTCTCTAGAAACAAGGTTTTGCCACAGATGAGTTGAGCTTGTCACTGAGACTTCTGTTTTCGGCGCACCGTAAATTGGAGACAGGGACAAAACACAGTGAAATCTAAATGAGTCTCCACGATTGAAGGGAGGCTGTTTAAGGCCAGCGGGCCCAGGAAGATGTTCCAATGTGCTGCAATTGGACAGCTGCCGGGCAGAAAGGCTTCCAGGTCGATAGTTATGTGCCTGGCTAAGTTGCCTGACATCCACTTGATGACTTAGGTTTCAAGATTTGGTGCAGACAGCCAAGGTTCAGAGGACAGTTGCTAAACATCATTGAGGTATTCCTATGCATAATAAAATGTTAATTTCCCATTACTTTATTTGCACATGACCATCTCCAACTTGATTTATATTGAAACTGATCTTGGGTTGCTCAAATAAAAAATAATGTCAAATTCATTACAGCAGTCCAATCAATGCATCCAAGTCCTGGAATCTTTGTTTTGTTGTGGGTCAATTCTTGTAACGGCCCCAAACGGAGTCCTTAAACTGTAACAGCCAAAGTAACTTCATGTTCTTCATTTTGCATAAAACAGCCGCTTCAAGCTTCAAAGGCTAGAAAAACAGCCAGCTGCAAGCTCAGGTCTGAACTTAGCTGCTTCCCCTTAGAAGAGTGCTTCCTTTGGAGGAGCCGACCTTGGTCACCTCCCAGACACTGCACCTGTTCTTCTACCTGGCCAAGAAGACTCAATAACAACAGTAATCAGAAAGTGCCTTACTGTCAAGGGCTTCATTCCTCTACTGAGAGAAGGACTAATACAAGCTTGTTCTGGCGTCTGAAGTTTGCTTATCTGCTAACGTGGACCATCCTGACCCTACTCAGGACCAACTGGCATTACTCATGTGTGATGACATTCCTATGGTATTTGTGGTTTTTGCCTTTATAAGCTAGATTCACCCTCCCATCAGGGCCATGGGTCCTGAATCTGACCAAGGGATCACAGATAACTATAGCCCTAATAAATTTGACCAATTAAAATTTGAATTGGGTCTCCTGGTCTTTTCCCGGTGGTTTCAAACTCTGTAACATCCCTCCACTAGAGTTTCAGTTATAGAGAAAAAAGAAGCAGGGAGCTTTCTCTGAGAATTGACTGTGACAGCAAAGGAAGCCGCTTGACTTGGTTACATGTGCTGCTTGATATTTTATCTTTACCATGGTGATGCTCTGGTGACAGAAGAATGCCCTGCCCTAGAGCAGAATCATCTGAAGTGAGGAGCTGGCACATGGGACACCAGGAGGGGTTTGCCTGTGACCAAGTGAATTAGTGTGCTGCTGCTGAAGAAAAACACAGACTTAATAATGAAACCAATCACGGTTGTCCTATGTTATGTTCTGGAAGTCAGATCGTCTAGAATCAAACCACCACAGGATTGCATGTGTGAATACCCTAGAGGGGAATCAGTGTCCTTGCTCTGCAGGTCCTGGGGACCACTGCAGCCCCTGAATGGTGGCCATTTCCTCCATCTTCAAAGCCAGCAGACTTAAACTTACAAATCTCTCTCTGACCTCTGATCAGCCTTGACTGACTGGATTATCTTGAGATCTTTGACTTAATTGCATCTATGAAGTCCCCTTTGCCATGCAAAGGTGATACATTTATATATTCTGGGGGTTCAGATATAGTCATCTTTGGGGGCAGGGTGGATATATTTAGCCTATTTTACCAGGATTTGCAAACAGTATTGTGAGAAGAATACCAATCTTATTTTTCTGGGTGTCACCAGACCACAGATTGCTTGGCCTGTCAATTTTATGGGTTTTTACAACAGTCCGGGTTATTCTAAAACCAAGAATAAGCCCATTCATTAGGTTTATTTTGTTGTCACTGTGTTTATAAGCATCACACTCCCAGTTTCAAAGTCTTTCATCAAAGCCAGCCATGGTGGTTTGAATGAGAAATGACTCCTGTAGGCTCAAGTATTTTGGTCCCAGTTGGTGGTGCTGTTTTTTAGGAGGTGCAGCCTGGATGGGGAAGTACCTTACTGGGTGTACATTTGCTTTGAGTCTTTACAGCCTTGCCCTACCTCTCACTCTGCTTACTGTGTGTGGAAAAATGTGATCAGCTAGCTTTCTGCCCCGCCATTATGGACTCTCTCTCTGGAACCATAGGCCAAAATAAACACTTTCTTCTAGAAGTTGCTTCTGGTCACGACATTTTAATCACAGCAACAAAAAAGGTTCGAATACACCAACTTTCACAAGTTGACCGCAACTGGAAATAGGTATCTGAGGATATTGATCACAAACACTTGGGCCTGAACTTCTGTTCTGAATAGATGCAGGCTTTGATCGCAGGGACTATCACTGATCTACCTATTTCCTTTGTCTGAAAATGCAAAAATAAGCCCGTTGCCCTTTGTTGAGTTCTCATTCCCACTTCCCACCTCCATCTTCCTTTAGAGGCTGTAGCTGGTCTCATTATTTCTGTAGCCTCTTGTTACCACCATGTTTACAACCCCAGCGGCTCAGGTGGAGCTAGGAGAGTAATTTTTCATGAAGAGGAAGAACTGGTACACTTAGGAGCTCTGGAGTCACACTGCTGGGGCTCTAGTGGTTTCCATTCTGTGCTGGCTGTGTCATATCAGACGGAAGGCAGAGCTGTCCCTAGACTCTGTTTAATTACCTGGAAATAAGGACAAGGACAATGACCCTATAGCATTACTTTGGTTTGGTTTATGGGTTGGACATGATGGTTCTGCCACAGAACAGATGCTCCATAAATGTTGCCTCTTTCTCATTTCTCTGACAAATCATACCAGTATTCATCAAAGACTCCACAGAGAAAAGAAATTTCCTTCAATGCCCCCCTCCTCTCTCCCTCCCCTCCTCCCTTCCTCTCTCCCCCCCCCACCTTGGATTCCATCTTTTCTTTCCCCTCCTGCCTCTATTCTTTAGTTTTTCTTTATCAACCTAATCTGGAAATGGAAACAAGACAAAGTGAAAGAAATATTTCTTACTTTGAATCTTTATAGCCACCTTAGTCATCAGGAGGCGAATTAAAGAGCCTCTTTCCCCATTTGTCTCTGGCCACCTGTCCTCCTCCACTCAGGTAGATTACTCCAGTCACTGCCTCCCTCCTGGAGTGAGGGATTGGTGAACAGCTGCCCCTCTTCCCTTCCATACCTATCCCGTTTCCTCGGTATCTCTCTTCATATAAGGAATCATACCCTATTTACTGAAACACACCTCAGGTGTGTACTGGCGCCCTGTGCTCTATATTCTTTCGTACATTTTGGTAACCGTCACTCACCAGACCCGCTGTCATTCTTCAGTGTATTCCTTCCTGACTTGTGCCAATGCTTTGCTTTGAATGATGTCTCCTTGCTACTTTGTGACTCTGTGTGTCCCTATTTCAATTCCTTCAATAAGACGCTCCAGACCTAAGAGCCAGACGTCACAGGAAGACACAGGAAGTGTTCATTCTCTCAGACAAGCCACCCCAGCTCTTGCTCACACTCACTGATTCCTGGGTAATTGTAGTTCACTTACTCCTCCTGCCTCCTCTACTGAATATCACATCCCCTCAAGTTCTTGGTCCCTGCCATCTTTAAGCCCATGTTGCCTGTGAGGATGGCACTGCAGGGTGTGTCTTGACTGGCATGAGTTGCTGCCTTTTTATTGTTTAAAAAATTTCTTTATAGAGGCTGGAAAGATGGCTCAGTGGTTAAGGGAACTGGCTGCTCTTGCAGAAGACCTGGGTTCAGATCCCAGAACCCATGTGGTGGCTAACAACTGCCCGTAACTCCAGTTCTAGGGGATCCAGTGGCTTCTTCTGCCCTCTGAAGGCATGCATGCACATGATACATTGCATGCACGTGATACATGCATGCTCGTGATGCACATGCTTTATGCAAGCAAAGCATTCATACAAATAAAAATAAATTTCTTTATAAAGGGATTCCATCCCCCTATTTTTAATCTAGGAGCTGTAGATAAGTTTATCCACAGATACGTTTATGCAGACATCTGTGAATAGAGAAAACAGATGTGATGGAAACAGAAAATACAGAGGCGAGAGCTGGCTGAGGACAGGCTTTGGGGCTCAAGTGACCTGACTTGAACTCCAGCTCTTCCTCTTTCTCTCTGTAAGATGTTAGGCAGATAGTGTTGCTTCTCTATTTGTGTTTATTTTGTTTCTTTCTTCTTCTTTTTTTTTTTTTGTAAAAATGGGTTTGATTTTTCCCCTCTATGTTCTTGTTAGGCTAATTGGCGTAGTATGTGTGTATTACAGACTGAACTGTGACACCTTCCCCTCCAAATTCATAGATTAAAACTCTGACCACCTTGTGATTATCTACGGACATAGGGTCTTTGAGGAGGCAGTTGAGGTTAAGTGAGATTTTGAATAGAGAGCTCTCATCCAACAGGAGCAGTAGGAATGCTTATAAAAATGTGAAGAGGTTAGTGTGGGGGGGTGAGCCTCTGAGGACACAGTAAAAAGCAGGCTACATCAGACAACAGCCCTGCTGACAGCTTCATCCTGCGCTTCCTATCAGACTGTTGTCTAAGCGCCTCCAGTTCTGTGGTGTTTTGTTACGGCAGCCCCAGTTTACTGTGGCATGCTCTATTCTTCATGACTACGTATTTACATAGGTTTAGTAAATTACCCGTTATCTCCAATGGTGCAGGTCAAACCACCACATTTTCAAGTTGGAAAGGCCTGGTGTCCAAGTTAGAAACGCCTGATACATTATTGTTTTTGTTTGTTTGTTTTGAGACAGGGTCTCATGGTGAAATCACAGTTGATCTTAAATTCGCAATATGTTCCAAGATCCAGGTTGATGACCAGTATTGTAGCTGAATTCATAAGTTTATAAAGTTTATAAAACTTCAGTCAACTAGCTTCCTTCCTTCCTTCCTTCCTTCCTTCCTTCCTTCCTTCCTTCCTTCCTTCCTTCTTCCTTCCTTCCTTCCGTCTTTCCCTCC
>NW_008340140.1:1638052-1730463 GCF_000622305.1 Nannospalax galili | reverse complement strand
AGCTAACTCCCCAACCTTCCTTCCTTCCTTCCTTCCTACCTTCCTTCCTTCCTTCCCCCTCCCTCTCCTTCCTTCCTTCCTTCCTTCTCCCTCATTTTTAAATTTTTCTTGAAACAGGGTCCCCCTATAGCCCTAGCTGGCCTGGAACTCACTATGTAGACCACTCACTATGTGGCCTCAATCTCACAGAGATCTACCTGCCTCTGCCTCTTGAGTGCTGGGAGTAAAGGTATGTGCCACCATGCCCAGCCTCAACCTAGGTTCTTAAGAGATGATCCTGGTAGAGTTTGTTTGAGAGTGTGGGTCATAACAGACTTACAGTAAATATTTGCTCAGTAGGTCAAGGATGGACATGAATTTCCGTTGACTGGGAGGATAAGCAAAGACAGAGACTCAAGAACCAAAACACACTGAATTCAGTAGCTCCCTTGGAAGCTTGAGTAAATTGTAAATTCCAGATTGGTGTTCTGGTTAGTAAGTCCTTTGATGTCAACCCCATAGAACCGTTGGACCAGCACATGGAAGAAATGTACCCGGGCTCCAGATCAGAATAGAATCTTTCCCTTTATTGCTTTCCTGTCTCTATGAAAACATTCCAGAGGAAACAACTTCAAAGAGGAAAGGCTCATTTTGGCTCATGGTTGCAGAGATGTCAGAGTATGATCAATGGATCCTTTGTTTCTGGAGTCCCTACAAGGCAGATGATCATGGTGGGGAGGGCATGGTGGAGAAAAACTGATGGTTTCATGGTGTCAGAGAAGCAGGGGAAAAGGGCAGGGAGAGGAGAGAGAGGGAGGAGAGGGAAGAGGGAAGAGAGAGAAGAGGGAGAGGAGAGAGGGAGGGAGAGGGAGAGAGACTGGATCAGGATATACCCCTCAAGGACATTCTCCTAACTACCCAACCCCCTAACAAGGCCCTACCTCCCGATAGCTCAACAAATTATGAATTCATCAATGCATGAATCCATTGACAAGGTTGAGCCCTCATGATCCAGTTGCTGGATGAATCCATTGATGATATAAGTACCCTTGTGGTCGGTTACCTCCTTCACACCCCACCTCTGCATGTTGTTGCACTGAGGATGGAACACATGAGTTTTGGGGGCGGGTATTTCATATTTAAATCATGATACATGGTAGTGTGTTGACAACAGGGATTTTGTTGTTGTGTGTAGAAGAGTTCCCATGCTAAGGTCGGTAGCTTGTAGACTTTTCATATTTGGAGTTAGGGTCCCTGGGGTGAAGAGGGAAATGAATTTCCTGTGAAGGTACCTGCAACCAGTGCTTCTTTCCAGGACTAATTTTAAAAAGCATTTTCCTCTTAATATTGTCAGAAGAATGCTGTGCAGTGTGAATTTATATCTCCCATTTTCCAGAAAGCAATACAAAACAGAGTTAAATATTTTAAAATTTTTATTGAATTTTTCTGTATTTCATACATCTTAATCATATTTAGACCCCTTTTCTCTGATCTGCACCTCTAGTAGCCCCCCACCAGATCTCATGCATTCTGTCATGCATAAACGTTTAGGCCCTATTGAGTCAAGCTTGCATCCCCAGATGTCCCTCTGTGTGAGTCCATTCACTGGAGCCTGCTTATTTTAAATTGCTTGCTTGGTAAAGGATTTTATTAATTAAGGTGCTTTTGTTATAGAAAGGGAGAAAAGCCAAAGTCAAACTAAATTTAGAAAGTGTGAGGAATTCATGGCTCACATTGTTATCTTCTCTGCTTCTTGGTTGACCTGAAGTAGCTTGACTTTAGGCACGCACATTTCGGACTTCCAGATGTGCAATGTCTCCAGATAAGAAACAAAAGATATTAGTGTCAAAGTAGTTCCATGAAAATTTTAGGATTCAGACTGAATTCCAGAATCAGGAAATGTGGTTAAGATGCAATATGCACATGTGGACGATGGTATTCACCACCATCCACCATTGGGAAATCAAGTCTGACAGATTCTTCTAGAACCTACCTCGTCACTCTCTATGGAAAGGCAATCTGTGCCTCTGTGAAGATTTGAATGAGAATGTCCTCCATAGGCTCTGAGTATTTGGACATTTTGGCCCCACTTGGTAGCGCTGTTTTGGGAGGTCTTAGATGATATGGCTACCCTGGAGGAAGCACAACACTGGGGGTGGGCTTAGAGAGCTCTTAAGCCCTGCAGGATCTCTAGTATCAATTGCTTCCTGTGCCTGCTTGAAGATGTGAGCTCTCTGCTTTCTGCTCCTGCTCCAGCCATCTCTGCCACCATGCCTCCCCGCCATGATGGACTGTAATTCCCATGGAACGATAAGCTCAAATAAACTCTTCCTTTTGTAAGTTCCCTTGGTCATGGTGTTTCTATCACAACAACAGAAAAGTAACTAATACAGCCTCTAATTGAGGTTAGGTGAATGAGAATGTCCCCCATAGGCTCAGAGTATTTGGATATTTTGTCCCCTTGATGAAATGTCATGAAAGAGATGCTATCTGACTTCTGAGGCTAAGTTACAAAAGACAGACTCTTTTCACCTGTCTGCCTCTGCAGACATCCACCTTGGAGCCCAGGCCATGTAGTTCTGGGCGGGAAATTCAGCTATGTTCTCAGCCAAGCATGACAGCCAGACCTGGAGATGAGTGATGATTGAGATGGTTCAGATCTGTGTGCCCCAGCAGATCTGGAGTGAAACAGCAGTGAGCTGTTGTCAGTGAGCTCAGCCCAGATGGCATAACTGTGGGCAAAGGACCAGCTGTTAATTGTCTTAAACCACTGTTTGGGGTGGGGATTTATTTCGCCGACAGCGTCATTGGACATTGATCATAACAGAGCTGTGTTACCATCCATGAAACTGGAGTTGAGAAAGGAGAGGGGTGAATGCAGCCGAGCCATTCGCAGCCTGGGGCACGAGGGCGGGAGGGAGGGAGGACACCACAGAAACTGGTGTGACAGCCAGAAGCCTGATGAGGCTTCCCTGCTGCAGACGAGGTGTCTTTTACAGGAAGCTTCAAACACTCTGAAGTTCATGCATTTTTGTATTTCAGGATGGTTTTCCTCCTTTATTCTAAGCTGCTCACAGTCAAGTTGGGACACAGTGTAAAGATATAAATTACAGTATAACAGGAAAGGTGATTATCCTTTCCACTAGAGCAGATAATTGAAGATTGACTGCATTAGATAGTGAGCGTTCTGTTTCCGCACATCAGACTGCGATGGTACAACTCACCAGGCCTAGAATGGCCCTTGAGATGCAGCTCGTTCCTCTGATGTCTAGACGGGTTTTGCTTATTTGTTTAAGTTTCCATATCAGAAAAGCCACCTGGGTCCAGAAGGCACACGGTAAACGTTAATTGAATTGTTTTGAACTTATGTTTCTGAATCGTATTCCATTTTCATATTGCGTATCTTCCTGGGTATTGGTCTCCAGACATCAATGGGAAACAAAGCCAACACATGTTGCTTACAGGAGTTTTACTGGAGCTTGGGGAAGAATTGGCCAACACCACACGGTGATAATGCATTAGTAATTTGTGAGGAGCCCCCAAATGGCAATACACTCCTGAAATACCTTCTGACGGCTGCACAATCACAGAATAATTTATAAATATGATCAATCATTCAGTATTCCAATTACCGAAGTCAAGACACATGAACACCGTTGAAGGAAATTAAAATTCTTCCCAAGTTCTAGCTGGCTATCAGTCATCTGTGCCAATGTTCAAGTGAGAAAATACATCTGGGGGATGTTTTTACATATCAGCTAGAATAACTGGCTTCCTGCTCTCTACATTGGGTGTGAATTCGCTGATGCATCTTCCCAGTTTCTACCCAACTTCTCCTTATGCCAAACTGCTCTGTCACCTGCTTCTAAAGACAATACAAAACAAGTCATTGGTGCCCTGTTGTCTGGAATTTATTTTGTGGGGCAGTGGGGATGTGTGGGTGCTTTGGCTGTTGTGTTCTGGGCTCCGACCTACCAGCTGGATTCTTTTTAGTCTATTTTGTGACAGACTTGTCGATCTCTAGGAACACAGACTGTCCCAGGAATTTGCTGCCCCACCCCTTCTCAGCTCATGTTCAGCAAAGCTTGCAGTCCATTTTACATATCTAATATTCATATTTAACTCTCTCTCTCTCTCTTTCTCGTATTCTAGTTCTAGGCATCAAACTCAGGGTTCAACTATGCTAGGTAAGCACTCTACCACTGAGCTATATCCTCAACCTCTTCTTATTTTTTATTTTGAGACAGGGTCTTATAAAGTTGCCCAGGCTGCCCTTGAATTCCTGTGGTAGCCCAGGCAGGACTTGAACTTGAGTCTTCATTCCTCAGCTGAGGCTGAGTAGCTGGAATTAGCCATCATGTCTAGCCTTTCTGGATAGGCTTTAAAGTTATATATCTTGCTTCTCTGTATTACACCTGCACAGTGTGGATATGGGTGTGGATGTGTCTAGAAGGTGTTTATAGACATATTTGTATTCTGTGTTTTACTATTTTGTGAATGTCCAAAATCACAGTAATTGGGAACTCCTAGAAAATTAGATGGAGTCTAATTCTCATTTCAAGCTCACCTGAAAATGATCTTAAACTTGATTGCATTTTAAACTTGGGTCATTCTAAAACGTTAGGTTAAAGCACATAAAATGACAGTTTGGGACAGTCCAATGCTGAATGTCAGTCATTCCATATGTTCAACTACTAGGAAGTACGTTTGCATTGGGTACCTCTTAGTTGCTCTGTGTTACATACCTGCTTGTGGGGTAGATATTTAAGAGAGGGAATGGGAATGCCTTGCTGGTCTTTCTTTCTAGAACACTGGAGACAGATGGTTCACACCTCAGATTGTCCACTGGGTGATTCTCCTTTTTAGGAGTACCTGAAAACCGCATCCATTTTCCTTCATCCGTCTGCTTTTTTTTCTTCCCCAGGAAAAGTATTTGCAATCTGGGAAATCTCATATCATAATGACATTTTCCCGATGCTCTTACACTGAAGGATAAAAGTTCTGCTTAAGAAGGGTACAGCAAAGATGTCTTGGCAGGTAAAGGTAACCTGCTGCTAAGCCTGTGGAACTGAATTCAGTCCCTGGGGACCCATGTGGTAGATGGACAGAATTACTCCCAGAAGTTGTCCTCTGACCTCCGGTTGTGGGTGCTGCCATGGCATGTAAACCCCCTACTCACACAAAATAAAATTTAAAAATATAATTGAAAAGTTAAATATTTTTTTTTTGGTCTTTTTGAGACAGGGTCTCTCTGTAGCCCCAGCTGGCCTGGAACTCGCTTTGTAGACCAGGCTGGCCTTGAACTAACAGAAATCTGCCTGCCTCTGCCTCCCCAGTGCTGGGATTAAAGGCGTGTGCCAGCATGCCTGGCAAAAGTTAAAATTTCTATTTTAAAAAATTCAATTTAAATTTTAAAATTTTGTTTTACTTTGAATGTCTGTGTATCTGTCTGTGGGTGTCTGTGTGTCTGTGCATGTGGGTTCCTGCAAGAGGTCAGAAGAGAGTATCAGATACCCAGACCAGCATTACAGGTGTACTGACGTCCAGCATGGGTGCTGGGAACCGAATTCCAGTCCTCTGGAAGAGCAGCAAGTGTTCTTATGCACTGAGCCATCTCCATAGCCCCTACATTTTAATTTTTAAAAATTGACTGAATACCCAGCAAAGCACGAAGAGGCTTTTTTTTTCCCCTGTCTTTTTCCATCTTCTGAGTGTAGATAACATTAGTGAAATGAATACGTAATTGAGAAACTTTGAAACTTTTGATAAGTAATATTGTTCCCTTCCCAGAAGGAAACTGCTGGATTTTGGGTTGCGATGAGAGATTTCTGCTTCTGAAACTGAGAATAAGCCAGGTGCGTCCCAGATGCCAGTTGGACTCCTGTGCAGTCATCAGTCCATCATCCCAGTGGATCTGGGAGCTGGTCAAATGCCAGTGTGTGTGGACAGTCTCTGAGAGGGGACTGACATCACACAAGTTCCATCTGCAAGATGTGTGTGTGTGTGTGTGTGTGTGTGTGTGTGTGTGTACATACAGAGTCTTTTAAACCAGAGATTTGATCTTTTGGCAGGAAGTACCATGTAAACATCCTACAATGGGAAAATTCAAGACATATCTGTAACATTAAAATAGTGAGGCCAGGTATAGTGCATGTGCGATGCCTGTACTTGGAGGACAGAGGCACCAGAGGCAGGTGGATCTCTGTGAGACTGAGGCAAGCCTGCTCTACAAAGTGAGTTCCAGGTCAGTCCGGGCTACGTGGGGAGACCCTGTTTTTATAAAAGTCAGTGGGGGTGGTAAATCTTCTTTAAAGTCTAGAATGAGAACGTTTTTGGCTCTGTGAGGTTTGTGGTCTCTCCTGCACCACTGTGTTTGCTGTGCCAGCATGAAACAGCCCCAGGCAGTGGACAAAGGGCTGAGCGTCGCTTTGTTCCAGCAGAACTGAATGTGCAGTCATTGAATTTCAAGTTGTGTGCAGTTTTCACATGCCATGCATTTCTATCGCACTGTTAATTATTTTAACTGCATAAGCCTACCCACACACAATTTGTGTTTGGTCCCTATAGAAATATGTGATTAGTCAACGTTTACCTGTGGTCAATGGCTTCATGACCCTGAAGCAAGAGACCACTCAGTCATCTTTAGTGTATCAGGTGATTCTAAATAAATCATATCAGCATACTGAAAAACACAAAGATATGGCTAAGGAGCTATCCATCCGTAACAGATGGTGTTGGCTGAAGTGAAAGATCAGATTTGGAGATAAACTTGTGACTAATTTTCTAAAAAACAAATGGTAAATTACCACTTCTGGGAACCATAAGCCAGAATGTTGCAGATCAATCACTGGCATGTATTAGAACGTATTATTAAAAAAACATCACACTAATAATTGACTGCTCTCAAGTGTGAGTTAAAGATAATATCACACTTTTTTTTTTAATATCACGCTTTTAAAAAGTGGTAGATCCAGTTGCTAAAACAGATGACTGACAGAACATGGACTGTGTGGAGATCGTAAGAAAAGAGTTGGCACAAACGTTTCAGCCTACTGAGGACAGCAAGCTAACTACATAACACACGATTGTTATGCATAGAGTTGTAATTACTTTGCTAATGATCAGGGTATTCATAGTGATTCTATATTAGGTGGATAGTACCAGGTAAGTTCCATTATCTTACAATGCTAACATTAACTTTGATGCTAAAAGTCTAGTTCAGCATTTGCTGAATGTTCACTCAAACACTCAAGCCATATTCCTCAGATTTTCAAATTGCTGAGTTTAGTAGGAGTTTCTAAAGACTTCACATCAAAAATGCCTCAGATAATGAAATTATACTTCCAAATAACAACAACAAAATCCAGTGCAAAGCAAGCAGGTACAAAGCAGACATTCTATTACACTAAAGCAAAGGCCTTTATTGACAAAGACGGACATCGTGACACCTCCCTTCACTTTCTATCACCACAGCAGGCTTACCCTAAACCTTCCCAAGAGAGGCCTCAACAGCAAAGAAGAGCAAGCAGATGATTAGGCAGCCAGCCTGGAACCTACCCCAGGGTTCTGCCTTGATCCATTTGAGCTCACTTTAATGCAGTAACACTTTAAATCCTCTATGCAGAGAATCCGGATCATTCAACTTCTTCCTCAAGCATTTTCAAGTAAGATTGAAAATTGCCCCAGGATGATCATACTGTATTGATTTATCTGGGCGAGTTGAGCTGTCCCTGAAATGCTATGTCACACAGCCATAGGTACTCACCCCCAGGCTAAGGGCTGGCACGTGAGGCCCTTGAAGACTGGGCCATACCATGTCCTTGTCTCCACCTGTCACCTCTTTTCAGTTTACATTCTGTTCCAGAAATACCTTCTCTGTTCTCAGAATCTAGAACAGGGCCTATATGAAACTCTAGTCAGTTATACTCTGGTTCAAAAATCATCTCCAGTTCTATGCTTGGATTTTGTCTGTCTTCAGCTTATATGGCACATAGCAAACCCCAGTCCTAGCAGAGACTCTATTGGCAACTGATAGCTGTTGGGAGGGGGAGAGTTAGTTATTCTTAAGGGTGGGACTTTGGGTAGGTTAACCAGGCTCCAGTGTCCACACCAAAGGACACTTGGGGACACAAGTTTGACTCAATAAGCCTCTCTCTCTTTCGTGCATTCTCTCTCTCTCTCTCTCTCTCTCTCTCTCTCTCTCTCTCTCTCTGCTATAATGTTCTGCAAAGAGGCTAGGATGTTTGTTTAATAACAAACTCATTATTCATCAGTAGCTTGGCATTTGTATCTGAAGACGAGCGGTCTGATTCCTTTTCTCACTTCATCTTGGGTTGTAGCAGAGTACAGTGAAAGCACGATTTGTGTTCCTTAGCGACTTGGAAATTTCTTCTCATCATGATCATGACTTAGAAACATCCTTGGTAACCATTTTCCTAGTGTGATTGTATCTTTGGGCAGCTTAGTTGGGTCAGGTTTTCATAAATTGCTAGGCTTCTCCTAATGGACCATCTGCAGTTTTAAGCGTTTTGTAAGTTCCTCTATCTGTATATTAAATTGACCAAGACGTCAATGTAGCAGGCAAAGGGGCTTGACCATGCACATCAGACCCACGATGATAAGGATGCTAAGGGACTCAGATCTTATCCTGGAGCTCTTTGTAACTCTCTTTGCATATTGCCCAAACTACCCAAGTTCTCTGGAGTTAAGGGCTTTGGTTTCCTTATCTTTGACAGAATTACGTTTGTAAATAGGGATGAGCTGGGTGTGACCTTGCCTTACAGTCTTGATACTTCCGCCAAATGTGCCATGACCCTGCTGTGACAACCAAGCTTGTGTTTCAATGGGAAACCGTCATATAATCACACTCATTCTTGCTGAGTCTAAACGGCCTCTGAATAAGATTCTTAGGACAGATAATGACTCTGAATTGGAGATTGACATGGGGTTTGAAGCACTTTGCCCCATGTATATTGTGTGGCCTTCCTTCTCACCCTGCTAACATAGATGATTTCCAAAATCTGGAATTGTCTATTTTGTTTCCTGACGTGACACTTCTTCATTAGATGTTACACAGTGAATCCTGAGGACTGGTGGATGTTTTAATATTACTGTTTTTTAATACTTCCAGATTTACTGGGATAAACGTTAAGATTTTTTGTATAAAACCCGTCTCTCAGGATCTTCTCTTATAACAATCATTCTGCAACCTGAAGGCTGACGCCTAGAAAATCTCTGTAATCAGTGTTACATGAAAATCTATAATGCAGAATTCCTCCTTCCAAAAGATGTTGAGGTTACTCAATATATCTATAGGTGAGGCCATTTCAGTTATCTTAGAATGATTAATCAGAACATTGATTTCCCACAGTAACCTCTGGCCAGCGTTCAATATCACTGCAATTCAATATGGCAGACATTCATTCATGGGCTTCTAATTTGGAGGCCTGCCAAACAACACTGAATGAAATCTCCCTACAGCCCTTCCTGTTCCTTCCACAGCTCTTAGTTCTCCGTGTGCTCCCTCATTCACCCTCCTGTAAATATTTAGTCTAAATGGAAACACTGCCCGCGCTCCAATTTTTTTTTTTTTTTTTTTTGAGACGTGGTCTTTTTGTAGCCCTGGATGGCCTGGAACTTGCTGTGTAGATCAGGCCAGCCTTGAGCTCACAAAGATCCACCTGCCTCTGCCTCCTGAGTGTTGGAATTAAAGATGAGCAGCACCCCACTGGCAGAAGGGCTCCTTAAGACCCAGGAAATAAATGAAGATTGCAAGGCTTAGGAAGAAAGAAAGAGGGCTGGAGAGACGGCTCAGCAGTTAGAGCACTGGCTGCTCTTGCAGAGGACCTGGGTTTGATTCCCAGCACCCACATGGTGGCTGACAACTGCCTGTGACTCCAGTTCCAGGGGATTCGACCCTGTCCTCTGTCCTCCCTGGCAGGCATTGCACTCATATACATAAAATAAAAAGTAATAAAATATTTTTTAAAAAAGGAAGAAAGAACGAAAGAAAGAAGTAAGAAAGAAAGAAAAAGGAAGTGGGGGGGAACCGAAGGATGGAGGGAGGGAGAAAGGAGAGGAAAAGAGGCAGAAAACCCTAACCTGTCTCAGGAAGTCCCTCAACGTCACAAGACTGACAAGACGCCTCTGGACATTAGACACGCAGTAACAGTTGCTGGAGGGAGGAAACTCTTGCCTGGCCCAGGTACCTTTAGGTCATGCAGAGCTCACTTTCTGGTGAGTCATCGCCCATGCTGGGTGAAACCGCTGCCTTAAAGTCATCTGTGCTCCTGTCAGTAATCGCTCACCGTGCTCCCATATGTAACCCCAACAATGTCACTTGTTCACTCATCCAGACCTGGGTGAAGGGATGTCTTTGGTTTGTCGTCCTTGCCATCTGTGAGGTGAGCAGACGTGTGCTCATGTCCCAGAAGTCACACTCTGGCCTCGGTCCCTTCTGTTTCTCTTCTTCTGCCCTCACTGCTGGGCTTCCTTCACCCCTCAGCCTCTCAGCTGCTCTGTGGCCTGTATCACTGCGGTTCACTCATGGACACAGAGGCATGTGCGGCACTGTCGGGCCAGATGCGCTCAGACGCCAGCGTCATAATACACGAGAGGCATTTAGCAATTTTGAAATGTGGCAGTTGCCTTGATTTGGGACACTTGGTTCTATTCCAAAGAGAATTTTCCTTCTCTGTGCATGAGACTCCTCGATGTCCTTCTCCCCTCTCAAGAAGCTCTGTTTCTCTGTGTCCACTCGTGGCACAGGATGTGTACTTGTGTCCGTGAGGCTGAGGCTGGCTGACAGACCCCATGTCATTCTTAAGTTGAATCAGTTGAGAGCTTTGCCACATAAAATGCTATTCACAACAGTGACACACAGTGAACACAACACCCTAAGAAGGCGCCTAAATAAAGAGCTGTTGTAATCACACAATTATTCCAGGCTGAGAGAAATAACAGAAGGTCCTTTCCACACTTAGAGAAAAGGAAGGTTTGGGAGGGCTGTTCACGTGAATAGTTATCCCTGGGGACTCTACCTCTGTCCGCGTGTCACTCTCTGAGTCTACTGTGGTCACTCTGGGCACCATCCTCATCAAAACTCAGCCAAGGTCTAGGTGAGGGAGCAGACAGCCTCACACCCGTCCTCCTCAGCTAACCCGACTATCCATATTTTAGCTTTATCAACTGTGTGGGATTTCTTTGTTGGGAAAACGTTACTGGTTGGAAGGAGTCTGAGTGACGCTCATCTTTTACAGCGTAGGCACGCAGTGGGGAGATTTACAACGTATTTTCCGTTTGACTCCTTCCAGCTACCTGGAGCAAACATCTTCTACTCCTTTTAATAGGACCTGGTGTGTGACATCACGTTTGGCTTCAGTTCAATGGGCAAAGTTTCTCTCTGACGCACATACATTATGCAGAGTTTCTAGGATTCCATTTATTTTATTTTACTTTTTAAGACTATAGAAGCCAACTACTTTGGGGGTCTCCTCTTGAGACTGGCAATTCCAGGACCTCATTCTGAATAGGTCGAGTCACACTATAAAGAAACACCCTGCATAATATACACTCAGGGCTTGGCCTGCGTAATAATAGCTTGTCCTGTCCTGGAGGTTGAGCACAGCTCTGAAATGCAATGACGTTTATCTTCATTAAGTCTCCAAAGCAACAGCCTAACGTGTCTACGATCTGCATATTCATTCCGAGGGAAGTGATTCTTAGTTCTGAGGCTTCTGGAACTGGTGGTTTCAGTGTGTTTGTTGACCTCAGATGTGAAATTAAGATGATTCTAGGCTCTGGAGAAGACTGTAACTTATTATGGACTCTCCAGGGAGAATTCCAGAAGGGTTGACTACAGGAAGGACCAATTGGAGCCTTTGAGAAAAGCAAAGAGGTCTTCAGAATGTGCTTTGACCTTGAGGCACAGAGCCTAAAGTTCAGTGACTGGAACATTTGGTCCTCACTGGATAGATGGGGGCTGTGCTTCCTCCTGACTGTCAGGCGGCCCTCGAGACATGTGCTATGAACTTTGACCAGGACTTCTTATTTCTAAACTTGTTTCCTGGCCAACATAGCATTACTTTTTCCTCTCTTTAATTTCCAAGAAAGGAAATTATCAATGCAAAACTGAGGAAGTTTCAGCATAATGCAGGCTGTTCACCATATCGGTTAAGACTTTTTCCATGCCAAGATATTCAGTCTGGATGCAGATCTGAAAAGGCCAAGCTTCATGCTGGCTTCAGAACGCTCGTGTCGTCCACAGAGAGTCCTTTGTCTTCATCTCTTGCTACTTCCCTCTCTAACGATGATATACTATGGTCAGCATCCAAACGGTGCACCACACCTTCTGCCCACCCATTCTTCCTTTTCCCCAGTAATGGGAAATTGGCTGCAGCACAAGCCCACAGATAAAGTCCATCCAAGAAGAAACAGCTCTCTTCCATCAGAAGTTCAGAAAGCCAGTCTGATTACATTCGTGTGTGTGTGTGTGTGTGTGTGTGTGTGTGTGTGTGTATGTGTGTGTGTGCGCGCGCGCGCGAGTGCCTATGGAAACTAAAGATCAATGACAGGAGTCCTTCTTGATTGCCCTCTACCTTTTATTTTCTAAGCCAGAGTCTCTTACTGAACCTGGAGTCTCAGTGACTCAGCTACGCTGTTGACTGGTCAGCCCCAGGGATCCTCTGGTCTCCGTCCCCACAGCACTATGGTTACAAGACCATGACCTGAGCCTGGCTCTTTACATGGATGCTAGGAATCTGAATTCTCCTTCTTTCACAGTAGGTTGGCCTCAGTTGTCAGCTTGAGGCACCTGGGAAGAGGGAATGTCCTCCGTTGGAGACTTTTCTCTATTCCATTGGCCTGCGGGCATGTCTGTGGGGCATTTTATTGTTTGTTGGGTGGATGTGGGAGGCCCAGCCCACTGTGGGTGGTGCCACCCCAAGGCAGGTGGTTCTGGGTTTATATAAGAAGGCAGACTGAGCACAGGCCAGAGGAGCAAGCCAGTAAGCAGCGTTCCTCCAGTTCCTCCATGGTCTGTGCTTCAGCTCCTGCTTCCAGGTTCCTGCCCTGAGTTCCCTCAGTGATGAACTGTGATAAGATTGTGTAAAGCCAAATAAACTCTCTGCTCCCCAAGTTGGTTTTGGCCAGAGTGTTTTGTCACAGCAACAGAGAGTTAACTAGGACAGATTGCATGTTCATATAATGTGTAGTCTATATGAACATGTTCCTTTCATTCTTTGAGGTAGTGTTTTACTGCATAGCCCAGGTTAACCTTCAACTTGTGATCTTCCCTCAGCCTCCTATCTGTGGATGGACCACCACAGCCAGCTTAGATCCTTCTTACGAACCTCACAGCTTATTTCCTGTTAATGAAAACATCACGATATTCCATTTAAAAATATTATCCAGAATGCCGTAGTGACTAAGCTTGTTAGCACAGATTGTTTTGCACGTGTATCAATATTTGTGTAAGACAAATTCCTCAAGGAATAACTGCATAGGAGGATAGACACACCCTGTAATATGACTGACACTAACAAAATTCCCCGTGAACATGTTGCAAGATTTATTTTTTCATCAATTCTTTCAATCATTTTTCTTATTCCTTGAAATACTCGTAGGAAATGCTCTGTGCTCATTTTCTTATTTAAGTTTCAGTAGATGGTATGAGTTAGGTACTAGGTTTCCTCCTGTTATACATAAAGACAAAGGGGTCTGTGTATCCCCTTGCCTTGCTAGTCAAAGCCTGTATTGAGTGGGCAGTTTGGAGGTGGCTCTGGTCCAGAGATGCCTGCCTTTGCAACTAATATCTCACAGTTGTGATTATTAGCCAAACCTACAAGCCTGTGTTCCTTTGGTCCCTTGATTCACTCTGCCATAATCTCATGCCAGCTCTATTTTTATATCAAGTGGTGATGGTTAGTTCTGTGTTTCACCTTAATGAGATCATGGGGTGCCCAGATTGATCTGAATGTGTCTTCGGGAGAATTTCTATGCTGAAATTAACAGCTGAACTGGCAGGTTAGGCAAGATAGAATGCTCTTTTTCATGTGGGTGATATGGTTAGGGGATGAAATGACCCCCTAGGCTGAACACTGGGCTGGGGTCTGGCTGGTGGAGCCAATTGTGAATGTGATGGAATCCTCAGGAGGTGGAGCCTGGGGTGGCTGAGGGCAGCGGTGTGTGTGTGTGTGTGTGTGTGTGTGTGTGTGTGTGTGTGCAGAGGGGGGCTTCTGGATTTTTAGCTGGGCACCCACTTCAGTGCCCTCTCTGCTTCCCGACCGCAAACGCAGTGTGACCAGTCAGCCTCTTGCTCTCCTTCCATCGTGGTAGAATGTGTCTTCTCCCGAAATCTCTTCTTGGCATGTGATTTGTCACCACAGCATTTAAAAATGTAATTAATAGCAGTGGGTGGCTGTCACCCAATCCATTCCATCCCTATGGACTTAAAGGAAAGATGAAGGGCCTCCCCACTTGAACTAGGGTGGTTTATCTCATCTTTTCTTGTCTGTGGTTAGATTTTACACCACCAGCTTCCTTGGCTCTCAAGCCTTCGAGTTTAGCCCTGTTACACCACTGACTTTCCGGGGTCTCTGGCTTGCAGAGAAGAGACTGGCACTTCTTAGCCTCCTGTAAGGCAGTGAGTCAGTTCCTCCTAATATCTCCTCTTCTCTCCTTTCTGTCTCAAAGCATTGGAGCCTCTGCTGCACTGGGCTTTTTTTTCCCCAGGAATCCAGATAATATCCCAAACTATAATACAGCCTTAGTCTTTCCCTTAAGCATTCTCATGTTCATAAGATTGCATCCTTCTCTTTAATTTTCCCCTTAGGGATAATACCAGCTTGTATATTTTTTTCAGGGCCTGAACAATTAAAAAAGATTGAACCTCAAAGTCATAAAGCAAGTGGCCAGGAGTCAGTTTTACCGGTCCCTTGAGTTTCGCTTCTGTTTGTCTGTACGATGCTGGCTGAAGTCTTTGGGTGAGAGTTTGAAGGCTCGACCCCAGAACCAGCGTTTTGTGCCCCTGATATGTCGGACTCGGCGAAGGGTTGCCTTCTGTTGTGAGGGTTCTTGTCATCTAAAAACGATGAAAATGTTCTTAGCTGAAAAAAAAAACAGATACAATATTTAAAAAATAAATAATGCACGGTGTTCTTAACACTTCTTTCAAGACGTCTCAATTATTAGGGCGGCGACTTTCGTTCCCAGCACTTGCTTCTAGAGCAACGGTGTTCCCACCCTTACCAGACAGTTGTCGGTGCGTGCAGTCTATTCCCGGTGAGTGCGGACACCGCTCTTGTGTTCTATTAAGTGTAGACTGTCGTTACAGCACGTGTCAGTCATAAGGAATAAACTCGGGGCTCTCTATATGCGTGCGCCGCTTCCTAAATTCCAGGCAACAGATGCAGCTGCCACGTTCTCCTTCTGCGTGTCTCACCAGCTCAGTAAAGATGGTTGTTTTTACCCTGGTGTCTTGAATCTTGGCATGGAGGCTCATGACTGCTGATCTTTCTCTGGAAGCTCCCATCGACCCAAAGGACTACGGCAAGCTAAGCGTCAGATGAGACTGCCTTGCACAGATCTGGCTATTTGGAATCCAGACATTTTCAACAATTCAAAATCAGCTCCATTCCTCTCAGCCTTCTGTGGGAGCAACTGTCAACTTCATGTTCTCCCTTGCTTTTGATTTCTTACATGCTCAGCTTGTAGAAGCCCAGGGCTAGAGGAAGGTCATGTGGATCAGCTTTGCCTTAGGAAGAGTCTAAGCTAATCTCGGAAAAGAGGTGGTTCTCTGTTCAACCAAGAGAAACAGAAGTAGCTTGTTTCTGGCCAACAGAAAAGTTTAAGGGATTAGAAAGATGATCTGAAATTACGACGACCTATGGAATAAGCTTTTCTTTCCTTTTCTTTTTTGTGGGTGCATATGTGTATGTGAGGTGTGTTTGAAGATGTGTGTGCATATGTGAACATGAGGTATGTGTGACAATGTATGTGCATGTATGCGAAGTGTGTGTATATGTATGTGTGCATGTATGTGAGGTATGTCTGTGAGATGTGTGTGTGTAAGAATGTGTGTGTCTGTGTATTTGTGAGATGTGTGTCAGAGAGATGTGTGTGTGTGTGTGTGTGTGCATGTGTGTGTATGTGAGAAAGTGTGGATGTGTGTGCCAGCGTGTATGTGAGCTTTATGTGTGCATGTGAGGATGTGTGTATATGAAATGTGTGTTTGTGTGCACACATGTGTGTATGTGTGTGTGTGATGTGTGTGAGGATGTGTGTGAGGATGTGTGTGATGTGTATTATGTGATGATGTATGTATATGAGGATGTGTGTATGTGTATGTGTGAGATAGGTGTGTATGTGAGGATATGTGTGCTTATGAGGTTATGTGTGTGTTTGTGTGGGCCGGTACATGTGGTTATGTGCCCAGGAGATATCAGTCTTGAATGACTGCCATTCCTTGGGCACGGTCCACTTCTTTCTTGAGACAGGGTCTCTCATGGGGACCTGGAGCTCACTCATTAGGCTAGACCAGTCAGTGAGCTCCAGCCTGTCTCCATCTCTCCAGCACTCAGATCACAGGCACGTGCTGCCACACTCAGGTTTTTACATGGGGATTGAATTGAACTCAGCACTTTCCTGACTGAGCCTGACATCTGGAGGCCTCAGCATATATGCTGGGTAACCTGGCAGAGGATGGAGTGACCACAGCAGTGGGTACTGTTCTAAATGCTCCGATGTATCTGCAGTAATGAAATGTGCTCCAGTCTTTATCCACAGAAAAGGAGGCATGAAGAGGTTATGAGCTTCCTAGGTTCATGAAACCCAGGAGGTGGCCAGGTCAAGGCAGGAGGCTGTTTTTAGGTCCCAGAACAGCGAGTACACCATCTGACAGCACATAACGCATAGCTATTTCCAAACTAGCTTCATGATGCGTAGAACGCCGTTTCAGTTATTTTAGGGGCTGGTTTGGCTGTTGAGCACCTGCTTGTGGGAGCATTGGATCTGTGTGGATGTGGAATGCTGGCCAAGAGGGTGCCCTGGGCTGGAATGTGAGTGACAGAGCCTGCTTTGGAGTGATAGAGGGGTCTACAGTAAGACTGGAAGAGGGAACCGGAGGCACGTGGCAAGGCAGGAGACACAGGGCTGAGAGGAGACGAGGATGTCAGTGTTCAATGGAAGATGACTCAGCTACCCAAGAGGACCCAGTAACAGAGATGGGGGACTGCAGGATTCTGAACCTCAATGACCATAGTTCCAGTGTCCAGGAACTCTAGTTACCTACAGACCTCCTCCCTGACTTTCTTTCCCTTTCCACCCCTTCCTTCCTTCTCTGCTTCCCTTCCTCTCCGCTCCACTCATTCCTCACTTCCCTTCCGTCCTCTCCCTCCTCTCTTTCCCTCCCTTCCAGCTCCTCCCTGTCTCCCTTCCTCCCCTTCCCTCCCCTTCCATCTGTCTCCCTTCCCCACTTCCCTTCTCTCTCCTCCTCTTCCTCCATCTCTCCTTCTCTTCTCCTCTTCCTTCCCCGCTTCTCCGAAGGTATCTGCTCTGAGTTCACCTTGAACACTTCCCTTTCTGGACTCTTAGAAGAATCCAATGGTCACAGCAAGCTGCTTTGAAACAGGTACTGGCCATGTTACAGAAGCTGGAACTTGAATTTTGAGGATTGAGTCTGCAAGTGCAGAAGGATATGAGCAAGCCCAGCTGTGTGGGAGAGAGACAAAGTGCATTTGCTCATGGCCTTGATGATCTCTGTCTATCATCGCACATACAGAAAACCTAAACACACCACAATGATTTCTTCCGGGAATACGGCCAATCAAAGAGTCTGCTTCACACAGTAGTAGCTGTTTTTGCCTTACGGAGGAATGCTGTATACTAGGTGATATTCTTGCAAAAGGGATTTGCCAGAGTTGGAGGATTTATACCTCCCAGATAACAGAGGGTCCTCACAGTGGGGTGCAGTGCCTTTCAGTGGAACCCTAGAATTTCTCAGAGTTGCCGGAGGGGACTGAGAAAACTTGCCATATTTTGTTTTAAAACTTGTCTAAGTTAGTTTGAAAACTACAATAAAGAAAAGCACACTCAAGAGTGTTTTAGACAAAGTCAAACCCTTTGCCAAATACAATGATTATCAGTTTTTGTTGACAAGTTAACTCTTACTTGGGAACAAAGACTTTGGAGACAACATCCCTGTCCAAAGGCTGCTTTGGGCCCTCACTACCTGTGCAGGCTTTGCAGGTGGCTCACGTTCTCCGAGATGCACGTCTACATAGCCCACATGCAGGAAGTGAATAGAGCTAGGTGAATCCCTAGAATAGTGCTTAGCACCTGGCCCCACAGGGAAATGATGTTATTATTTGTGATTACTCTTGGTACTGCCTTGCAGAGCAAGAATGCACCTTTTCCAGACATCTCGACCACCTGAGCTTCTTGCGAACACACTATTGTTTCAGTGTTGATGCTGTCTGCCCTAGTCCCTGACAAAGCTAAGCACAGGCAAATATACATTGCTAAAGCTTTGCACGTCTGGTGACATAAATTGTTGTGTTGCATAAATGTATCCCAGTTCAATGTGAGTGTTGTGTGAGTTGTTTTACTGTTGCTGTGATAAAACACTATGACCAAGGCAGACTTATAGAAAGAAGAGTTTATTTGCCTTATGTTTCCAGAGGGTAAGAGTTATCATTTGGGAATGGAGAGATGGGTCAGCAATTACAAGCACTGACTGTTCTTTCAGAGGACCCGGGTTCAGTTCCCAGCGTCTCCATGACAGCTAACAACCGCCTGTAACTCCAGTTCCAGGGGATCTGATGATTTCTTCTGGTTTCTGTGGCCATTGCACCTGGTACACTTACATCCAGGCCAAACACTCATACATATAAAATGAAAATAAATAAGTAGATGAATGAATGAATGAATGAATGAACACATCATGGCAGGGAGGCATGGGGATAGAGATGACCAAAACAACAAGAACAGGCATATCTTCGACCATTCATAGGAAGCAGAGAAGAAAACTGGAGGGGGCAAGGCTGCAAACTCCAAAGCCTGCCCCGAGTGACATGCTTCCTTCAGTGAGGAGACAGCTAAAGATCCCATGACTGCGTACAACAGCACAGTAACTGGGGAGAATGTCCAAACACGTGGAGCCTGTGGGGGCTGCTCTATTAAAACATCACAGTTGAGTACTGAGCACTCCTCACTGTGTAGGAGCAGGTGATGGAGGTGTGTGTTATGACTTTCCATCGGATTGTAACATACGTACCTTGTCCAGAACTTACAATCTTTTTGAATTATTGTACAATACGACAGGCAAAAGATGTTACATAATTTACATGTGAGATATCTTATAAAATGCTAGTTTCTATATAAACGTATATGTGTCACATCTAAATTTACAATGTTATTTATAAATTTACATAATATCTATATATGCTATTCTGTATTTTAATGTAATTATACAAAATGCACTTTAAAATGTGCACATATACTAAACATATATACATGTATGTTTTATATGTAAAATGTTTCAAATATAGAGCAAAGTACAGAGAATAATGTTCATTACCCAAATAATGGAGTCTATAATCTAGATATGGATATCATTTTTTAAAAAAATTATGTGTATGAGTGTATTCCCTGCATGCATGTAAGTACCCTATGTCATGCAATGGCCTAGGAAGTCAGAAGACAGAGTCAGATCCCCTGGAAATGGAGTTACAGACAGTTGTTAGCTGCCATGTGGGTGCTGGGTATTGAACATGGGTCTTCTGGAAGAGCAGCCAGTGCTGAGTCATCTCTCCAGCCCCGTAGATATACGTGTGTGTGTCTGTGTGTTTATGTGTATGTATTTGTGTATATGTGGGTGCATGTGAGGGTGGAGATCAGAGTACAGCCATGGGTGTCGTTCCTCAGATACCATCCATATTTCTTTGAGACAGGGTCCAAGTAGAGTAGGCTGTCTGGCCAGGAAGACCAGGGATCCACTGCGTCCACCTTCCCAGTGCTAAGATTACAAGTACACACAATGCGTGGCGTTTTAGATGAGGATTTGGGGGCTTGAACTACAGTCTCATGCTTGTGTGGAAAGCACCTTGGCAAGCAAGCTGCATTCCTGGTTCAGTTTCACATAACTTTCTAGAGAACTGAGGCACTTGAGATACCATTATTTCTCACCCATTCCTTTCTATTTGCCGTGGCTCTCAGCCATCAATAACGCTAATTTGGGGATGCTGTGTGTTTTATAAAAACATTATTTCAATATTTTAACAAAGATATATAGTCCATGGGCAAATTCTAGTACTTTCAAAAAGATTTATTTTAAAAAATTTGTGTAAGAGGAAAAATAAATTGGTGTATCTGGGCCAATTGTAGGGTCTTAAACACCCCAAAAGGAAAGTATAACCAAAGATTAAAGGGGTCAATATAATTTTTTAACAGTCCATATGTATAGCTAAAGGAAACATAATAAGAAACAATGCCAGACAGGAGATACTTTCCTTTGAGTTATTGGCCAGGGTGAGACTCTCAGACAGGAACCCAGCATAGAACTGGGAAAATGAACAGCAGACACCAATTTTATCTAAAGATTGACAACTGATTGCTGCTAGATGAGGAACAGCTGACCTTCCTAAAACAAGGATCTCTAGATAGGCTGAATAGATTCAGTGGATGGACAATCACTGGGGAATGGCTGGGGGTGCCAACAACACAGTGGACAGTAACAGGGATGACAGAGTATATGGGCTCCAGTAGGGGAGGCTATGGGAGGGTGCCATTTGGGAAGTGGGTATATAGATGAATAAGGTTGTTTGGGATATTCTGTATGATATATATACAAAAAAATCAACAAATAAAAAAATGATGTATATTTGAGGGGGCAGCATAAAAATTCACTTCATGTTAATTAGTAAAGGTGATTTGAAATCTACCTGATGACTTTATATCCATACTCAGGTGCCAAGGAGCCGAGTGTAACTGACTATGACTTGTAATAATCAGATACACAGAGAATAGAGATATATGTGCAAACATCTAAGTGTTAGCAGCATCAAAATGAGTCTTTCTATAGGAAACAGGTTATTTTAAAATGAAATTGAGAGCTTTTTTTAAAGGTAAAAAATGCTTTCAACTTTATGTTAAGACAGGGCCTATACTGAGTTCAATACTGTAAACTGTATTAATTCAACTGTGAACCTAAAAATTCACAGCCACTTTTGAAAGAGATGTTTCCTTGCTCTGGAAATTGTTATTGAATATGTTAAAGCTGTAATGAAATGCTTCTTCTAATCATGTGGTTACTAAATAAAAAAATAGCTTAGAAATTTTTGTGTATGTGCATATCTATGTGTGGGTTTGCCCACATGAGTATAGATGCCCCTGGAGGCCAGAAGCAGGTGTTAGATTCCCCTGGACCTGGAATTAGAGGTTGCTGGGAGCCACTGGAAGTGGGTGCTAGGAACGCAGCTCAGGGCCTCTGATAGAGCAGCAAATGCTCCTGACTGTTGAGCCATCTCTCCATTCCTCAACTGTAGTGTTTTTATTGTTAAACATCGCTGCTGCATTCTCCCAGGTGTGCTTTCCTGCAACCGAAGTCTCACTGAATTTCTTGCTTAGATCCATACTGAAAACCACTGACTGCGTTTACTTGGCTGCCGTGCACGCGTGCTATTTCAGAATGCGCTACAGAGAATTTATTTATTTATTTAAAAGTTGCTCACTGTCCTTGCAAAATGGGGGCAGCACATGTGGTCATGCAAACCTCTTTATGCAACAGCTAGGACTCCCTCAAGCAGGGCGTGAGCAGGGCATAGGGAGACTATTATTTCCTGCCTCATTTCTAGATTGATTCCGAGCTCCCATTACTTGGTCCTAATTACTAGACTTTGGAACAAACACAATTACGACTTAGCTCTCACATTTTTAATGAGTTGATTGAAGGAAGACTCTAGAGTTTGCAAAGGGAATTGAAAAACTTTTGGCACTGGAATTGGCTTGCTGCAAGTTCCAGAGTCTACTCACTACTGTGAGACCAGCAAGCAGAGGCAAATAATGCCCTCATTGGGTGCTTGTGTGTTGTTCATGAATATAAAATTTCTAATCATGTCTAAGTTTTCAGACAAGACTTAGCCCTACCTTCTGTATGTCCATTTTAACAGATCTAAACATCAATCCTTAACAGTAACTTAACAAGAATCCCCTTTCCAAGCAACATAATGGACTTTCTTTGTCTAATTAGATTTAAACAATTGCTACTCTTCATTCATTCATTCATTCATTCATTCATTCATTCATTCATTCATTTTCTTGTGTGTATATGTAGCTGTATACACGTGGAGGTCAGAGGACAACTTGCAGAAGTCCATTCTCTCCTTCTGCCACGTGGGTCTCCGAGATGGAACTCAGGTTATTAAACTTGATAGCAAACTCCTTTCCCCATTAAGCCATCTTGCTGGCCCCAAACTTACTATTTTATGTTTGAAGATTCATCCCAGCCAGGTGTCTATTCTGATTCCTGGATGGAACTCCCTTTTCTTTTTCTGTGAAAAGATAAACCATATCTGAATGGAGACAGAATGTGTTCGTTTTTTGTTTCTGTCTAAATAGAAAACGCAGGAAAAGATAGAGTAAGCCAGTGGACGTTTGCTTGTTTGTTCTTCAGAATGGATCTGCCCGTTCCTGACTTTGGTGTGGTTTCTTAGTTCTATTCATCAGAAGGTAGTTGTGATCACACAAGAGTAGACAGATGAATGTGGAACATCAGAGCATGCAAATGCGTGTAGCCTGAGCAGGGCAGCTTTCACACTGAGATGGCATAAACGACTGTGCCCAATCCAATAACTGAATTCCGGTTTTGAAAACAACATGAGGAGAAAAAGAAAAGTCAATTCAGAAGAGACAATATAAACGGGCTTCAGAATGAATGTTTGAAAAGACTCTAGTGTGGAACAATATCCTCTCACAAGCCGAGCCCTTCCTATGAATGAGGAAATACGTTACAGAATCAAACAGCAAAATGCCACAGTGCAGCTGAACTGTGATCTCACATCTGGTTTGCAGAACAGCAACACAAGACATGGATGAGCCACCGACAGAAACAGAGGAAAGCGATTTTGTAGCATCAAAGTTCAATCAACAACATCAAAGGTTACAGTCTCTAAAATGATGTATTTTCTCTCTTCTGAGAGTTCCACCCTAACATCCATTTTGTA
Organism: Nannospalax galili; assembly: GCF_000622305.1. NCBI lineage: Eukaryota > Metazoa > Chordata > Mammalia > Rodentia > Spalacidae > Nannospalax > Nannospalax galili. The sequence goes on along the minus strand of NW_008340140.1, from coordinate 1,707,268 downwards.
AGTCCTAAGGGCAACCTGGGCCAAATATCAATCTACCCATCGTCCGTAGCAAAGTGGCTCCAGATGTTGGCCTCTGATCCGGAGGGGTTATACTTTACTTTGGACCTTTGCTAATGGAACAAGTTGTGGGCTATCAACACGGATACTGGTAGGAGGCAGTCTCAACTGGCCGAGAAAGACCACTGACTCCATGTAATCCTCAGGGTCCCTTGGGCTTGTGAAACTCATACTTTAAAACTCTAGGATTTGATGGGATAGATTAGATTTGTGTGAAAACGCTTCTAAACAAAAGAGACTTTGTTCTCACGTTTACCTTCAGAAAAGGCATCTTAAGGTGTCTGTGCTGGATGGCATCAGTTGTCAATTTGACACACCTGGGAAGAGGGAATCCCAATTGGGCATTTTTTCTATTGGACTGGCCTGTGGCCATGTCTGTGAGGCATTTTCTTGATTGCTGAGTGATGTGGGAGGGCCCAGCCCACTGTGGGTGGTGCCACCCCTGGGCAGGTGATCCTTGGTTGTATAGGATTAGCACAGGGCAGAGGAGTGAGCTAGTGGGCTGGTTCCTCTGTGGTCTCTGCTTCAGTTCCTGCCTTCAGGTTCCTGCCCTGAGTTCCTGCTCTGGTTTCCCTCCATGATGAACCGTGATCAGATTGGGTAAGTCAAATCAACCCTTTCCTCCCTAAGCTAGTTTTGGTCAGAGTCTTTATCACAGCAATAGAAAGCAAACTAATACAAAGTCAGAGTTGTTTCCCTACAGAATACCATAAGCAGTAGAAATTTATTTCTCCCAGAAAAGACATACATGTAACTATTAAACACCACAAGACAAAATAAGCAGATTCAAATGCATTAACAGCAGGGGCTGGGCAAAATATTTTGTACCCAATTTAACAAGCTACAGTGTAAAGCGATGTGGGCTTCTTAAGGGGGCAGATGAGAAGGAGGGCTCACAGTGGTGAACTTTCAGGAACTCAGAACTTTGGCTCAGCCTTTATAGCGGCCTTGTGAAGGGGTGCTCATTTCCCAGCCAGAAGACTGAGATGGGGTTGTCAAACCGCGTTCCAGAATTCATGCAGGTACTACAGGGCGGGGCAGCACTCCTGGTGTCCCGTCCATCCACAGAGCTATATTTGCATCTGCAGTGCCCAGAGTTACCTTCCATTCTGTTAACTTATTACCAACTACTTAAGTAAATATTCAGTCAGGAACTATTCAGTACATAATAACTGAGTGACCGAGAGAGTTATACAGTATTCCTGATGCACGGTGGCAGCTTTAGCTAGGGAAACCAAGTATGCGTCTGTCCTGAGATGCTCCTTGGAGAGCAATGAATGACACCTTATAAACCAGACACATAAAATTTCATAGGACTTTGAGCAATAGGGCCCATGACTAATTTTGAGTCTCAATTTCAATTTTTTCACTCATTTGACCTTGACCCGATAAATGTTGTTACTCTGAAATGGTCTATAAGATTTCAAACCACTGCGTAGTGCTAATCTGTGATTCTAAAGAGTCATGCTGGAGCAGGTCAAAGTGGTGAAAGATAAACAATTTTCTATTTACTGAAATCCGGCTGCATAGTATACCTGGGCAACCTGAGCTAATACGTAACTTTGTAGCATGTCAGACTTTTTGGATATTATTCTAAGTTGCTATCACAGGGATGCTGGCATTTTGCAACATTGGTTTGGCTGTTTTCTTTCTTTTGTGAGATGATGTCTCTCTGCAGCCCCAGCTGGCCTGGAACTCGCTATGTAGACCAGGCTGGCCTTCAACTCACAGAGATCCGCCTGCCTCTGCCTCCCAAGTGCTGGGATTAAAGGTGTCCACTAACACATCCGCCTCTTCTATTATTTTTATCACAATTTTAATTCGTGTTTTCAGTAGTTTTTGGTTCCAACTAACAGAGAATTAGCAAAACTTGATGAAGTTTTAGAAAAATGTGTATGCCTAGGTGAACGTATGTTTGCACATGTGCTGTTTGTGTATGTCTGTGGGCACACATGTGAATGTGTGAATTTTGTCTCTGCATTCGTAGTTATTTGGAAGCTCAGGGGAAGGAAATAGGCCTAGGTTGGAGGGATTCGAGCTGGAGGCTGTGAATTTACTAACTGAAGTTATTCTCGTCATCTCTCGAGTTGAATGGGACTCATTTCCATTCCTTTCCCGAGGCCTGATTCCTTCTTTGTCTTTGTAGTCAGGCCTTTGCTGTTTCCCCTGCACATGTCAGACTGTGTCCACCATGAAGGTAAATGGCATGTGGATTTCCAGTTCCTGCTAATCAGCCCCTGAATCCTTTTGTATAGTATCCCATAAGACAAGAATGTTGGTGATGATTCAAGGGAATTTTCTGGAAAACTATTGCTTGAGTGCCTGGATGTTCTTAGAGTATGACAGTTCCTGTCATAGAAGTTCTTGATAGAGGTTCTTGAGAGATTTATTCAGTTGTCAAAACAGTTTGGAAATTGTCTCAAATGCTAAGCATAGAACTTCTGTAGTCTTGCGGCTGAGTATATTACCTGTGCTAGTTAGCTTTAAATGTCGACTTGGACAGCCTAGAGTCCCCTGAGAAAGGAGACTCAGCTGAGGATTAGATTGTGCTGTGGGCTTGTCTGTGTGTGTGGGGGTGCTTTGATGGTCATTTGATGGAGAAGGGCTCAGCCCACTGTGGGTGCCACCATTCCCCTAAACTGTATAAGAAAGCTAGCTGAGCATGAGCTTGTTAGTGAGCCAGCAGGCAGTGTTTCTCCATGGTTTCTGCTTCAGGATCCTGCTTGAGTTCTTGCCCTGATGTCCCTTGGTGATGAACTATAACCGGTAAGCTGAAATAAACCCTTTCCTTCCCTAATTTGGTTTTGGTCATGGTATTTGTCACAGCAACAGAATGAAACCAGGTCAATATCCAGAGACTGAAAAATCAGGACGTGGATGAGACTTCTGCACTCCCTTGTCCACGGCAACACCGTTCACATGGGCTAAGATCTGAAATCAACCCAGGGGCCCATCCATGAGTGAGTGCACAGAGAAGAGGTGCTGTAAAAGGTGGGAAATCCTGCCATTCTTGACAATGGGGCTGAGCCTAGAGGACATTGTGTTAAATAAAATAAACTAGGAACAGAAAGACAACTACCATATTATATCAATTATATGTGCAGTCTAAAGAAATTGCAATCATAGAAATAGAAATCACAGAAATAGCAGACTTATGATTACCAGAGGCTGGGTGGGAACACTGGTCAAGTGGCCAAAATTTCAGTCAGAAAGGAGTAAGTTTAAGAGAGCCATTATACATCAAGCCTTATAGCTAATAACAATCTATTACATACTTGAAAATTGCTGAGACTGATTTTATATTCTCCCAAACAAGTTAATTAGCTCGAGTTAGCCATTCTACCATATATATGTCAATCATCTTCTATCCCATAAATAAAAATACTTTTTATCAATTATAAGAGTGAAGATAAAATTTAAAAGAAGTAAACCAAACAGAATAAAAGAAAATGAATGGGCACTTCAACCCATTCACAATCCCCTTCTTCAAGTTTAGAACCCAAGTGAGTCTCTTAAACCCAACCCCCAGTCTCCTGGGTAAATAACTGATGAACCTAATCTGAATCTTCAGTGACCTTGGTGGTGAGGTGGCATGGGCTTTGGCTAACTCATCCAAGGCTGTTGGAATTGAGCCTCTGAAAGGGTAGACTTGGGAAGATTACACATGTGAGTGAGTTGGGGGGAGGCAGAGACCCATGCTCAATGTTATGGCCCCTTTCATTTCCCTGTTTAAACACTGCCTTGCATACTTTGTTTGATGATGTCTAAATGTGCCGTTAAGATTTGACTCCATGTGGTCCCTAAACATCTGAGTTGTAGAAAAATGTTATTTAGAATTTTCCCCTATATTAGAATGTGGTATTCAAATATTATAATGGAAGGAGTAGATTTCTCATCTAGTATGCCTGGATTTGCATCTTAACATGAAAGCTTACTAGCCGGGAAGCCTAAAGAGAGTCATTCAGCCCCTCCATCTCTCTACACGTTCTCTGATAGAAAAGTTCCCCAGTGATGACCCATGAGAATTTGGTGAGAAGTGATTGTTGGGATACCTAGGTGTGCTCAGAACAGTTCTTGTCCTGCAGATTCTCAGGAGAGTTGTTTGTTAAGAGATTTAGTAAATTATGAGATTTTAGAATTATGAGATTAAATATGCTTAGGGATTTTTGTACATGAATTAATTGAAATGAAAATCAAGAGATTAAAGAGAAGATGTGTGGCTTAAATCCTGCAAAGACCGGGTGAAAGACAAGAGACAGCAGATGGCCTCTGCCTCCTGGTGACCCACAGAGCACATCAGAGGGTCCAGTGGGTCTTGAGCTGTGCAGTCCGTGTCATGCTTTCTTCAACCGTGACATTCCCCGGCTCCCTCCCTCCCTGCCAAGGTGGCTATGAAAAGTACAACAGGCTAATGCAGTGAGCCGTAGCTCCATTGAACCATGCGCATTCCTGCTAACACTGTTTAGGCAGGAGGTTGGGAGAAGTTGGAGAAAAACGTGGGCGGAGGAGACAAGGCGTTCAAAAGCAACAGGTTTGATTATAAATGGAAAGGTTTGTTCAGACGTATGTCTCCATTTGTACTGGGGAGGATTTTGCTATTTGGGTGATATCTTGGTATACAAAATGGGAAGGGGTCTCAGTTGCAGCCTTAGCTTGCAGTCCTGGTTGGCCTGGAACTCACTATGTAGATCAGGCTGGCCAGAACTCACAGACATCTGTCTGCCTCTGCCTCCTGAGTGATGCGATTAAAGGTGTGCCCTTCCACACCTGGCTGAAGACTTATTTTTATTTTATGTTTGTGAGTGTTTGGCCTGCTTGTAGGTATGTACACCACAGGCCTACAGAACCTGCAGAGGCCAGGAGAAGGGGATGGATATCCTGAAACTGGAGTTACAGATGTTGTGATCTGCCATGTGGGTGCTGGGAACCAAACCTGAGTCCTCCACAAGAGCAGCCAGTGCTTTGCTTTTAACAACTGAGCCATCTTTCCAGTCCTCGGGAAGGGAAGGTTTTGAAGATGGCCAGAAGGCCTTTGAGTGGCGGCCTCTTCTCCCTGAATTTATTCTCCTCCTTGCTCCTGGCTGCTCTCAAGGAGAGTTAATCCTCGCAAAGCAGTTACTCTAAAGCAGTTGATTATTACAGGTTAAAGTGAAGGCCAGATATACTGTATATTTTATCCACAAAGTAACGGTGACAAGCCTTGGTAGCTGCAGTGGTTCAGCTGATGATGAGAAGTAGGCTCACAGTCTATAGAGTGGAGTTCCACCATCCCTTGCCTCTAGAACACTCAGCCCTGCTGCTGCCTGTGGAGTCCTTGCAGAAACATCAATAAAGTGCTTGATTACAAGAGCTTCCGTCCGAGTCTGAGAGCATCTTACCAAGCCTTTCCCTGCATTGTCTCTCCCAATATCTTCAAAGAATGATTGAGGGAGAGTCATTTTGCATTCCAGTCTTTGCTATGAGCAAATGATGTGTTCGTCTGTTCTTCTCATCTTCATTCTTTTCTTTTTTAAGAAAATATTTATATCATTTGTGAGTGTATGAGTGCGTGTGCACATGTATGTGCTTGTGCCTGTGAAGGCCAGATGAGGGCGTCGGATCCCTTGGAGCTGGAATTCCAGGTGGTTGTGACCTGCATGATATGGGTGCTGGTATCTCAACGTGGGTCCTCAAGCCTGAACAGCAAGTACTCTTAACTGCTGAGCCACCTCTCCAGCCCCTTTTCCTCATTACTTGAACAATGACGTTAGTTCCCGCAATATGAAACCCCCTGCCCAGTCAGTTCAAAGAACTCACTGAAAAAATAAAGTCATTGTGGGTCTTATTTTTAACTAAGTTCATTTTTCTCCATTTAAAACTAGTAGCAGGAATAAACTTTGGGTTATTTCTGAGAAATCAATAAATGAACCAAATCGTTTATAGATGTCTACTCTTAGTAGGACCAGACTCAAATATCACGTTTTACTATTAACAAACAGGTGAGCAATTTACATAATGCTTTTGCTCATTTGATTTTAATGTTGAGAAGATAAATTTTCATAACAGAATGTGCTTAATTTTGTCCTTGGTAAAATTTTGCTGAAAGTGCAGTTAAGGAACTGACTTCTTCAGTTAGTCAGTGTTGTTACTGTTTTGTGACATAGCTGGATTATTTGAGTGGTATTTATGAAGAGAGAGTGTCCCTGAAAGTGAAAAGACCACACAAAATATGATCACCCTCCGTCATACCAAAAACTTAAAAAACATCTTTAAGGATCCTTTTTAAGGAAAGGGGCATTATATCTTTTCACATTTGTGACCCTGACACATAGCATGTGGCCTTGCATACAGTAAGTGCTCAGCAAATGTATGTAGTGTTGAGTGCCTGGACTTGGATCTTAGCACTTCCGGTCTACAGTAACAGAAGTGTTAAGTTCAGACACATTAGCTATTCGAGGAGCTGTGTTTGAATGAGGAATGGTGTGTGCTGTTGAAGATGTTTGTTTGGCCCCCAGCTGGGCAGCCCATACCACAGAGACGCTGATGGTGTTCACAACATCCTCGGGCTTTGCCAGTTTTTCTGTTGGCATGTTATGATTTGATTCTGGCCGTGTGTTCTAGTTCCATTTCTGTTGCTGTAATAAAATACCCCGACAACAAGCAACTTAGGAGAGAAAGGTTAATTTTAGCTACAGTTCCAGGGTCCGGCCCATCACTGTAGGGATGTCACAGCACCAGAAGCTTGAGACAGCTGGTCACAACACGTCTACAGTCGAGAGCAGAGAGAAATTAATGTGCTCACACACCTGCTTGTGCTCACCTCTATTTCTCTATAGCCCAGGATCCCCCGTCTAGGGGTTGCTGCTGCCCACAGTGGGCTGGGTCTCGTCAGAGCAATTAACTTTAAAGACAGTCCCACCTGCCCCAGGCATGCTCACCAGCCATCCTGATCTAAGCAACCTCTCATTGATACTCTCTTTTCAGTTTATTCCAGGTTATATAATACTGATAATTAAAACCAGTCATTAAAACACACAAAAGGGAAGCCATGTTGGCTCAGTTTAAAAGGGGTGCAAATGTCAGACCCCAAATGTCCCCTTTTTTCTACCCTAATAAAGGTAGCATCTGTTGATGGGTTACTCTGTGTGAGGTACTTTACTTAAAATGTTGGATCTGTGTCACACATCACTGAATGAATAACAAGTCTCCTTGAAGTTTCTTAGGTGGTATCCTCTCATGGTACAAGTTCTCAGTCTCACACTCAAGTTTCCTGGATCTTTCTGTGCTTCCCAGTAGTCTCTGTATTGAGTGTTCCTTGCCTCCCTGACTCCCACCTCTGTAGAAAGCCTTGCTGCTCATGTGACCAGAGGTGGTGAGGGTTTACAGTCTGTATAACAGCCCTCACCCACTCCCAAACATGGCAGTGCACCAACACCATTTCCCCCATAAAGGAAGCGGCTTCCCCAGCCCACTGTGGCAGCAGATGCGGCTGTACGCTCTGGGGATTGCCTTTCCCCTTCCTCTACTACATCTCCATCCCCTTGCTGATGCTCCGGATGACTTCCAAATGAACTGCACTCAAAGCTGTGTCTCCTAAAAGAGGACGTTACTATCACTCTGATTTTGCAGTTGAGGGTCTTGACCCTCAGGGCACTTAAGGAAATTGCATGTGGTTACTGTTGTAGAGTGCTATGTTCCAAGCATAATGGTCATTATCATCTTCATCAGAGCATCTTTGACTACTTGCAAGAGGCCCTCAAGATGGGGCCTGTTGACTATTGACCTTCTCTCCTAGAAGGAGGCAGTAGGGAGGATCACTGGGCCACTCCCTCCAGCATCCCCTGGGTTAGCCCTAGCTGCTTATAGTCTCACAGTCCTGAGAAGTGTTACAGCGTAATAGAATACTGGCAGTTAGTCAAAGGTGGGAATTCCATCTCTGCAGCTGCGGGGAAGCCATTCTTCTTAGGGTGAGGCTTTTCAGTGCTCCAGTGGCTTTTGGGGTCACCCACATTTCTATATGCAACCACTCCCCTATGCTTGCAAAGAAACCCATTAAACTTGTTGAATCCAGAAGCCGGACTTTGGTAGAATGATCCTTTGGTTGGTCATTGGTTCTCTATCTGAGGGGCACAGAAATTTGTTTATATTTCCCCTGGAAAAAATTTAGGCAGTAGTCACAAAGCAGAAGGTGGTACAAACAGCAATCCAATTCAGTATTTGTCTCTGAAGGCAGAATTAAGAAGTAGTGGGGAATTAGTGGAAGTTCTCTAGTGTTCCTATAATTTAGAGGCTTTACATACAGGGAAAAGCCACTGACTCCTTGGTTCAGTCTCATCAATTGTGTACGATAAACTTGGTCTTTAGATCTTTGCTTCTTATACTGGGTTGCAAACACATGTGGGCTTGCAAAAATATGAAAACAGCAAGTTTTCCGAATGTAAAAAAACCAAATATTAATTCTAAGCTGAATGGGTAATGAATCTGAGGTGTCTGCCAGGGCTCACCCATGTTGCAGAACAGGCCTTCATTACAGCCTTGGGTCTGAACAGCAACAATGCTCCCACTGTGCCGTCACATCACACGCCAGTGGACCTGCTTGAAACACCTCGCTCAGGTTTGAGACTACTGCATGTTATGAACTGCCATGTTCTTGTGAACTTTCCACACAGTTTTCTGTTCTTCTAGACACATAGTGGTTTAGACATGGAAAGTCAAGACTTTCACTGTTTTCTTGCCATCACTCCTCAGCACGGACCTATCAAACTCTTAAATGTTTGCACTGGACTGTGTTAAAATGCCTGATTTTGAAAAATTCTGTTTGAATTTCTGACTCAAGTTTTGTTAAAAGAATCATTCAGTTAATTTTGGCTAGAGATTAGGACAGTATTCTAGTTTGCATCTCTATTTCTGTGATAAAACACTGACCAGAAACAACTGGGGGAGGAAAGGGTTGACTTGTAGGTTATAGTTCATCACTGAGTTAAGTCAAAGTGGGAACTCAAGACAGGAACCTGGAGGCAGGAGCTGAAGCAGAGACTATGGAGGAAAGTTGGTAATGGACTCTTTTAACAGACTCTTTTACCCTGGCTTGTCCAGCTACGTTTCTTATACAGCACATGCCCATGTGCCTAGGATTGGTGAGCCCTCCTTCATCAATTAGCAATCAAGAAAATGCCCATTGCCCAGTCTGGTAGAGGAAATTTCTCAATTGAGATTCTCTTTCCTCAGATGACTGTGGTTTGTATCAAGTTGACAGACTCTAACCATCACAGACAGAATGGTCAACAGTTTTTAAAATATTTGTGTGATTTTTGTCCTGTTGCATATTTATATGACGTGGCGTTCTCAGCATTGATAATTATAAAACCAAAATTCCAATCAACTCTTGCAAACACTGAAGATGCTCTGTGTCCTGCAATATCAAACATTCAGCCAAGATCTAATTCTTCATGTAAAAATAAAGAAGTATATCTATCTCATTAGTATGCAAATTTGCTGTCATCTTTTATAAATGGTAAAATTAAGTGCATTTATCTCAATGTAGGAATTTACTTCCACAATTAAAAATGATAAAATTATATGTATATCAAAGAATTGTTTTAAAATAAATTTCTTTTTAATTTATTATGAGTAAGCATTTGATGTGTTCTAATTTGGATGCCTATATGTGTGGGATTGTGTAAAAACCTCTCGGAGAAAAAGGTGTTGCAATTGGGAAAAAATTTAAATGCCCTGTTCTAGATAATGTTTTGTTGTTATTACTATTTTTGTCTTTGGCATAGCCAGGCAGGTGTGCCATAGGTCACAGAAGGCTTAATGACCCCTTATATCATTATGTAATAAAAATGCTAAAATATTACTGTAAGACTTCATCAAATTAGGAGAAAAGGACTCATAGGAATACTCATAAAGACATAAACTGTGAACAGTAACAAACATACCCTGGTCCCCCTGCAAGGCTTTCAGTTGCTAGGTGTTGTCTCTCGTTTTCTCCTGACTGCAGGCATGAACTGCACCTTAGAAAGGAGAGATCTGGGGCTGGAGAGGTGGCTCAGCAATTAAGAGCATTGCCTGTTCTTGAAGAAGACCTGGGTTCAAATCCCAGCACCCACATGGTGGCTAACAACCATCCCTAACTCTAGTTCCAGGTGATCTAACACCCTCTTCTGTCCTCCACCTGCACTGCAGGACACAGGTGCACTTACATACATGCAGGCCATACATATATACACATAAAACAAAAATGATAAAATAAAAAGGAAAGGAGAGCTCTGCGGTCTGGCAAGCTGATCTGCCGTGGCCAAGGTTTCCCTTATGGAATGCTTCAGAGTTGCAATTTAAATCCAGACACGTTACTCTTTAAAATGCCTTTGTCCCCTGATGCTGATTTTCTTTGCTTTCCATTGTATGTTGGCCTTTGCTAAGGCTCCATGTACATCTTCTTATTTTTATATTTGATTTATTATTTTATGTGTATGATGTATTGCCTGCATGTAAGTAGGTGCACCCATGTTGTGCAGTGCCTGTGGAGGTCAAAAGAAGGTGTTGGATCCCTGGAACTGGAGTTATGGACAGTTGTTAGCCACCATGTGGGTGCTAGAACTCAAACCCAGGTCATCTGCAAGAACAGCCAGTGCTCTTAACCACTGAGCCATCTCTCCAGCCTGCAGGTAAGGTTTCTTAATGAAGATCTGGCAGATTCTAGAGCAATATATTTTGAGGACCACAGAAATAAGGCTATTCAGAAGCAGGACTCGGGCTCCTGATGGGTTTTCAAGTGCAAGGCTTTGCTGTCGTCTCCTTTGTAAGCCTTCCTTTACTCCCCACAGACCTCACCAGGACAGGCTTGTTTCTTGGACTTACAAGTACATATTTACTTTCCTGCTAAGCTATGGACTATTTTCTCTGTGGGCAACATCTCCCTGAGGGCTAAGGGAAAATATTTTGGAAGTATAAGTGTGAGTGTCTACTTTAGACAAGGAAGTATGATAGAAATAGCTATATGTATATAAAGGTATACAAGCTATATTTGCACATATATTGCATACATATATAATTTATAATTTATTTGATGAAATGGTTAGAAAACTTAAATTTCAAACCTTTAAATGAAGGTGTGTGATATGTGTTCAAACATATACACATATATCTGCATCCAGTACTATTGCACATGAAATGGCATCTGTCTACCACACACAGCACGTTCTCAGGGTTTCGGTCTTTTGTTTTATATTTTATTTTACAACATGTTATAACTTAACAGTTGAACATTCATGTAATTGGTAGAAAAGTGAAAACAAACTGCAGTGTATATCTGTAGTAAACATCCATGCTTCACACACACACACACACACACCACACACACCCCCCACACACCACATACCACACACACACACCACACACACACGCCACACACCACACACACACCACACACCACACACACACCACAGACCACACCACACACACACCACACCCCCCCCACCACACACCACACACACACCACACACCACACACACACCACACACCACACCACACACCACACACCACACACACACCACACACACACTAAACACACACCACACACACACACCACACACCCATACACACACCAAACACCCATACACACACCAAACACCACACACCACACACACACCACACACACACACACTAAACGCACACCACACACACACACCACACACACACACCACACACCCATACACACACCAAACACACACACCACACACCACATACCACACACACACCTCACGCACACCACACGCACACCACACACACACACCACACACAAACACACACCACACACACGGCAAACACACACATACACACACATCACACACACACATACACATACATAACACACATCACACACACACACACACACACACCACACACATACATTTTAAATGAATGAATGTTATTAGAACACTATATTCTATAGGTTGAACACTTGTATACTGCCAAAATCGAAACCTCCTTCTTGAGGTGATGTTTGGGAGTGAGGCCACTGAGAAGTGACTGGGTCATAAGGGTGAAGTCTTCCTTTTGGGGATGAGTGCCTAAACCCCAGGGATCTCCATACCCTTTCCACCATGGTTGGGACTCAGAGAGATTCAGCCCTCTGTGAACTACAAAGTGGTTGTCATCAGCCACTAAGTCCTTGTGATCTTGGATTCTCAGCCTCTGGAACTGTGAGAAATATTTCCTTTTACTTATGACATTCTGTTACAGCAGCCACAATGAACAGAGGCATTATAGGTAAAAATATATGGAAGTATCTAGAAGTTTTTAGTCCTAAGGGCAAATTATTTCATTTCTGTAGAGATTTTCATTTGTTTGCTAATTACTTGGACAAATTCATTGAATACCTGCTATATGTCAGTACAATTAGCTTGTTTAAAAGAGTGAGACTGTTAGGGTCTGTGACTCGGTGGGTCTCTTCTGGAGAACAAATGAACGAGTATGGAGATGCAAAAATCAAGCAGAGTTTTATTAAACCAGCTAGCTGGGGCCGACCGTCCTTCCAGGACACGCAGGTCTGGTTAGAGCGATCGACCCTGAGGCAATTTTAGGTAAAGATTATATAGGCTCCCACAACCGTTACACAAAAGCCCGTGTTTATACAGCCAATAGTTTCAAAGCAAGCATTTCACAAACCAATAACTTTAAAACAAGAAAAATGTTACAACTCCCTTCAGGTGTCTCAGTCGGGGAGAGATGCCTACAGACATGACACAGACCAGACAACTTGCCCCTATCTCCGGATGCCTGTGTCTCCAGCTGAGTAATTGGTTACAAGCAGTAAACTCAGACAAGCAGTAAATTCAAACAAGCAGTAAAATTTCTCTTTCCCTAACAGAGACCACACTGAATGTGGTGGCGCACGCCTTTAATCCCAGCACTTAGGAGGCAGAGGCAGACAGATCTCTGTGAGATGGAGGCCAGCCTAGTCTCCATAGTGAGCTGGGGCTGTATCCTGAGACCCTTTCTCAAAAACAAAGCAAAACAAAACAGTCTATGACCTAATAGTTCAAAGACTGGAAGAGAAAAACAGTATCTTAAGAGAAATTATGCAGTAAAGCCATCAAAAAAAGATTACGAGAAATATTATCACAAAACATCTGGAATGTTAATTGAAAATAGAGTTGTCCAAATCATCCTAGAAAGGCCAAAGATGCTGTCTGAATACTGTGAATGGAGGCATTGTCTTGTGGGAGGAGTCGGAATCACCCAGGCAAAGCACCCTTGAAGAGAATTAAAGACTGAGGACACTCCAGCAGATCCGATTTAAGAGCGGAAGGAACTTGAGGTGTTTGGAAATGAGAAAGTCAGAGAACAAAGCCTTGAGGGCAGGAAGAGGAGGAGAGGACGTGACTGTGAGTCAGAACTCCAGCCCATAGGTGCCGTCAAGTCAAACGTTTTCATACTTTATTCTAAGCATAGTGGAAAACTATGGGTACTTTCTTAATAAAGGCATGTCTTGATTTTGTTTTACTTTAAGACATGACTGTAATTAAAAATGTACAGAGAACAAGTTGGAATGCTGGCATTGCCCAAGGCCACCAAGGGTAAGAGAGTCAGCGTTTCTGTGACCTTTGTAAGATCCAGGCCTTTGGCTGTCAGCCAACAGCTGCCTTCTTTTGGTCTTGGCCACTGGACTTCCTGTCTGGCTTGTTTCCTAGAGGAAATCAATTACAGACCCTTTCTAGAACACTAGGTGATTGCATGGTGCAGTGTTTCCTTCCAGTCTTTCAAGACACAGACAAGATGCTGATTCTAGGAAGCTGAGTTCTGGGTGGAGTCAATGCCCTGTAGACAAAGGTCTAGGTAAGCTGGAGTCTCTGCTCTCGGGTAAGACTTTTAAAACTCTGATCAGCCGAACCGCAGTCCTGGCTGGTCACAAAAGTCAGTGCTCAACAACATGTGCATGCGTGAACAGCTTTTCACTTCCTTTTTTAAATAAAAGAATGGAAGGCGCCTGGAAATAAATGGTATCTACTTTTAATCTCAAAGTCCCTTGTTTTCCAGGAGTGCTTTGGAGGTAAGGAAGCACGAGTTCCAGTCCCCTTCCTTTACCTTTGGGAGAGCCTGACTTGAGAAACATGTTTGAGATGCCATCTTTATTATGGTAGGAAACAGAACTCTTCATTTGTAGAAAAAAATTTAAAACTAGTTAAAAGTTAAAATTATTTTTTGCTTATTTTTAAAAAATGTTTTATTTTTATTTTGTGTGTATGAGTGTATTCCTACATGCATGTAAGTATACCCCTGTCATGAAATGCCTGCAGAGGTCAGACGAGGGCATCGGATCCCCTGGAACTGGAGTTATGGACGGTTGTCAGCTGCCATGTGGATGCTGGGAATTGAACCCGGGTCCTCTGAAAGAGCAGTCAGTACTCTTAACCACTGAGCCATCTCTCCAGCCCTCAATATTTTTTGGTTATTAATGAGAACTCTTTTGCTTGTGGGTAGAATCCCTTTACACCTATCACCCCCCCAAAAAGGACAACATTTTTTTACTAATTTATATATTTAATCGACAAATTAAAAACTGTACATATCCCATATATACATTTTGAAGCACAGATATACTGTGGATCAGTTAAATACATATAATTGACAAATGTGTTACCACATGTAGTTATTTTTGCAGTGATACTTAACATTTCTTATATTGTCTTTTTTTAACTTTTAAAAAACTTTATTGAGAATTTCATACATGTATAGAAGGTGTTTTGATCACATCCATGCCCACCCCCTCCCCTCTAACACCTCCCACGTCTCCCCCTCACGTTTTCCTGACACCTTTGGGTACTCTTTCTTTTTTCTTTTTTTTTAAATGGGAATTTTTGCTACTCTTAACATTCCCCCTCTGAAGAGGTAACAGTAAAATCTTTTAAGGATTAGATACAAGCTCCCAAATACTTTTGACATTTTTGGCCTTTGGAACAGAGTATGTTGCTAACAGGCCCAAGAACATTTTGACTTTTAGCCAAGAAACTGGCTACTGTTCTTTGGGGTCTTTTTACCCTAACTGCCTAGCCAATTCCTAACTCCTATTTTTTATTTTTGGTCTTTTTGAGACAGGGTCTCCCTGTAGCCCCAGCTGTCCTGGAACCACTATGTAGCCAGGCTGGCCTTGAACTCACAGAGATCCGCCTGCCTCTGCTTCCCGAGTGCTGGGATTAAAGGCATGCGCCACCATGCCCAGCTGCTACCTCCTATTCTTATCACACCATCCTCCGAAGAGGTTACCCAAATTACTAATAGGAAATAGGGATGCAGACCACTCTGGCCTCTTTCATGCTGAACGGGGATGCAGGGTGAGGCAAGGGGGTACCCCTTCAGTGGGTCTATCTAAAGACTCCCAAACTGTATAACTCTTAACTATAGGTAGAAAAGAAGGTCCTTGACTGGTGACTAGGAGATGTGAAGGAGAAGTAAAGGCAAGAGAAATTAGCATTACAAGTTCTAGACAGGGAGCCAGAAAAAGGTCAGAACAGGGCGAATTTCAAATGTTCATATCAGAGTCCATTGGGATTTCTTGAAGAGAGCTTCCAAAAGCATCCCTCTATTGGGTTCCTCCTCATTTTTCTTCTGTCTGGCATAGCTGGACTCAAGAGTGATGGATTCAGGATTTGTTTTCAGGCACTTTGGTAGCTGTTGGAGTGTCTAGAATCAGTGTCAGTTCCCTGTCAGAGGCTTCTAGATAGGGGGAGAAAACACGTTTATCCATCATTTTAGAACAATAGCTGGTTGTCTCCCTTGGGTACAGGTGGTCACTACAGTATTGCAGACCAAGATTTGAAGTCTTACATCTGAGCAGCACTTTCTGATTAGGACAAAATCATCAATGCGAAGTAACTGAAAAAGGACAAAAAATGTAAAAATCTAGTGTGTCGGCCGCTCTTCTTGTGACTAAAATACCTGACCAGAAGCGACGTTAGGGAAAAGGAGTTAATTTTGGCTTGTGGTTTGAGGGGATAGGGTCTACCATGGTAAGTTCCGCAGCAGGCGTGTGAGGTGACTGAGCACATAGTGTCTGCTTTCAGTAAGGTGAGTTGACAGGAAGTGGGGCTGGAGCACAAACTCAGGGTCCAGCACCAATAACCAGTTTTCCCAGTGAATCTCTACCTCCTTAAGGTTCTATAATCTTCCAAAACTGTTCCACCAGCTGGTGACCAAGTGTTCAAATATTCAGACTACAACACCCTGTCTCATAACTCAAGAATCCCAGGGTTGGTAGCCATGTCCTTAATATGTGGACTCAGTAGCATGGTAGGATTTTTATTTCCTCTCTGTCTCTTTCTGTCTCTGTCTCTGTCTCTCTCTCTGGGGTGTTGGAGTCTTAGTCTGTCTATGTGCTGGCCTCTCCCTGCTCCATTCCACAGTCCTGTCAACCATTTTTCCAAAATTTCCAGCAAGTGTCCCCCCAGGCTGGTTTCATTTGCCTCCCCTGGCTCATATACCTACCTTCGCAATCCTAGGTTTACTAATGGTATGGAATTTGCAGATTGATAAGGGATGAATCATGATTAATAGGATGGGAGTTTCTGATTGGTCAGGGATAGAATAATTGGATGGAAATTGCTGAGTGGTCAGGGCTGGTCATGTGCTTTACCCTTTACACCCACTCAGGTGAGCTGTATCCTAAATCACAAGACTCTGAGAGGCAGAACAGTTATTACTCAAGGGACAGGCACTTTTCAAGAGGCAGAGAAGGGTGACCAGAAGGAGATCCAGACCCAGAGCTCTGCGCCCAATGGCTTATCTCTCTCCTCCTTCCTGACACTGTGTGGCTATACTTGGACCGGCTTTTAAGATGAACATATCACATACAACTCCTCATACACAAATACTTGTCTACTTTCCTTCTGGATTTTATTTCATTGAAATTTAAGTGTCGTTTAATTATTGCAGAAACAAGACAGGATGTGGTGTCCACGTTAGAGTCCTTCAGTCTAACATAAGGAATTTTGTCTGATGAATCACTGAAATAGAACTGAACAAATGGCAAGAGTAATCAGTGGACAAGCTTCGTGAGAGCCAAAGACAATCCTGAACCTTTAACTCTTGTACTTGACCTTCCCCAGCGTTAGTCAGTCCAGTTGGAAATTCTGATGCAAGTCAGGATGTCACCACAACAGGAAATGCAAGGGAAGTGACCTTTCTTTTGAGTACAGAAATTAGAGAAGACACCAAAATTAAACAGCGACCTTGAGGCAGCCGACACAAGCCTCTGCCTGGAGGAAGAGCTTGTGTCCTTCAAGGCTTGCCTTTCTGTGTGTCCTCCAGCCAACTCTTCATGTCCACCCCCAGTTTCTTTGTTCCATCTGGGCTCTGCCCTCAGACCACAGCTGCATCTGTGACTCCCTGGGCTTAACGCTCCCTGGGCTCAAACCAATTATGGTTTGTTGAGGTGCATGCTGAAACTTGGCTAGATACTCTGAGTTTTCTCACCAGTATAGGTTAATGTCTGTGGCTCTGGAGAGTGCAGCAGGACCTGGACACCAACTGTGTCAGGTGTCTGACCTCAGCTGCTGTCTTACTGTGTCTTTGTTTAAGGGGCTCGTGTTCTGAATCTATTTCCTCAGTTGTAAAATAAGGGTATGTATGGGTCTTAACCTTGCAGTGGAGTTTTAAATGCTATGTAAGATGGCACATCTTTACCAGTGCTTGGCTTAGATCCAACTCATGGTTAATACCCAGACCATACCCAGAAAATAATCTGTCTCTAATTGAGAGCCCTGCCAACCTCTTCAGATCACAGGACCGGCAAGCCCACTGTCTACTCATTCTCCTGTGAGGTAGAACAACGTCTCATTGTAACAGGATGCACCTCTTCTGCTTTTATTTCCCATGGAAAAAGGTGAAGGGAAATGAAGAATGGCATGGTTTCCACGCGCAGGGGCAAAGAAACACAAGACAGCCCACCAGGCCTGGACACCGCAGACAGAGACCTGTCCTCAGGCTTCACAAGCACGTTCCTCACTGTCTTATTTTCCCATGAACACCTAGGATATAAGGGGCACAAGGGATAACCGAGTGCTTTTTTTCAGTCCATTTTCTTCCATGTAGATTCAATCATAAAAATGAAGATAGAGTCCTCACTTATCTGTGCCAACGGACACCGGTCCAGAGATTTATCTCATGGGCACTAACTGATTCTTATTTGGGGGACACATTATTTAGTGTGACTGTTTGTCCGTCACCTAACTCACCCAATTATGGTTTGTTGAGGTGCATGCTGAAACTTGGGTGAATTTCCTAACGACGGCCCTCTCAGCAGTGGAGGACGTGGCTTGGAATACTGTTGGCAGAGGGACCACAGGAGAATGAGGTACAGAACCAGAAACTCCCCGCAGGTGGATAGCTCAGGTGGATAGCTCAGTCTCGAATGTAAATGGCAGTCTCTTTGCTTTTTTACTAGAATGAGCAAACATTTGACTAAATATTGTCTTATTTTGCCAAAACAAGAAGAAGAAGAAGAAGAAAAAAAGGAATCAGTAAACTCTCTGAGGGGTCCGCCCAAAAGACAAGTTTATTGTTGCAGGAGGTAAATAAGTGGCGTCTGTCAACCTGGAATGTTCTTTTTATCTGAAAAAAAATCTTAGAGCATCATTTACAATGAAAGATAAGATATCTGCAAAACATACTGTACAGTCTTCTGAAATGAAGTCTCCGTGTTTTTGTACATAAGTGCACTTGTTGATTGACACTTAATTTAGAATCCTTGAACATTTAGAATTTAAGTGATATTTGTTTCTTCTGATAGCCCGTACTTTTATTTGTTTTTATATTATCTTTCTGACACTGGATTGCAGTTTGACATGTTTCTTTTTCTCTCCCAGAAATATGAATTGGTAAGTAATGTCTGAAACACTGTGATTTGATACCAGACTTTTATCTAACTTTATTTTATGACTGCAGTACTGTCTTGCACGCCTTCTTTAATGCCACTCTCTGTAGAAAGCGGCTTGGATAAATGTCTCTGTGTGTGTCTGTCACTCTGTCTCTATTTTTGTTTCTATATCTCTGTATATAAAATCTTTAATCATGCACTTATGTAATACAGCTCAGTCTGTAGGTCTGTGTATATAGTGCTTACACAGATGCATGTGTAAATGTCTTGTGCCTTGTGTCATTTCCCTCCTTTATATATGTCTCTACAGATAAAGAAATCAAGGTGTATCTCCCCTCCTGCTTATAGATGTAAGCAGAGCTGAAGGCGGGGCTAAGACAGGAAACGAGAGGATGGAGCATATTTTGATAGGGAAGTTTAGAAGTCTGATTGTTTTTGTTTTCCTTATTTCCATGAAGAGCTAAAGTTTGAGTGCCAATCTGCGCATCTCTGTTGGTTGCCTGTTACAAAGGTTGCCAGGTATGGCTTTGATAAATGTTAGCTGTGGTTTGGGAATTTGGTTGAAACACCAAGTAGCAATCAGTGGTGAGGGATTAATTTCTTTCTAGTTCCTTCTAGATTGCTCCAAGGGTAAAAGTCCAAATTTTATTCTAATAGGTATTTTCTAACTTTCTAAAAATTAAAAATAATAATTACATATATTTACAGGATATACTATGATGTCTTGATATTTGTATAGATTGTAGAAAGATTAAATCAAGGTAGTTGGCTTACCTAACCTGTCACCTGCTTACTGCTTTTTGACTTCAGTATCAGTCTGTGTTCGTCTTTTATTAAGCTTCATTTTCAGCTTGAGGCACAGCTTCCAAGACCTGGATAGTAATGCATATAATGCACACCACACACAGAGAGAGAGAGAGAGAGAGAGAGAGAGAGAGAGAGAGAGAGAGCTTCCTTTATTTCCAGTTGAATTTTATGTCTCTTTGTATCAAATCATGCTGTTCTGTTTCCTTCTAATAGTTTAGGATTCATATGTGAGAAAAAAATGAGTCAATTTGTCAGAAAAATAATTCAGAATTAATGAAAGATGTGTCTCTCCAGACTTTACGTGGTTTGTTGCACAATGATTCCCTTTCCTGAGTTTAATTTTTTTAAAATTTAAGTGTATGATGAGTATATTGCCTGCATGTATGTGTATAAGTACATCCTTGTGCAATGCCTGTAGAGGTCAGAAGAGGTTGTTCAGTCCCCTGGAATGAGAGTTATAGTTGGTGGTTAGCTGCCTTGTGGGTTCTGGGATTTGAACTCTGGTCTTCTGCAAAAGCAGACAGCACTCTTAACTGCTGAGCCATCTCTCCAGCCCCAAACACATTTTTTTGTTGTTGTTTTGAGACAGGGTCTCCCTGTAGGCCCAGCTAGCCTGGAACTCAGTATGTAGACCAGGCTGGCCTCAGTATCACACAATCTACCTTCCTTTGCCTCCCAAGTGCTGAGACTAAAGGTGTGCATCCCCACACCTGTCTGCCTTCCCAGGTTTCAATAGCAGTTTCTCGGGAGACAAATGGTCTGCTTCAGAGATCAATGCACATCTTCCCTGTCCTGCTTCATTCACCTCTTTTCTGTGTTTCCCCAACTCAGCCCAGCGAAGTTCTGGGGAAGCGTTGGAATCAGGCCTGTGCACTCTGTCCACAGAGTCTGCCTTTATTTTTCAGCTAGAAGCACTCCCGTTACACTTCCCACAGTTCCTTGTGTAGGTTTCCTACTTTTCTACTACACCCCGAGGGCAATTCCATACCCAGTGCACTCTCTGTAGAGACCCGAGGACCATCCCAGTGGGCTCCCTGGAGTCTGGAGACCCACTCCCGGCCTAGCGTGTAGAAGTCTAGTGTGTAGAAGTCGAGGTACAGGTTGTTCTGAGTGGCCATTGGTGCACACAGTGTACCTGCCTATGGGAGAGAGAAGGCGATTGGAAGCTGTTTGATCCACTGAGGGCCTCCACCATTTTGCAGTGGGAATTTCAGCTCTGGGAATTTTCAAATGTGACTTTCTAGCATGCAAAATAAGCAAATGAAATGACTCCAGATCCCTGTTTCCCACTTATAGAAAGGGACAAGAACCCAAACCAACTTGGGAGGCCAAGGAAGGCAGATTGTGTCCTTTTATGGAGGCAAATCTCTGCTATTTACAAGGTGTTTTCTTACAGTCAATGGGAACCTGCCTTGGCTGGGTCTCACAGGGCATGGGACTGATGAAAGAGAATAAAGTATGCAGCTAGCTCAGCCTGGAACAGAACGTGCCTGGCAGGTCATTTAACCTTTCCTATGCTGAAGTTTCTTCTGTGTATATTAAGTGAGTCCTGTTCATCAAGGAGCCTGGAGAGGTTAAGGCTGCTGACAGAGAGGTTAAGGCTGCTGACTGGGGCTGGAGTGTCCTTCCCCAGACACTGCCTCTCGCTCTGAGACTCTTGTTTTGTTTCTTCACTGCTAAAATTTCTCTTGCTTCTTTATCCCTCTTTCTATCATAAGATGACTCCTCGAACACCCGGGGGTGTTGGTCTCTTCTGGGTGTTCATTAACTCTGGATGCCCTCAGCTGTGGATATTTATTTTCTGTAGACCTCAGTTTGGAAACAAAACAATAAACTCTGTGGCTTGTTACCTTGGCAGAGCGAATCTAAACTGTGTTTCTCTCTCAGGCAGTTTGGAGACTTCCACGTCTATATGTTTCCCCTCTGGGCTTTCTGTTTCTGAAAAGTGAAGAGATTTGCCAGTGACCATTTTTTCCTGCTGATCCCTCTGTCCATCTGGACCACTAGATTTTCTGATTGTTATCGTAAGACCGCATACAAACAAAAATTAGATTTGTGGATACGGTTGGTTTTTAAGCCAGAGATGCTTGAGAAATGAGTGGGACTCCGGAAAACAGAAATTACTACAGTGTGTTGTCCTTTAAAACCTCAAAAACATGTCAAGAAGCAAGAACTTCATGACTAGGTCAAGGTACTGGAATCCAAATCAGATTGTATCTGAGACCTGATTGTCCATCTTGCTTTTAATCCACGGACATAAAAAAATCCCTAATCTCTACTATTTCTCTATTTTTTTATGTTTAAGGTCACCATTGTTCTTATAAATGGTCGATAGAAAAATTCTCTGAATTCTGAAAGCGTCTTTTATTTTCTTAGCATTCATAGTAAAATATAAATAGAGACTAGACAGCAAAGGAGGAACGGCAGGTGCTGGGAGAGCGATTTTGGAGTGATCGTTTTTTTCTTTGCATGTAATTGCTTAAAATAGTCACCTCATGCTTTATTCAATAAAGTTTGTCAGTGATAATATTTACTATGAATGCCTGATGGTTACAGTAAATGTTCACTGAGAACGAAGAAATAATACCAATAATTTCCCTGGGAATGTGAGTCTGTTCATCACTGGTGATTATTTTCAGGTGCATGGGACACAAAATCTACTACAGTGGATTAACTAAATGGACATTTATAGCCCACATCCTAAGTGGTCTGAAGAAGAAATCCAAGGGTAAAATGGAAGTGTCACAATTCTCTCCTAGAGTCAGGTTGCACCTGGGCACAGCAGCAGGTCTGCTGTGCCTTTGTGTAGCTGGCATCCCACATCAATATAGTATTCCAGACCAAAAGAAGGCAAGCCAAGGTCCCAGCCTATGCATCCCTTTTAACATTCATGAATGAATTAGGACGGTATAATCACACAGGGAGTCTGGTGGAGTAGAGCCTCACTGAGACTTTGCAAATGAGGAGTTGGTTACAGCTCTACCCCTTTCTCTGTAAAAATGTTTTGGGAGCTGGGCTTTTCCTGAGTAAATTGCTACTTAAAGCAAAGTTGAACAAAAGTGTTTGTGTATAACTAATTGTGATTGTTTAACCAACAAAATCAATGTAGTGTTGGCCAGTTTTCTCTGACTAGGCCCCTGATAGGCTTTATCTAATAAAGGAGGGAGAATAAAAGAGGTGCATTCATAAGAAATGTGAGCAGTTCCCAAGTTCTGCCTAGAGAGACGGAGGGAGGGAGCGAGAGAGAAATGTGAACCAGAGGCTTTGTGTGCTCATGTGAAGGTAATGCTGAGGGGCGTGTGTGTATGTGTGTGTGTGTGTGTGTGTGTGTGTGTGTTCGGCATGAGTGATATGTGTATGTATATGTGTGTGTATTGTATGTGTGTGTCTGTTCTATATAAGTAGTGTGTGCACATGTGTGTATTCTGTATGAGTGGCATGTGTATGTGTGTGTATGTTCTGTATTCATGGTATGCAGAGGGGTTGGGGAAGGAAGAGGGACGTTAAAGATGGAGCACTGGAAAATAGATAAGAGTTTGCTTATATTCTCAAAGCAACATAAATAAACAGTTTCCTGGCTCTATGCTTGATATGCTGCAGAAGTAAAGCTTGTGGCTTAACTGCATTTTGCCTACATTTCTCCAGTTATATATATATGTATATATGTGTATATGTGTATATATACATATATATGTATATATATATATAATGGGGCTCATGCTCAATCTACGTCATTAAGAGGCTTGTGTTAAAGAAGCCGACATTTGCTTTGGATCAATCCTTGTTAAACAAGGAGAGCTGTTGGCACACAGACATATACCATCGAGCCCTGTCTCTAGTGCGCCTTTATCCAGCCTGCGCAGCCTCTCTGCATTGCTGGAGTTCAATCTCTACTTAACCAATTATTAAACACATTGTAGTTGAGGCTAAAACATTTTTGATTATCTAGCTCTACTTGCATATTTATGCAATTCTATTTCCAGGTAACCTGATAACCAACAAATAGACTGAGAAATTCCAGCTTGTCAAGAGCAGTTTTGTTGCATATATACTGAATGTCTTCAGATCATGACCTCCTTTTTCAGAAGCTTGACTTTTACGTTACAAAGAGTGCTGACTCAACTCAGGGGCCGTCATTCATTCCACAGTTGTTTCTTCTCCAATATTAATGAATTGTCTTTCTGTTATTGACTTTGGTCTTCTGGGAAGTTTTGGTGCTAAGTTCTGCTCAGGGCCCTTTTGTCTTTGGAACCACCAAGAGCCAATATCTGGGTATTTATCAGACACATCTTGACAATCTCTTAGGTGAATTTGCTGAACTTATTTTAACCTTCTGTATTTTCTGTCCATTTCAGCTGATTTACAAATTAAACAATTAGTTTATTTGGAATCAGGTCTCTTAGAACCTAATTCTGGCCTCACAATTTATTAGCTGTATGTTTGGGGCAAGTTCTTTGAGCTCTATCTGTTTCCTTTCCTAAAGTTCATATCATAATGTGCCTCTCACAGGGTTAACTGACAGTTGTGTGTGAGATACTCCAGTGTGATACTAGAACAGTGCCTGGCACACGGTAATAGCTTATGATAAACAGCAATAGCATCCACATTGTTCTTTTTTCTTTCGAGACAGGTTCCCATCTGTAGCCCAGGCTCTTGCCATCCTCCTTCTATCTTACCGTGATTGGCATGTGCTGTGATTGACATCTGTCTTGAAGCCTGTTCCTATTGTCTCCTTAACGCTAGGACAAGTAAATGATCAGTTCCACAAGAAAATTATCTGTTGTTTTTATTTTTTTTTCTGTTGCTTGAGATAAAAAATGAGATTTTTACTCAACCGCCCAATACTATGAAACTATAAACAGAGAGGAGGGATTTTAGGTTAGGCTCCTGGAGTTGGTGATGACATCACTTTTTATATTTGGGGTGTTGCATCAAGTTGAATTCTGCAGTTATAAGATGGATGTAGTGCTCTACACACAAAGCCTCACTGTCCCTGCTCGACATACAGTCCCTGAGTTATGAGGGTTTGATCTAATGAATTGTGAACTTTCTGATGGTGCCAAATTGACATGTAACTTTCATGTGTGTCTGTTAAGTGCCAAAGAAGCAGGGCAAATAGAACCAAGCATTTTAGGTAAAACTTGCAATAAACATTTTAGTATGCTAAGAATATAAAATCTATTGATGGGAAGGTTAACTAACTTTCCTTTTCATTTAGTTTACTTGTCCCATTGTTCATTTTCTTATCAGAAGAAACTTGAACTTTGATTCTTCCCAGGCTAGCTGTGTGCGGGAAGATTCTGAGGTGGAAAGACAGTGGGTGGTAAGATGCAGGTCCTAGCCAACCCCAGGTCACACCTGAGGACCAGAGATGATACTACAGTGAGATGCACCCCTCAGCCAGCCCCAGGTCACATCTGAGGACCAGAGATGATGGTATAGTGAGATGCAGCTTCCAGCCAGTCCCAGGTCACATGTGGGGACCAGAGATGATGCTATAGTGACCGTGCTACACTCCTTAACATTAAATAGCTTAGATGTATAAAATGCAATTTTGACTTCTAATGCATCAGTTTACACTTGGTTTGTCTGAAGGAATTCTATCATAAGTTGAAGAGGATGGGTATTTTAGCTAGTGAATAATGATCACTTACTCGGTATCAGACAGATCGTAAATACTGTGGCTCAGTGGTAGAATGTGAAGCCGGATTTTGATGCCCAGTACCACAAAATCAGCAGCAGCAGCAGCAACGGCAATAAATCCCCCTAAAACAAAACAAACCTGGGCTCACACTCATTTGGAATCTGTACTTTTGGAAGTCTCTCTGCTCTCCTGTGCTGAAATAACCCTTTGCTTAATTAAAAAAAATGAGGCTTTGTAAAGAAAGTCAATGAATGACATAAATAAAACACCTGAAGGGAAATTTTAATCAACTTGCCTATGCAATAGACTGTATATTCTTTGAATATACTTAAAGTATTGCACGCTTTGCCTACAATGTCTCTCTCTCTGAACTTTGTTCCCTTAGTCATATTACAGCTGAGAGAGAGTTAGAAAAAGAATTTCTATGCTCCAAGAAGCTTATAAATTTCAGTTAATCCATATGTCCTTCCTAATTAAGTGACTTGGAGAGATTTTATTTTCATGTTAAAATGCCATTTGCTTTTTCTCATAGATTTTCCTAGCATAACCCATTATTGATTTCATACTAACCTGTGTATATTAGGAAATCAGAGCTTGTTTGTTGCTGTTCTTTTCCAAACATCGGGTACTCATTTTTCAATGGTCTCACAGAACAACAAATAGCACAGAAACGGTGCCTGACTCACAGAGTTTACTTTCTAACAGGGAAAATATACTTAGGAAGTTGGAAGAAAAGGTATCTACTGAAATGTGAGATGAAAAGTGTTTGTTAATACCCTGTTCACAGCGTAGCCTGCTCTTGTCTTTTTGAAATTGTGTTTCTGTAAACTTAGATGAGATTAATTCTTCATATATAAAGGTATAAGCAGCTTTTGTTTTACCTTTAAAGAAATCTTCTTATAGAAAAATGAGCCTTTACCTAAATTGATCATGAGACTTAAGGAGACTTTAGCAATCAGGCCCAAGTGTGGTAGAATCAAGGGCCTCTCTCCTCTAAGGAGTTCCAGAAACCCAAGTCCCAGTTTGAGGAGCAATGACGTTCTAGCCAGAGCTGTGTTATCTGGGAGAGTCTGCAAGCCACCTTAAAGGGCTGGACAATGTGCTTTGCCCTTTAATTTCCCTGATCCTCCCTCCCCTCCCTCCCTCCCTCCCTCCCTCCCTTTTCCTCACTTTTCCTTTTCTTTCTTTTTTTTGGCTATGTGAAGCTGGCTTCCGATTCCCTGTTTAACTAAGGCTTACTTTAAACTCCCAGTCCTCGTGCCTCTGTCTCCCCAATGCCACCACATCCATCTTCTTACAGATTAACTAATTGCAACCATAACTTGGCACTATGCTAACTTAAAAAGCTGATACCCAAAACTCTTATTTATAATTTTCAGGTACAAAAAGTTGCGACCATCAGAATTTTGTTTTGCGTAAACTGTTACCTACATCAGTGCTGTGAAAAGCAGAATTCCAGCTGACTGAGTTGAGCAGGCATTCCCATCTGTCCATCCAACCACAGAACAGCAAGAGAATCTGTGACTGACACAGGGACATTCTCTTTCCTTGTAGTAAAGCAGGTTACCTTTTCATCTACACAGTTATGATTCGACAGTTCGACATGATGTAAATATACGAGTTCAGGGTTAGGATCTTTGAGGAAATTCCACTTTGGTTTTTATAGTAGCTCTATGAGCTCACATGCCTACCAGCTATGTAGGAGGGCTCTTCTTTCCCACACCCTCACCCCCACGTTTTCCTTTTTCTTAGAGTATATTTTTATTATTTGTGCAATTCATATAACAGACCTTAAAGAAATTTGTACCCCTTCCCCCATCTGTGACCCCCAGCCAACCCCCACCCCAGGATTTCATCCATTCTGTCGTATATGTTAGGTCCTATGTGGTCAAGCATTTGTACCCAGGTGTCCCTTAGTGCAAGTTCATCAGCCTATCTGGAGTCACTCACTTAAAGATCAACTTAGCCTTATACTGCAGTGATCAGTTGCCGATGGTATCTCAGATGAGGTTGGGGCCTGCTGCCCATTTTCCCAGTTCTGTGTTGGACTATTTTTGTTTAAGTCCCCGAGTCTTGTGCATGCAGTCACCATTGTTACAAGTTCATATGAGCAAGTTCCCAGAGGCCTGAGAGCCTCTGTATCCTCATGATCATGTACCAACACTTTTTCCTACAATTTTTCTGGCCCGTCTTCCACAGTGGTCCCTGAGCTATGGGTGGGTGAGGTTTACTACAGGAGTCCTGTCCAGGGACTCGTACTCTCCAGTCTCTTATACGCTCAAACTTGGCCGGTTGTGGCCCTCTGCGTGCATCACACTCTGTTGTATGAGGGAGCTTTACTGTGAGAGCTGAGGGATGCGTTAGAATTCTCTCTACCCCGTGTTTCACTGTGTTCCATGAGTTTTAAACATAGAGGCTCCACTGCAGATGTGTCACATAGGACTGGTCATTTCTCAGACATATATTCTCTGTGGGCATCAGTTGTGGAATTCTGTAATAACCTCCATCTGTTGCAAAAAGAAGCTTCTGAGTAGTGCATGGTTGTACTTCTCCATAACTATAAGGATCCATATTTATCATACAATAAGGAATTTCATTTGTCTAGAACTGTGATGGAGATGGGGTTTTCTCTGGGATTTATGACCTCTCCAGGCATGTGTTTTTGGCTATATTTACAATGCTACCTGTGAATTCCCCCCCATTGGGAGGGTTTTAAGTCCAATTAGATAGCTGTTGATGACGTCCTAGATAGAGGTGCCACTACTGTACCAATGGATAGTTTGTTGTACCAGTTGTGGTTATTAGATTTTACAGATGGGTTGGGTCATTGACTGATTTTCTCCCTTAGCAGCTTGAGTACTATCCTCCAGAACTATGAGAGCTGGTCTTCAGGGAGGAGGCTTCTAGTCAGTTCCGGCTGCATTGCTCCAAGTTCTATGTCTGAAGTACGTCCTGTCTTAAGCAATATGGTCTTACCTTCACGTTCTGTGAGATAATCAAGAGCTCTGACAATAGCTGTATAATTTTGGGAGTCTCTTGGACTACCCCAACCAACAACTCGAAGGGAGATTTCTCCTGTCTGGTACTGTGGTCCTTGTTATATAGCCTTCAGGTATACACATGAACTCACGTTCAGATATTGCATGTGTATTTTTAGGGGGTTTTGAGTTAATACACGTCCCTTTGACTTTTCATACCCCCTAAACTTTATCTCTCTCCCCTCTCTTTCTCTTTCTCTGTCTAAACTCCCTCCCCTTCCCCAGTTTAAGCACCTGCATCTCCCCTTTGGTAATGTCTGTTTCCTACCATCCTCTTTTGAGTTCTTTCTTTTCCTTTACCTCTTTGGTTTCTTGTCATTTTCCTGACTCCTGTTTTTAACATCAGGATATACACTCACATATAAGGGATTGGTGCTAAGAAGCGCCAATGAGGGAGAACATATGTCCTTTGTTTTTCTGAGTCTGGGTTACTTCACTTAGTTTGACAGTTTCTAGTTCCAACCATTTACCTGCAAATTTCACGATTTTGTCTTTCCTTACTGTGGAATAGAACTCCGTTGTGTTAATGAACCACATTTCCATTTTCTATTCATCAGTTGAGGGACATTTAGGTTGTTTCCATTTCTTAGCTATTGTGAAAAGACCAGCAACAAACATGGATGTACAGGTCTCTCTACATTAGGATTGGTCCTTTGGGTGTGTGCCAAGGAGTGGTATAACCAGATCATATGGTAGGTTCGTTTTTAGTTTTGTAAGAGTTCTCCACACTGCTTTCCAAAGTGGTTGCATGAGTCCGCAGTCCCATCAGCAGTGAAGGAGTGTTTGTCTTTCTCCACGTCCTCGTCAGCATTTGGTGTCTTCTGTTCCCTTGATCCAGTCTGACTGGGGTAAGATGAAATAGTAAAGGGTTTTTGATCTGCGTTTATAAGCATGGTTAGCACCTTTTAAGGTGTTTCTTATTCATTTTTATTTCTTCATTTGGGAACTTTCTGTTCAGGTCATCTTTTTGTTCGGTTGTTTATTTTCTTGTTTCATTGTTTTTTGAGTTTTTTGTATACTCTGAATATTAATCCTCCGTCATATGTGTAGCAGGTGAAGATTTTCTCCCACACAGTGGGTTTCCTCTTCTCTTCCTTGATTGTTCCTTTTTCTCTACAGAAGTTATTTAATTCAATGAGGCCCCACTTATAGACTGATGACCTTCATGCTTGAGCAACTGATGTCTGATTTAGAAAACCCTTTCCTATACTTACATATTGTAGGTTATGTTAGCAGTTTCAGAGTTTCAAGTTTCACATTGAGGACTTCGATCCACTTGAAGTTGACTTTGTACAGGGTAAAAGATAAGGTCTAGTTTCATTCTTGTACAGGTGGAGATCCAGTTTTGCCAGCACCATTTGCTGAAGATGCTGTCTTTCCTCCATTGTGTGTTCTTGGCACCTTTGTCAAATATCAGGTGACTGAAATTGTGTGTACTTGGGTTTGGGTCTTCAGTTATGTATAACTGGTCTATGTGTCTGCTTTTGTGCCAGTACCATGCTGTTTTCATGACCATAGATCTGTAATATAGTTTGAGATCTGGTATGGTGATTCCCCACAGCATTGTTCACTTTGCCCAAGATTGCTTTGACTATCCAGGGGCTTTTGTGATTCCACATAACTTCTAGGATGTTTTTTCTAGCTCTGTGAAGAATGCCATGGAGATTTTGATTGGTATTGTGTTGAATCTATAGATTGCTTTTGGTAGGATGGTCATTTTTACAATATTAATTCCACCAATCTGTGAGCATGGGAGGTCATTCCATACCCTGATATCTTCCTCCATCTCTTTAAAGATTAGAAACTTTCATTGTGGTGATCTTAATGTCTTTGATCAGATTTATTCCTAGATATGTATTTTGAGGCTATTGTGAATGGGAGGGTTTCTGTGAATGCTTTCTCTGATTGATTGTTATTGGTATATAAAAAGGCTACTGATTTTTATAAATTAATTTTGTAACCTGCCATTTTGTTGAACCTATTGATAATTTCTAGCTTCTTTCTGGTGGAATTTTTGGGATTTCTTAGGAATAGTATCATATCATCTGCTGTTAGGATATTTTGATCTCTTCTTTTCCAATTAGTACGCCTTCCATTTCCTTCTCTTGTCTTATTGCTCATGAAGAATTTCATACACTATATTGAAAAGCAGTGGAGATAGTGGACAGCCTTGTCTGTTTCCTGAGTTTAATGGGAATGTTTCCAGCTTTTCTTCATTTAGAATGATGTTGGCTGTAGATTTGTTGTATATGGCTTTAATTATGTTCAGATATGTTCCCTCCAGTCCACTCCCCTCTAGGACTTTTAACATTAATGCATGTTGGATTTTGTCAAAGACCATTTCTGCATCTATTGAGATGACCATGCGATTTTTGTCTTTAAGTCCATTTGTATGATTTGTTACATTTATTGACTTATGTATATCGAACCATCTCTATATCACTGGAGTAAAGCCGACTTGATCATGGTGGATGATCTTTTTGACATGTATCTGTATGTGGTTTGCAAGTATTTTGTTGAGAATCTTTGCATCTATGTTCATTAAGGATGTGGGTCTATATTGTATTGTATTGCTGTTTCAATTTCCTTATTTGTTACGGGTTTCTTTACACTGTTGATCTCTTCTTGGTTTAACTTTTGGTGGCATTCACTACTTTAGAAATTCATCCTTATTTTTAGATTTTCAAGTTGTAACAGAGTATATATAATGTTCTTGGGTTTTTTTTGGTGTCTGTTGTGATGTTTTCTCTTTCATCTCTGATTTTGTTCATTTGAATTTGCTCTTTATTTTGGTTAACTGGTCTAAGGGTCTATCTTGTTTAACTTTTCAAAGAATCAGCTTTTAGATTCATTGATTCTTTGTATTTTCTTTGTTTCTATGTCATTAATTTCTGCTCTGATTTTTTATTTCTTCTTATCTGCTAGGATTCCCTTTGGTTTGTTCTAACTTTTCCAGAGTTTGTGTTCATGGTCCTATTTTGTGTTCCTGTAATTATATATTCCTTTGTTTTCTTTCTGTAATCTCTTGGGTATAGTCATTTATTTCTTTGTGTTGCTTTGAGGTCTTCTGTAGGGCTGATTTGGTGGGCATGAATTCTTTCAGCCTATTTGTGTCATAGAAAAATTTCTACTCTCCTTTGACTATGAGAGATAGTTTTGCTAGGTAGAGTATTCTGGGTTGGTGCCCATGGTCATTTAGAACTGGGAATATTGTGGTCCAGGCTCTTCTAACTTTCATAGTTTACACTGAAAATCAGCTGTGATTCGGATGGCTTTTTCTTTTTACATAACTTGTTTGAGCAGCGTTCAAAACCTCTTTGTTGTGTACATTCAGTGTTTTTACTATGATATGCTGTGGAGAGTGTCTGTTCTGGTCCTGTCTTTTCAGTGTTCCGTGTGCTTCTTCTACCTGTGTAGGTATGATTTCTTAGTTTAGGGAAGTTTCCTTCTATAATCCTGTTGAAGACCTGGTCAATGCCATTGGCCTGAGATTCTTCTCCTTCCTATATGCCTAGGATGCATCGATTTGGTCTTTTCATGCTGTCCACATTTCCTGCATATTCCGTTCCTTTTTAAAAAAATTTCATAGTTTTTGCTTGAGCAGTCCAGCTCTTCAACTTTGTCATCCAGGCTGTTTTCGATTTCTTTCATTCTGCTTGTGAGGCTTTCTCCTGTTATTTCAAACTTATTGAGTTTTTAAATTCTATTTTCATTTCAGCTCGGGTTTTCTTCAATATTTCTGTCTCTTTTGTGAATTTACAAGTCCTGAATTGTTTTTGTTTTATCATTCAACTGCGTATTTGTATTTTCTTGAGCTTCTGTCACAAGTTTGTGCCTCTACTCTTTGAGTTCTTTGAGTTGTCTGTGTGTTCTTTAAGTTCTTAGATCATGTTTATGTTTGTTCTTTTAACTTCAACATCGCGAGATTCCTTGGGGTGATTCTTCCTCATTGTAGTATACGTCTATAGACTGGTGGGTTTAGCTGGGGATATACTCTCTCGTTTTTTTTATATTGTGTTTTGGCCTTGCCATTTGCCCATGTCTTTTGTTGGTTGTGTGACCAATAGGAAATTCTGTTCTGCCTTTGTTTAGTTCAAGTTTGGTTCTGTTTATACTGTTGATGTAGCTTGTTTGCTTTTTGCTCAGGTATGAAAAGTTGGTTGGTGTGCGCCTCAGGTTCTCACAGGGTAGTAAGCTGGTCTGTGGCGGGCAGATTAAGAGAGGAGCTTAGGGCAGGGTCGGGGTGGGGACAGCCTGGGGAGGGTCTAGCAAACTAGGCAGGGTAGGTGTGAGAATAAAGTTAGTCTTGGTGTCTGGGATCAGGACACAGTAGGCAGGATCTGAGTTAGAAGACTAGTCCAGAGATCTGAGGCAGGAAGAGTAGAAGTTGGCCTTGGCCCAGGGATAGCAGGCAAACAGAGTGCAGGGAGAGAAAGGAGCTGCTCAGGGCATAGGGGGATCATGGTGGGTAGGGCCTGCCTTACCACAGTAGTAAGATGGTCTGTGACAGGCAGATCAGGAGGCGGGTCAAGGCAGAAGCTTGGGACAGTCTGTGGAGGGTCAAATAAACTATGCTGAAGGATTGAGCTAGCCTGGGTTAGGAGGCTAGTCCAGAGATCTGAGGTGGAAGAGCAGGAGTGGGCCTAGGCCCAAGACTAGAAAGGACAGAGTGTGGGGACAGAGTGGAGCTGCTCAGGGTAAAGGGCAATCAAAGTGCAATAGGCGGGATCCAACTTAAGAGGGTAGCAGGCAGGTCTGTGGCAGGTAGATTAGGAGGCCAAGAGCAAGGTGGGGGGCGGCAGTCTGCGGAGGGTCTAACAAACTAGCTGGAGAATCGAGCTTCTCTGGGTGCAGGGGATCAGGATGCAGTGGACAGGTCTGGATTGAAGGTGGAGTCTAGATGTCTTGGGCAGAAAGAACAAGAGAGGCCCTGGGCCCAAGGCCAGAAGGTGGATGGAGTTCAGGGGAATTCAGGGAGAGAGTGGAGCTGCTCAGGGTGCAGGGGACCCCTCATTTGTTCTCTTGCTGATGAAATGTGGTGTGGTGACTATTCTCTCTTGTTGCCCCTCCCCCACTTTAGAGCCCCATGCCTCCCCTCACATTTCTCCTACTTTCATGTCACACACATGTATGTGTGTCCATATATATGTAAATTCTGTCTATGAGAGAAAATATGCAATATTTGTCTTTCTGAACTTGAATTATTTTGCTCAATGTGATAATTTCTAGATCGATCTATTTTCCTGCAAATGAAATAATTTCTTCTTTAGAGCTGAGTAAAATTCCCTTGTGTACATGTACTGCATTTTCTTTACGCCTTTATTGATGGGCATCCCGGCTGGTTCCATATCCTGGCTAATGAGTGTAATGTAGCAATAAATATGGATGAGCAAATGTCTCTGTGATGTGCTGACTTAGGGTCCTTCAGGAATATGCTTGTGAGTGCTGTGCTTATAGGTCTGACATAAAAGAAGAGGTAAAGGTGATGGGAGGAGAGAGACCAGCGAGGGGAAGAGGGGGAGGGTTGTAGCAGTGGAACACAAAGTACACTGAATATTATACATAGAGAAAAAAATAATAGGATAATACGAATAAAATGTATACATGAAAACGTTATTACATACTCTGATTCTGCCTTTTGGTTTCAGAGAACGCATTATTGACTTAGTATTTGTATGTAAGAGACTTACATTTTTAACTGGGAGATTCTAATGGTTAAGATCTGGACTCTAAGCTGGGCGTGGTGGTGCATACCTTTAATCCCAGCACTCAGGAGGCAGAAGCAGGCGAATCTCTGTGAGTTCAAGGCCAGCCTGGTCTACATAGTGAGTTCCAGGACAGCTGGGGCTACCGGGAGACACTGTCTCAAAAGAACCGAAAAAAAAAAAAAAAAGTTCTGGACTCTAAAGACAGCAGTTCTTCAGTTTGCTAGCTATGACCTCTTGGGAAGGCTAGCAATCCTCTTTACGGTTCAATTTTGTTCTCTGCCAGTGAGGTCAATGCCTATACTTAGCTCTCATTCACATGAGATAAGAATGGATAGATGGTTCTTAACAGGATATATTAGTAAGTCCTCAACAAGTTATGGTAACACAGTAACCAAGGCATATGGTATCTCATAAATTTTTTGAAGGCACCAGTGTGACAGGATGCTGAGGATTAACATTTCAGGAAATTTGTTCTTAAAATAGCTACTAATGACAAGCAGTGAATATGTCCCGACAGATAACTCATCTCAATAGTGAGATGTTTGGGGCTGGCAGTGCAGCTCAGTGGTTGACCATTTACCCATTATGTGTGAGGCCCTGAGTTCATCTTCAGCACCAGGAAGGAAGGGAGGGAGGGAGGGATGGAGGGAAGGAGGGAGGGAGGGAAGGAAGGAGGTTTAAAGACACACCTTAGGCAAATACCACCTTGCCTCTCTGAAGAAATACTGAATTTCCAGGTCAGCAGATATCCAGGGATTATCCTCAAATAATTACCCTGATAATTGAAACTTTACAAAGTGATGTTCAGTGTGACGGAGAACAATAATTTATTAATAGCTATTTGAAAAGGAAGGAGCCTGGGCATTGTGTTCTAACAGTGTAACATACTCAGATATACTTTCCTATTAAACACAGTACTGACTGTTCTTTATTAAAATAAAAGATTTAATTGGACATCATAGTTTATAAATTATTGATGGGTTCATCTGAAGTTTCCTAGTGGAAAAGTCCATGATTTTCATTTGTAGGGCACAGCATCCTTTCTTTCTGGACAAAACCATCTCCAGGTGGTTGGTTCCTTTACCTGCTGTTCCCATTCTATGACCCTTACACAGTGTCGACATTGGTTTTAGTCTCTCTTTTTAAGTACAGAGAAGAGGCAGATTGTAGGCGATTCACAGTCTCGTCTAAAGAAAACATTTTTAAATACTAATTTTCAAAATGTTTCTTATGTACCAGCTTTCCAGTGCTTAAATTCTTACAGCTCAATGCTTAAAGTTTTGCATATTTATGCCTGAAAATACGTATTGGAAACATCAGTTTGTTGTTCATTTAAAAATAAAAACTAAACATTATCACCATTGAGACTTTCATAAATTGGAACGTGCAGGTTTGGGTTAGGTATTCATTTGTGATAGGCATTTTTCTATTTTAAGATAAAGTTGTCCATTCTCTTGGACAACAATGACTGAGCACCCTGGGAGGGTTAATTTAAATGTATTTGAATATTTAAATATATTTAAAGTCTTGGTGGACTTCCATTACAACAGAGTATCTGTCTTCACCCCACTCGTTTAATATTATCTCTACTCGTCATTTTTAATGGCACTCCTGATGATCAAGTAAAGAAGACTGACTTTAACCTCAAGTCAATTAGATCATAAACTAGTCATGGATGTGCATAAAATAGCAAAGTCTTATGCTTTATGATGAGACATGAAAGGAACACTTTAATGAGAACTGTTTGTGAGTAACGGGGTGTGTGTGTACGTGCACACGCACATGTGTGCTGTTCATTCCCTGTATCTCTGTGATCATAACCAGAGTAATTGATGGGTACATTTCAATTAAGTTTATCTTTTCCAAATAGCTATTTTTTTCAAATACATAAATATACATATCACTAAAAATCTGGAAATTTCATGAGAAACAGTTGTATTTCAAAGTATGTGTAAAGAAACACACAGAGAGACATAAGAGACATGAGAGAGAGAGAGAGAGAGAGAGAGAGAGAGAGAGAGAGAGAGAGAGAAGCAGAACAGCCTGGAGACAGTATTTGCAAATAAACTAAGGAATTTGTAGCCAGAATCCATAGCAACTTTTACAACTCAGTAGCAACAAAAAGGCAGTCTAGCTCAGAAACAAAGAAGAGGCGCAAACAACCTGCAAGCAAATAAAAAGATATTCCACCTCATAGACAAATGGGGAACACACATCAATGGGTCAGTGAGATGGCTCAGTGGGTAAGGGCACTTGCTGCCAATCCTGAGGACCTGGGTTCAATCCCCAGGACCCACATGGTGCAAGGAAGGAACTGACTCCTGCAAGTTGTCCTCTGGCCTCCACATGACACATACGTCACCCCACTCACCAACTAAAAAATAAAAATGTAAAAAAAAGGGGAAAATGCATGTCAAAACCACGTTAAAATACTATTTTATGCTCACTGGAATAGCTACCATTAAAAGATAAGCAAAATTGGTGATGGCGTGTAAAAATGGGAGCTCTCCCACACTGTAGGTGGAAATGGACCACGGTGTTAGCACTTTGGGAAAAAAGCTGAGAGTTGCTCAAAATATTAATAACAGAATTACCATCAACCCATGAATCTTAGTCAGATATATACGCAAGAAAATTGAAAAAATAAGTCTGCACAAATCTTTCATAGTAATATTCCCACCAGCATTTCTACCAGTCATAAAGTAGAGAGAATTCAAATTTTCATCAGCTGTTTAATAGCAGATAAGGTAAGGTGAAGCTGTGTAAGGAAAGCACGTTTGTCAATAAAAGCCTGATCTGTGTTGTGGCCTGTATAACCCTTCAAGGCATGCTGAGCGGTAGGGCTCAGACATTCCTGCTGCGCGATCACTTTATTTGGAGCAAAGTAGACCTGTAGGGGTTAAAATGCAGACTAGTCGATTCCTTGCGCAGGGGTGGGAAAGAAGACAAATCTTTATTTGTGGTGATGCAAATATTTTCTATAATTAGAGGTAATATTTGTACAGTTTTGTAAATATAATAAAAATCATGGAGTTGTACACTTAAAATAGGTCAATTTTATAGTTTCTAAATTGTATCTCAATGTAATTATTAAGGAAAAGTACAAGAGATTTAAGAAACACAGAAACTCTTAGCGTCCTCACCCGTAATTATGTTAGATCTCCAATTTTAAGAGCAGCCCATTTATGAATTTTTATAGGTTGAATTTGTTAAGGATATTTTTGAATATCATTTACTATTTATTTAACAAGGTGCTCTTAGGGGACTGGAGAGACGGCTCAGAGGTAAAGAGCACTTATTGCTCTTAAAGAGGACCAGATTCAATTCCTAGCATCCACATGGCAGCTAACAATTGTCTGTAACTCCAGGTCCAGGGGATCTGGTACCCTCTTCTGATCTCTGTGGGCATTGCACTACAGTGGTGCACTTACATACTTGCACCAAAACACTAACACACATAAAATAAAAATAATAAAAAGTATATTTAAAAAAAGGTGTTCTAGTCTGCTTTCTAGTTCTGTGATGAAACGCTGACCAAAACCAACTTGGGGGGCGGGTTATTTGGTATACACGTTGAGATCATAGTTCATCCTCAAGGGGAGCCCAGGCAGGAGCTCAGGGTGGTAACGTGGGGCAGAAACTGCAGCATGGATCATGGAGGAGGAGCACTGCTTACTGGCTTGCTCCTCTGCCCTATGCTCGACCTGCTTTCTTATATGACCCAGGACCACCCGCTCAGGGGTGGCACCACCCACAGTGGGCTGGGCCCTCCTACATCACTCAACAATCGATTAAGAAAGAGGCTCACAGACATGGGCAGAGGCCTGTCAGAGCGAGGACGTTGCCTAGTTGAGGTTTCCGCTCTTTAGATGTGCCATGTTGACATCTGAAGCAGTCCAGCACATAAGGGCATTTGGAGAGCCTTCTCTACGTTCTTGATGCTGGGGTAGTACACAGGAAGTGGTCTGTGAAGGACTCATGGGAAGTGTGCATAGTGGAATGTATAGTAATCAACTTTCAACTACATTTTGAGGAGCACTGTAACAGGGATATGGGCGGGGAGTGAAGGTATCCCAAATTTGGGGCTAATGTGGGCTGTGGCAGTGAGATTCTAGCTGAACCCTTTTATTTTATTTTTTTTTGGTCCTTTGGAGACAGGGTCTCCCTGTAGCCCCAGCTGTCCTGGATTCACTATGGAGACCAGGCGTGCGACACCACGCCCGGCCTCCTTTTAGTTTTTAAGCATACACATTTTCTTCATCTTGGAACTTTAAGATTTATTTTTATATTGAGAGAGAGAGAGAGAGAGAGAGAGAGAGAGAGAGAGAGAGAGGTTTACATATGTTCACAGAGACCAGAGGTGTCAGATTAGATCCCCTGGAACTGGAGTTACAGGCAATTGTGACACCTTCTACCCAACTTGAGTGCTGGGAACTGAACCTAGGTCCTCTGGATGAGGAGCAAGCATTCATAACTGCTCTATGACCTCTTCAGCCTCTAACTGTGAAATTTTAATGATCGTAGTGGCTTGAATTGTGTCCTTCCATGAAAGATGTTGGAGTTCTGACACCCAGTACTCCCCAGTAAGACCTTACTTGAGCCTTGAGTCTTTAGAGATGTAATCAAGTTAAAATGAGTTCATAGAATGTGTCTTGACTATGGCTGGAGTTTTTCTAAGAAGGGGAAGCAGGGATTGGTGATGTGCCTCAGTAGTAGGGTATGCAGAGACTCTAGGTTCAGTCCCTAGCACTCCTGTTTTAAAATAAAAGAGAAGGGGGCTGGAGTGATGGCACTGTGTACTTTTGCAGAGGACCTGGGTTCGATTCCCAGCACCCACCTGGCAGCTAACAACCATCTGTAACTCCAGTTCCAAGGGATCCGATGCCCTCTTCCAACCTCTGCGGGTATCTCATGACATGGGTGTACCTACCTGGGTGTGCAGGCAATATACTCATACACATAAAATAAAAATAAATATTATAAAAAAGATAGAGAAGGAGTTTGGGTACATGGATGCACAGAAGGAAGATGTGAGGTTAGGGATGTCTTAGGCTGCCTGAAGCCAGGGGAGGTGCTTGCCAGACTGCTACTCCGAAGTAGCACTCCAAAGTAGCAGACACTGTCCAGGTAGGGAGTATAGACGTCCAGCCTCCAAACATGAGACTGGAAACTTCTATTGTTTAAGCAACCTGTAGGGAAACCCCAGGAAACGCTGACAAATATAAATATCTCCATTAAAAAAAATCATGTTGTTTTAAACAGAATCCAGAAGTCTTAGCTTTGGTGCGTCAGAAGAGGATCCAACCAGAGCATTCCCATTTCTGACATATAAATTAATGTTATTTCCATGGTCTTTTTTAAGCTATTCAGTTTGAAATAATTTTAGGCTCATAAACAGCTGCAGAAGACCACTTCCAGGAAGGGGCCTTAGACATATTTTCTCTTATTTATATAAGCAAGTACAACCCAACCCTCTGCATATGAAACAAAAACAAGAAAATTCTGGAAGGTGGAGAGAGCCATAAAGCTTATGGATGTGGCACAAGGAGGTATAGTGGGGAGTTCCCTGGGTCTTCTGTAAAGTCACGATAGTCTTTTTAACAACTTATGTTGGGACAAGTAGACATCCATGTATAAACAAAAATCAACTCTAGGCGTAGACTTTACATCTCTCTCCCACCTTTATTTTAAAGTCCAACAATATGCTTAAATTTAAATTGCAAAACCTAAAATTTCTGACGAAGACCTAAGAAATTGTATGTGGTCCTGAGCTTGGTGATGAATTTTCAGATACAGGGATGAAAGCATGATTTATGTAAGAAAGACTTGATGGATGGATTTAATTAAAATGAAACATTCCTGCTCATGAAAGCCACTTTAAAGGAGTGGAGAGACAGGCCAGGGGTGGAAGAAGGGGATTACAGAAGTTTTCACACACACACACACACACACACACACACACACACACACACACACACACACGTCTGCTGGAAGACTTCAACTCTAAATACACAAAGAACTCTCAAAGCTCAGTCTTAAGCAAACATTCATGTGCGGTTGCGTCTTATTTTTTGCTACCTTCCCAGCTGTTCTTATCTGTACCCGTACTGGCTGACCTAGAATTTCAAAAGGTCTAGCAAGTAAATCTAGCACCCACAGCATTCTGCTAGTCCTTTGTAGACTAGACCCCTCCCTCCCATCCCTTGTGGAATGCGGACTATCCACGTCACTTACGTGCTGTAGTCCTCCAATGACTGCTACTATTACTATTTTAAACAAGTTATCTTTTAATTATGAGTAAGAAAGAGAGTTTGCTTAACCTTTGTTCATTCCTCTGTGAGGCCCTTGGCTCCTCTATGAGCACCTCACCTTCACAGTTTTATTTCTCCTGGAAGGACTTCTTTTAACCCTTATTCCCCCAGGACAGCTGTGAGTCTGGAGACTTCTCAACTTCTGTTTATCTGGAAAAAAACAGCACTTTCTCCCTTTCGAACAAGAATTTCATTAGATATAGAAGTATGTTTTTCTCCCCCCACACACACTTTAAGTATGGATGCTGGTGAGAAATACACTGTATCACTTATATATTTATAGTGTGTGTGTGTGTGTGTGTGTGTGTGCGCGTGCATATGTGTATGTACTTTTTTAATTTTAAAGATTTGTAAAATATGTATATGTGTGTGGGAGGTATGTGCATATGAGTGCAGGTGCCTGAGGAGGTCAGAACAGTGTGTTGAATTCTGAAGCTGGAGGTGGTGGTGAGCTGTCATATGTGGGTTCTGGAACACAGATCCTCTGCAAGAGCAGTGAGTGGGTTTAAACACTGAGCCATCTCTCCAGCCCCATTTTAGTTTAAGCTATTTTCTTTTTCTCTGATTTTCTGTATTTTGAATATGTCATATCTAGATACATCAGTCCCCTCTCATTATGGTAATAAATATCTATTTTATAAAGAAATGAGGATTATTGGGTCTGGAAAAATGGCTTAGTGGTTAAGAGCACTGGCTCTTTTACAAAGGATTCAGGTTTGGTTCTCAGCACCCACATGACATCTAACAACTCGTTTCAGGATATCTGACACCCTCTTCTTTCACACATACTTAAAAATAAATAAAAATTAAGAATAAAGTTTAAAAAAGAGACGAGTCTTACTTAACTCAAAGTTATAGAGGTTGAAAGTCAACACAGCAGTTCCAGTGTTGCAAGGAACTCTCTGGAATATGTCGTGATTATTGCTATGGAGGGTGGCATGCGCAAAGTGGGAAAAAAAATCAGCTGATCAGACAGGAAGTTAGAGGGGCTAGGACCCCACAGCTTCTCCCTGGGGCCTGTCCCCGTGACCTAGTCAAAGTCCTTCTTCTTGAAGGCCTCACTTTCCAATATCACCACACAGAAGACCAACTTCCCATTATATGAGCCTTCAGGGGACACATGTAAACCGTACCCACAGCACCGGGTGTATTTCCAAGTTCTCATTATTCGTTTTTAGTGCTTTCTGAACGTTTACCTATGGTCTTCACTCCTCATTAGTGTTGGGAAGTTTTCAACCATTATTTACATATTCTTTGCCTCCATTCTCTTCTTATGACATTCCAGATGTACAGCAGCTCTCCATATCGATGGGTTCTACACCGTAAATTCAAACAGCTTCAGATTGAAAATAAGTTAAAAAATATCTTTACTGAACATGTTTTGACTTTTTCTTGTGGTTATTTCCCTAAGCAATAGAATATAAGTATTTAAATAAGTTTTGCATTGCATTTGGTGTTAAAAGTAATCTAGAGATGATGTAAAGGTTATGGCAGGATATACATGTTATATTGAAATATACATCATTTTATATGAAATACTTGTATACCTGTGAAATTTGTCATCCTTGGGAGACCTTGGAAGTAACCATTCATGAGTACTAAGGGATGAATCTATACGTACAATAATGCCTTTTGAAATTATCCCTGAGTTCGTCGATCATTTTTTTTTGTTTCTAGTTGTACTCTAGTTTGGACAGTATTTTTAAGATGACTTATGCTTTTCCTGTCTGTATCTAGTTTATGTATGAGTTCATCAAGGGGCACCCATCACGTCTATTACAGTGTTAGTTTTTGTTTTGTTTAGTTATTTGAGACAGCATCATATACAGCATGAGTTGACTTCAAAATGACTACGCAGCCAAGGCTGGCCTTGAACTCTGCCTGCCCCCACCTTCCAAATGCAGGCACATGCCCTCAGTCCTGGCTCAGTGCTGCCATTTTAAAATTGTTATCATTTCTTTTGGATTCTCTTAAGGTCTCCATCTCTGTCCACGAGGCTACCTTCCCCTGCATATTGAGTAACTTCCAGTATAGCCCTTAGCACGTTAACCACATGATTCTCCATCCTCTGTCTAGTAATTTAAGATCTGTGCTGTACTTGATTCTGACTCTAATGCTTACTTTGGCGTGCGGTGCCTCTCAGGCAGCTGGTTTTATTTTCTTTTGATATGAATTTAGATATTAATTTTTGTGAATAGCCAAATGTGTTATATTTGGTAATAGCAACTAAAGTCAGTAGGCCCTTGGTATAAGACTTTTCATTACTCTTTCTATGAGTTGGGCTGTGTTTAAGTTTTTACTACATCTGTATGTCAGAGTCTTCAAATTCTTTGGGTTCCACCCCCACCCCCAGCTCATCTTTGGGCTTTGTGAATCCCTAAACAGTCCTTCCCAGAACAAGCTGACCCTGGCTATACTTGTAAAGTGTGGGGGAGAGGAAGGTCCTCTATATAACCTTGTGATTATAATCTTGGGTCTGTAATTCTGGACTGTGGCATTTCCAAGAGCTTGTTCAGTTTTTTTTTTTTTTTATCTCCTTTGATGAGACTCAGGGATTTGTGGAGGTAGGAATCTAGAAATCTACTCCCTGGCCTCTGCACTGCAGGGGATTGAAATCAGCCTTGGTTCCTGTGAGGGAGCAGGCTTTAGGAGTGTGTCAACATGAATCCCCTACCCTTCTCTCTGCCACAGTCACAGCTGAGAGGACACCATGGGAACCTGTGTGACTATGAGGAACCCACGATGGGAAGATCCTGAAGTAACAACCACATGACCTTAGGGCAACCCCTAGACTCTAGTTTATTGGAGTTTTCAAGCTCAGATTGGCATATACTCATATTCGGCCAAATATTGATTAAAAATTGCTATTCTGAACTGTGCCTCCTGTGTGCACCTGTGTGTGGGTCCTGGCCCTGGAGTCTGGTCAACCTACCAGGTGTTACACCAGTAAGGAAAACTGACTCTTCCTCTCCCAGCATCCATCAATTGCCAATAGATCCTCAGATAGGGTTGGGGCTTCCTGCCCACATCCCCTCTCCATGCTGGGCCCCTGTCTAGCTTGGGTTTAACAAATTTTGTGTATGCTGTTACAAGCACTGTGGGTGCATATGTACAAATAGACTTTAAAAGAAAAAGTACAGAAAATAGATAACATAAAATGGGGGAGGCATCTGTGGGGAGAGACTTGAGGGGGAGGGAGTATGAATGTGATTAAAATCTATTATGAAATTCTGGAGTGAATAAAAAATATATTGTTAAAAGTGCGATAGAAAGCTATCTATGAGTTTATGACTTTAATAACTTCTGCTCTAAGCAGGGAGATCACAGTCATGGCCTTCTATCTTCTTTTGTATTTCTAGACTAAGTGTAGTTGTTTACCGTCAGAAAAGTCACTTTCAGTTGACTTGTAATTTTTGTTGTAAGGTGGAAGTGACTCTGTCTAATATCTTTATTATCAGATTGAAGTACAGGTCTTTAACTGATTTGACCAAGGTGAAAGAAATTCCTGGACGGTAGCTCTTTTTTCCTTAGTTGTCGCTTTGTTTTGTTTTATGACAGAGTTTCACCATATAGTTTGGGCTGGCCTGGAACTCCCTATGTAGACTAGGTTAGCCTGAAACTCATAGAGATCCACCTGTGGCTGTCTTCCTAATGAATGCTGGGATTAAAGGTGTGCGTCACCACACCCAGCAAAGGTAGCATTTTTGATAAATGGTGGCAAGATCAATTTTACATCCATAGGAAATAAAATAAATCTTGACCTGTACCTCAAACTCAGTATAGAACACTCAAGATGGATTATGGGACCTACCACATTTAGAAGAATATGAAGTATTTAAGCTCATACAGCAGCAATG
Organism: Nannospalax galili; assembly: GCF_000622305.1. Classification (NCBI taxonomy): domain Eukaryota; kingdom Metazoa; phylum Chordata; class Mammalia; order Rodentia; family Spalacidae; genus Nannospalax; species Nannospalax galili. The sequence continues at coordinate 1,662,990 of NW_008340140.1, read as the reverse complement.
TTCTTATCTTAAAACTTAATCCATTAAAGGAATAACTGATCTTCTGGCCCTCACCACAATGAAAAATATTTACCTACAAAATTACCTGTTGAGGTGAAAAGGCAAGACTGCTAGGAAATAACATTTGCATTCCAGATATTTGCCAGAAGAGTGTTAGGAAGATATAAAGATGCTCAAACTCAAAGTACAGAAGCAGTACCTACCAGAACAGGTGCAGACCCATGGAGACGTTTGAATGAAGATAGGCAGGTACAGATACACAGACAAGTACAAAATAGGTGTGTCTCAGTAGTCATCAGGAAATGCGAATTTAAAATGTGGGTGGGAAGAATTTCCAGAGAATTAAAGGACAGTCTCAAGGATTTGCAAACTGAAAGATTCTGTCACACTGGATGCAGAAGACAGAGTAGTGGTTGGTGTGGGAATAAAGAGACTGTGGATAAACATGGGCAGCGAGGAGGCCCATGAGCATGGCAGTGCCCTGCATCCCTGACTGCATTAATGCCAGCATCCGGGCTGGGATACTGCTCTATTGCTTTGCAAGACAGCACTGTAAAGGAAACTGCGTCAGCCGTACAGTAGATTTCTGTGTTGTTTCTTGTAACTGCATGTGAATGCACTGTTATCTTAAGAGAAAACATGTAATTAAAAAATATTTTATTTTTTCTATTTATTTTTATTTAATAATCACATGATTAGAAGAAGTGTTTCATTACAGCTTTAACATATTCAATAGCAATTTCCAGAGCAAAGATACATCTCTTTCAAAAGTGGCTGTAAATTTTTAGGTTTACAGTTGAATTAATACAGTTATACAATATTGAACTCAGTATAAACCCTATAAGACACAAAATTGAATGAGGTTTTAACCTTTAAAAAAGAGCTCCATTTCATTTTAAAATATACTGTTTCCTAAGACTCATTTTTTAATGCTACTAACGCTTAGATGTTTGCACATGTGTCTCTAATCTCTATGTATCTGATTGTTACTAGTCACAGTCGGTTACACTCATATCCTTGGCACCTGAGTATGGATATAAAGTCATCAGATAGATTTCATTAGTAATGTTTATCACCTCTACTAATTAACATGAAGTAAATTTTATGCTTCCTCCTCAAATATAACTCACTTTTTTATTTGTTGATTTTTTTGTGTGTCTATCATACAGAACATCCCACACAATCTTATTCATCTATATACCCACTTCCCAAATGGCACCCTGCCATAGCCTCTCTCTACTGCACTGGAGCCCATATACTCTGTCATCCCTGTTACTATCCACTGTGTTGTCAGTGCCCCCAGCTGTTTTATGTATATGAGCGTATTGCCTGCATGTGTGTAAGTGCATCTATGTCATGCAATGGTCATGGGGGTCAGAAGAGGGCATCAGATTCTCCTGGAACTGGAGTTACCGACAGTTGTTAGCAGCCATGTAGGTGCTGGTAATTCAACCAGGGTCCTCTGCAAAAGCATCCAGTGCTCTTAACTGTGGAGCCATCTCTCCAGCCCTTGAAAACACTTATTAAAAAAAAAAAAACAAAGATAGAACGAAGACTTCCCATATACTTCTACTTAGATTCCACGCATGTTAACATTTAAGTATCCTTTTTTACATTTATTTATTCATTCGTCCATTTATTCATTTTGTGTGTGTGTGTGTGTGTGTGTGTGTGTGGTGCGTCTATGGAAATCAGAGGACAAGATGTTAAAGTCTTTTCCTTAGTGCGGATTCTGGGGATCAAACTAAGGTCTTCAGGCTTGGCTGCAAGCACCTTTGCTCCCTAAGCCATCTTGCTCAGCCCTTTATTACCCTTCTTATTTGATAATCGCTTCCATGCCCACTGTGTGTACGCGTACATACACACCTGCATATTAATTCTATTTGTTTTATTTTCTTAAATGTTTGAGAGTGAGTAACAAATACAGTGTCACTTATGAATATTTCAGTGTATATTTTGTAAAAAAAAAAAGTAACGTTGTTCTCATACATAACTGGAATACAAGCTGCAAGACATGAACCAAGGAATGAAAAATAGTAAAGCTGTAATCGGAATACTTTCCAGTCTGCCCAATAGTCTCAGTCCAGAGTTTGCCATGGTTATCTATCATGTCTGTCTAACTGCCTTTCATCTGGATGAGATTTTCTTTCCTGGCCTTTCACAACCTTGTTTTTGTAGAGCACAGACTGAGCTTCAGAATGACCCTCACCTGGGACTGCGTGTCAGTTCCCCAGTGTGATGGTTGGTGTTAATTGTTAACTTGACACAACCTGGAATCCCCCGAGGAGTCCCAATGTAGGATCATCTAGGTCAGGTTGGTCTGCGTGCACATCTGTGGGGGATTGTCTGCTTGTCTTAACTGATGGGGGAAGACTCTGCCTGATGTTTAACTGACCTGGGAAAACCGGGCCTGATGTGGGCACATCATTCCTGGGCTGTGGGCCCTGGACTGACTGAGTAGAGATGCTAATAGAGTACAGCTCCATGTGCGTCCATTCTGTGTGCTCTTGACTGTGGATGTGATGTGATCAGCTGTCTCAGGCTCCTGCCTCTGTGACTTCCCTACAGTGGTGGACTGTAACCTGGAACTGTAGCTAAAATAAACCTTCCTCCATTAAGTTACTGTTTGTCCGGGTGTTTTATCATAGCAACAGAAATGAAGCTAGAACATTCAAGATAACTGTAGCCTAATCACTGGTGGCAAGAATGCCGCAGAAGAAATGTTGCATCCTCTGAACTACCTACTCCAGGAAGCTTGGAACCTGATGGCACAGGTGTTTTCCAGTTACCGTACTGCAATTACGAATCTCACTGTAGGCATCTGTTTTGTGTGCAGATACTTTGAGGCCATGTAAATATCTGGAAACACACATTTGAAAGATGAGCATTGATTGATTAATTCTCAGTCCTCCTCCCCCACCATATGCAAGATGGAATCCCAGGAAGGAGACTGGGGTGCCAGGGTTTGCTAGAAGAGAGATTTCGACTGCATGTACATTGGCTAGAGGGCAGTTATGTGGATGCAGTACCACTCATGGCCTCTAGGCTATGCTAAGTGGTAACATTTCATATTATGATTAGCGTTCGTTGGAAATATGTACACACACGCAGACACGCAAGTCGAGGAGGACTGAGACTGGAGTGGGTAACAAATATGGTAATGATGGAAAGAACACCATTTATTACATGTAGTCTGGGAGGAGAAAGAGGATCAGCAAAAGGCTAGAGGAGGGTGGGGAGGGCAGCAGCGTTCATACAAGGAAGGGTACAACAATCCTGAATAAGAAAAAAAAGCTCACAATAAAACCCATTATCATGTGTGCTAGCTAAAAATAGAAGACTGAGAAGATCAAATATGTGTTGTAGGAAAATCACTCAGGTGATTTATCTGTGTTGTCACACACAGATCAGAGGCAGAAAAGTAACTTGCATTTTACATCTAGCCCTTCCATAGTTTTTATTTGGGACATGTGATATAATATAAAGGTCAACTTTTTTTTTACTTTAGAGATAATTACTTTTTTGGTATCATTTAATTTTCTAAAGACTATTTTGTTTTGACTTAATATTGCAAAGGAACACACACATATCTATGTATATTCCTGAAAAATATATATTACGAATCTACCATATTTCAAGGACTACTTTGGAAACTGATTCAGAAGAGATAAAAATAGATAAAACAATAAATAGAAAAATTATATTAAACGAGATCAGTATTTTAAAATTTCTTCCAAGTATCAATCCAAGTATATAGCTATATGTATATATTTTTCATAATTTTCTCACGATTTAATTTATGTATGAAATTGTGTTTATGGATAAATTTTTATAGATTACAAAGTCCTATAAGTTCATAGAGAAGAAAGCAGCACTTTTCAAAACTTTGATGTATGTTATTATAAACATCAATGCAACTTAAAATTTTCCTTTGAAATTGTATAAATTTTATTTTTTTATGGCTGCCTTTTCATTTAATGCATTTTAAATCCCTCCTCAGATTCTTAGCTGGTCTTGTAGAAGATAATTTTGATTTCTCTAAAGTATTATATTATGCTAGCATTGTTTAGCCAATCCCACTGTTTAAAGTGATTAAACCGAAGAAAATGAATCATTCGTATAGCAGAGGAATTGAATGTCATTCCCTCTAGAGTCAAGGACATGGGCCAGTTCCTTCGCAGCAAATTCCACAGAATGAAGGATCTGTAGAAAGAAATTTATGAAGAATCAAGACAAATGACTAGATGTGGAAGGAACTTTCTGAGGAAGTACAGAGGCATTGTCATCTAGGAGCCAGTGTTAGCTAGGGGTCAGCTTGAGAGACACCAGAATCACCTGGGAGACAGGCTTCTGGGTACGCCTGTGGCGGATAATCTTTTATTGAATATTTGTGAATTTCGTACAATATATTTTGACCATATTTAGACGCTTCTTGCCTATCTGCACTCCCTTCCCACTGTGCCCTTGATTTCATGTGTTCTAAAATATTATTATTATTATTGTAGTCTATTATATATTCTAATATAATTTTAAGGCCTAGTGAGTCAAATTTGTGTCTCCAAGTGCCCTTCAGTGTAGGTCCATCCACTGGAGCCTGGTCAACCTACCCAATGTAACACCCTTAAAAAAGACTGACTCTTCCCCTCCCAGCAGCCGTCAGTTGCCAAGAGTTCCTCAGGCAGGGTTGAGAATTCTTACTCAGTCCCCACATCTATGCTGGGATTTTGTCTGGCTCGAGCTTCTGTGGAGCTTATGCATCCACCACCTCTGGTCCTTACAATCTGCCTCCCCTCTTACAGAGGTTAGATATACGTGTCATATTCAGGGACAAGCGCTCTGCAGCCTCTTGTTTTCTGTGTGTTGGCCAGTTGTGGGTTTCTGTGTTAATCAAAATCTGCTCCATGAAGAGGTTTCTCTGATGACAGTTGAGAGGTTTATTAAATTTTGGTTATAACAGGAAGTCATTAGGAGTCAGTTTAATATATGTTCATTTAGCAGAATAATAGTAGTGGGCTCTTCCTCCTATGGGGGTGATCTTGATTGTGCTAATGTGGGAAAGCCTGCTCTCCGTGGGTGGCACTGTTCCCTGCTTGGTGTCCTGGACTGTGTAAGTGGAGAAGGGAGCTGAGCCCAGCAGGTATCATTTCTCTCTACTTCCTGACTGTGGATGAGCTGTGACCAGATGCCTCAGGCTCCTGCTGCCCCGACTCCCCACCACGATGGATGGAACCTTTATTTGTTTACCCACTTATTTATTTGTATATATTTATTTACTTATTTGCATATGTATGAGAGAGTGGGAGAGCGAGAGCAAGAGCGAGAGAGAGAGAGAGAGAGAGAGAGAGAGAGAGAGAGAGAGAGAGAGAGGGAAGAGAGCATCTGCATGCTGTGGCACACACGTGAAGGTCAGAGGGCAAGTGTGGGGAGTTGGTTCGCTGTTTCTTCCTTGTTTTGAAGCAGTGTCTCTCTTGTTTCTGCCAAGGTGTCCTGTGTTCTCCAGGCCGTGCTCCTGTCTCCAGCTCTTATCTTGCTGCAGGAGAGCTAGGATGACATATGTGAGTCACCACACCTGGCATTTTTATGTGGATTCTTGGAATCAAACTCAGGTTGTACTGCAAGAACTTTGGCCTGCGTAGCATCTCCCCAGCCTCTCACGTTGCTTCGGTCTGGTTAATTTATCACAGAAACAGGACAGGAAACTAAGCCATCCCTCAAGAAGAGAGGTGATCAGCAGAGTCTTACAGTGTGGATCACTCATGGAGCTTAACCAGTGTGGCAGCCATATTTAATTTTAAGTAGCTTTGTGGGCTCAAATATTCTATAAGCTATTGAATGAGAAATGAATCTTTTGTAAAGAGATTTCAACCAGAGACTTAAGTTATATAAACTAGACTTTGGAACACACTCATTTTCTCCAATATAATTACTTAAAGTGGTATAGAAAAATCATGACTATACCTATATTGTCTGTTTAGAGTCAGTGTGTTATAGTGATGAGTCAGTAGTTGAGTTAGAATTTTGCTTCTGTCCCTTGATTGCTGGTCAGTTTTGTATTTATGTCTCTCCAAGACTTCACCTTCCTTACACGTTTGCATACGAACAATACACATCACTTACACAGAAGGCTGTGGAGAGGAATAAAAGGCTCATTCAAGGGATGCACTGGCCTAGCTCCTAGCGCATCAGCTGGAAGGCAGAGCATAAGGAGTGATGGCGATTGTGCTCAAAGCTCTTGAATGACATTTCCAAGTTAATTTCTGTAAAGTTGCATCAAATTATATTTCAGCATTGTATATGAACAATTGTTTCTCTCATGGATACTGGGAATTAGGTCTTATAAATCATCAATGGTCAAAGTAAATTTAGGCATCCATTCAGTGACAATTTATTGAGTACCAACCCTATACAGCTCATTTTGTTCAATACCAAGGTGTATACTGATTAGACTCTGTTCCATTTCCAATGAAGCTTATTCTCTATGATGTGGCCTTTTGCTCAGCAATTTACAGGGATGGCACATCCTTCCCTTCCCACTCTGTCTGCCTCCTCTTCTAGCCATTCCCTTTCCCCATTCCCTCGTATTCCTCCTCTCTCTTCTTTTCCTAAATTTTCTTCAACCCTCTAATCCTCTCCTTCCCTCCACCTCCTCATCTTTTCTCTCCTCTGTAACATATTTATTTCATCAAGTGTTGGATTTAAGTAAAATGAATATTTGACCAAGTTATACTGCCCAAATACATTTGTTTAGACTATAACCTGGTGCCGCATCCTTCCTAGGACAAGTCCATGGGGCAGAGCAAGGATCCTTGCTCACATACTTTTCACAAAAGTCTTGTGTTTACTCTGACTGGTGCAGCTTACATCAGGTGCCCAGACTTGAATGTTCTCAGGGAAAGCTGGCTGGATGGTTCAGTCTCAGTGTTGAGAAAGCAGCTCTCTGACCATTTATAGTGAAAATGATTAGAAGGCTTTAGAAACCATTGATCCCATCCCCTGGAGCTGGAGTTACAGGTGGTTTTTTGCTGCCACATGGATACAGGGAACTAAGCTTGGATCCTCTAACATCAGCAAGCACTGAGCCATCTCTTCAGCCCGTCATTGTAAATTCTGAATTAAAGTTCTATGGGAGAATAATCCAACCCTCTGTTAAATGGTGCTATACCATGTGATCGGTGGCATTTCATACCTCAGTGTCTCTCTTTTTGGAACACCATCTTAGTTAGCAAAATTAGCAAGTCATTAGATGGCTTGAGGATAGGCCTGGGAGGTAATTTAATGAAATTCTTCAATGTAGCACCTGTAGATTTCTTTCTTTATCTTCCTACAACAGGAAATACTTTCTACGACTCAGGTTGTGATTATTTGTCCAGCCAGAGACAGTGGTGCGACGTCAATTAAGAGCTCCCCTAGATATGGAGGCCACACTTGATGTAGTTAGGCAGAACAGGTGAATCAATTTTCCACCTCATTGTGCCAAGGTGCAAGGAAATATTTCTGGCATAAATGAAGCTGGTGAACAATATGCATTTGGCTCAGCAATGGTTTCTTCCTTCTCCTCTTTAAAAATCTTTGTGTTTTTGGTCTTTCTGACTTCAGTGGTTTGTGTTTTGTTGTTGTTTAGCAGCATCTGTGTAGGAATAACCTGCCTGTCCTAGCGGAGGTTAACATACCACGCAGTGAAGTTGCAGGCGTGGAAGTCTTGAATCCCACCAGGTAACAGCAGGTAGGGGAAAAGGAAGCAGGAAGGAGCTGCGGTCATTCGTCACAAAGAAAGGTGACTCTCCACCGGAGTGCCCGGTCACTTCCGCCATGAACGCTTTATAAATTCTGTTTAGGAGAATGAGTCAGATATTCCAAATACTGACTAGTCTTGAGTAAAGCCCAAGTCGTCTTCTCTTGGAAGAAGAAAAGGAGAGCGATGAGGATGTAGATGCTACTGACAGCAAGTCGAATCACAGCAAAACCAGAGACCCATTTTTCTCAGACCAAAGCCAGGTAAGTCAAGGCACCCATTGTCAGCATATTGGCTAAGTTTTCTAAAAAGAAGAAAAAAATAGCGTGAAGTGAAATCTTTGTTAAGGAACAGTAATTAGTAGTGGGCAGGAGAGGAGGAACAAGCTGTATTGGGGAACAGCCAAACACAGTTCTGGGGCTACTTCCCTCCGAATCCGTCTTCGGAAGGTTGGGTAAGCTGCTTGCTTTCTCTAAAGGGTCAGTATCCCTATGTATAAAATAAACAAGTTTTGTTAATTAGTTCTGCAGCACTGGGGATTATATTTGGGGTCTTAGATATGTCTAGGCAAGAGCTCTACCCCTGAAATACCATTCCAGACATTTTAAATTTTCTTTTGAGACAGGGTCTACTATGTTACCCAGACTGACCTGGAACTCACTATGTAGTCCTGGTTGACCTTGACCATGTGAACTCCCTGTCTCAATCTCTGGAGTCACTAGGGATACTGATGAGTAACACCCCTGCCCAGCCAAAATTGCATGTTTATTGTGAATACTCAATGATGTAATGCGTAAGTAAAATAAATTTGTCAGTTCATTGTCTGATACACTGGAGACTATTTCTTTCATTCAATCACTGCTATTAATTTATCGACCGTGTATTAGGTGCCAAACACTGTCCTAAGAACGTTGCTGGCGTTATTTCATGGAAACATCCCATGGTGGTATTAGCTATTTCCCCATTTTTGAGATAATTGACTGAGGCTAGAAGAAAGGAATTTTCTGAAGTCACAGACAGTGAGTGAAAGAACAGCCAGAACAAAACCCAAGCTTTTCTGGCTTCATCTTTTAAAATCTTTATGTAAACAAACAAAAGTGTGGACATCCTTTTTATTGTGGTAGGCAGCCTGATCAGTCTTGAATTCTTCTTTTAGTCACTGGTTTTCAATCATGATAAGACAAGGAAAAATAGGAATGTTTTTTGGTTTTCTAAATGAGCAGGTTTTGAAAATAGCAATAGACATAATGAAGGAATTTCTGGGATTGGTAAGAAAATTGTGTGTTCTAGAATGTATCAAATGTAACAAAGCTACAAAGTATTAGTCATTCACAATTATTATGTTTAATTCTTTATGTCAGAAAACAACAATAAAACCAACTTGACTGAACAGAACAAGACAGCCTAAGAAATAACCAGCCTTAGTTAACGCCCACAGAACGCCAGAGCTGAGACACATAGACACAGCTAAGGGAGGCCAGGGAGGTGCCTGGGGCCCCAAATTTAAGGGGACACTACCAATGATACACAGGCTGTGAAATCTGTTATTTTCTCCCTTTCTGTACACCAAATTACAATAAAATCAGTGGTTTCAAAGAGCACAGTTTTTGTGGGTCAGGAATCCCAGCACATTGGCTGGTCCTCTGCAAAGCTAGTCAGGATGCCAGTATGGAAGCCCACTGTGGAAGCCTCCACTTCCAAACTCATGCCATTGGCTGAATTCTTCTCTCACTTGTGGTACTTTGAGCTCCAGCTTCTTGCCAGGGGTCAGTGGGAGGTCACTTGTGTTCCCTGAGACCTTGCCTGCCTACCCTGCTATGTGGATTTCCCAGTTAGGCTGCTTCCTTTCTTAAAGCCAGTAGAGGAAAGAGAGACTCCAACCAAGATGTCATGCTGGGTGCAACCATCTTTACAACATGATCATGCATCATCCTGGGCTCTTGTTCTAGTCATTTTACAGGGAAAATGATCACAGTGAGTAGAGAGTCATTGCGGCTCACGGGCCAGGAGGAGTCAACCATGAGGAGGAACAGCAGAAGGGTGTAAAATCAATGAACATTTCATGTGCCAGAACTTTCACATCTATGCAGAGGAACACTGGTGGGATCAGTTACTCCACACCTAATTTCCGATGACTCTAGGGTTACGGGGAGTTTTTCCACATAATGAACCCCGAGTTGGTGCAGTGTCAACCTCCTCTAATTCTGAGGCAAAATGATGACATGAAGAACGAGGATCCTTTCTCGAGTTGGCTTTGTCCGCATTGACGAACGATCTCATCTCCCCTGTGATCACACGTGGTTGCAGTGCCTCCTGGGCACCCATCACCATTCTAGAACGGGGACAAAAGCTAACCTTTTCCTTGCAGCCCCTCTTTACGACCTAAGAAGTGCTTTGAAGACATCTGGTAATGGTTTCCACTGCATCTCTTTGAACAGAATTCAGCCACAGATCGCTTTCCAAGCCAGTCAAGGAAGGGGGCTGATATTTGCTGTAATTGACTTGAGTGAATCAATACTTGCACCTTACGTGTATGGGTCATGTTCTTAGGCTGCAAAGAATGAGGATTGTGGTGGTTTGAATGAGAAATGTCCCCCATAGACTCATGTATTTGAACATTTAGTGCCCCGTTGGTGATACTGTTTGAGGAGGTTACGAAGCCTTCAAGAGATGCCACGTTGCTGGGAAAGTAAGTCACGGGGGTGGGCTCTGAGGGGTTATAGACTCACCTGGCTTGTTGCTCTGGGCTTCCTGTGTGTGGCTGAAATGTGGTCTCTCAGCTACCTTCTCTGGCTTCCTGCTGTCATGCCTCACCCACCATGATGGACCCTTCCTCTGGAACTCTAAGCCAAAATAAACTCTGTAACTTTCCTTGGTCACGGTATTTTATCACAGCAACAAAAAAGAACTAATACCAGGACTGACAACTTTGGAGCCCTGGTGGCAGGGAAATGGGTGTGTGGATGTGAGTATCTGCATGTATGTACATGGCTGTGTCCTGGGTGTTGTGGTGGTTTGGATGAGGAATGCCCCCGGTAGGCTCCAATATTTGAATTCTTGGCCCCAGTCAGTGGCTGTTTTGGAGGTACAACCTTGCTGAAGTAAGCAAGTCACCGGGGGCGGGTTTGAGAGTTATAGTCCTGCCGCAGTGGCTCCTGTGCCTGTTTGAAGATGTGAGCGTGAAACTTTCTGCTTTGCTGCCTGCCATGCCTCTCCCACGGTAATGAACTCTTATTCCTCTGGAACCTTAAGCTCAGTAAACTCTTCCTTCTATAAGTTGCCTTGGTCATGGTGTTTTATCACAGCAGCAGAAAAGTAACTAATGCAGGTATGTACGTGTTTGTGTATGTGTGTGTGTATGTGTGTGTATGTGTGTGTGTATGTGAGTGTATGTGTGTGTGTATGTGCATGTGTGTGTGTGCATGTATGTGCGTGTATGTGTGTGTATGTGTGTGTATGTGCGTGCGTATGTGTGTGTATGTGTGTGTGTATGTGTGTGTGCATGTGTGTGTATGTGTGTGTATGTGTGTGTGTATGTGAGTGTATGTGTGTGTGTATGTGCATGTGTGTGTGTGTGCACGCATGTGTGTGTAGAATATGATGTACTGTGTTAAGAAACAGTGTCCTTAAACTGTATATTTACATGTGAAGGGATGCCCTTCTAAAGAAGGCTGTTGGGGTCAGAAACACGTTAAACTATGACGCAAGCACACACTAGGTTAGGTAGGATTAAGTAACTTAACTCGTAAAGTGCGCATACTAATACACCCATCCTCTCAGACTTTTGTGAGATTTAAATATGGAGCGATCATCAGTGTCCGCCACATCCTAAGTGCCTGACTGATGATGTTCTGTGAGGAGGGGACCAGAGTTTTCATCACTATTAGGCCCTGTCTGGAGCTGTCTCACAGTGATGTCTATCTAATAGGCTCTTTTCAACTTTGCTCCAACAGGATGAATAAAATAAGGAAGAAAGATTTTTTTAACAATTTTCTCAAGGTTACTCAACTTGCTGGGACCCTCTCTGCTGCAAAGAGCGACCTACAGAGATTGCTTCTTGGACATGGCAGCATTTCCTCACTTAAAACTTTCAATGCACTTTCTCAAATTGCCAGTTTAACACAAACACCCTTGCGCCAACATCAAGGTTGTGTTTTACTTTTGTACGTACTATTTCTCCCTTGACAGTCTCATCTCCCACATCGAATGCCACGGGCCATTGTTTGTTTACGGTGCCTCCACATCTTTCTTTCTCCAGCAGTTCCAGCTCCAGAAAGACTATGAAATATTTGACCGCGGTCGGTGACTAAAGTGCCCTAAGAAGTCATTCATGAAGTTTAATTAAGGGTATTGGGAAACTTTTTCTAGATGGATTTGTTCAAGATAGTGGACAAATTTTATATGAATGACTACTAATGGTTTAAAATAAAGTTAAAGTAAAAAGCTCCATTGTCCACAAGCAAGCAATCAACAGGGACTGTGAGATGCTAAAATTAAAGCCATATGATTGAGCCAGCTCAGCAAACCCTGAGGGGGTTAGAGCAATTAGGGAGAGGGGATCTGAATGAACGGAAGCTGAGAGTGGGTGGGGATGTACCTAGGGATTCTCAGGAAGGAGCCACACAGAATTTATTTCATGTGCATGACAGAAACCCAAGTCAAAGAAGACTAAGAAAAATTGCGTTGACTCTTATGTACCTGAGCAGATCAAAGCATCCAAATAAAGCTGCTGTCGGGTCCCCTGTCCCTCTCCCTCCCCCTCTGCTTCTCCTCCCTCCTCAGGCCAGCTGTAGGCAGGATGGTACTGGACTGTGGGAGTCTTGTGTGCTTCCCTGAAAAGATGACAGACAACGTGAGAGTCTCTACTTTGGTCAATCTGGGCTGTGGTTGCAAAACACTATAGATGGTGTAGCTGTAACATTGCACATTAATTCCTCTTTGTTCTGGGAGATAATGCGTCCAAGATCATGGTGCCAGCTGGTTTGTTCTCTTGGACTCTGCAGCACCAAGAGATGACCTGCTTAGCATGAGTGCATTTTCAGAAAGGAAGTCCTCTCAGGGGGACTTTCCTTCGCGTGGCAATAGGGCCGATCTGTATGAGCTTTGTATTTACACAGAACTTTCATGGTGCCGGCCCCACCATGGCCTCTCCATGTTCATAACTTCAAGGGAACTCAACTATCTCCCATAGGCCCCACCTCCAAGTATCATAATGTGTGAGTTAGGGCTCCAACATCTGAACTTGAGGAATACAGAGCAAATGCAAATGTACAGCGTACCTACAAACGTATCAGACTTTTACTCAAATAGTTACATAAAAATCTGAGGACCTGGTCTCTAGCTATGATGCATGGCCAGATGAAGGCAGACAGGAGGCAGAAGGTGATGCATCCGTCAGGTCCAAAACAAGGTCAAGGCCTCCTGGGAGGAGAGACCTAACAGTGATGGTGGCCAGGGTTGTTTTCCTTGGGGCTTGGCTGCTGCTTGTCATAGACAACATTGCACAGACCCCGCTGACTTAGGGCCTCATACACTTGTGATGAGAAGGTTCTCTCTAGTTCTGGGAGGTCGCCAATGAGTTCTGCAAGGAAGCAGTGAAGGAAACCAGGCTGACCTGAGTCCTTGAGAACTCTGAGGCTCCAAGAGATAGCCCTCAAAGTATAGGATGCATTCTCAAGGAGGAAGTCTTCCTGAGTGGTGTTGGGGACTCTTTCTCAAGTGGCCATGAACTGGAACCTGAGTTTTCTTCGATGTGAAACAAATGACCACACATTTAGTAGCTTAGCACTGCACCCATTTACGATCTCATAGTTCTGTAAGTCAGGAGTCCTGATGGATGTAGGGCAATAGCCACCCCCATAGGTGTGTATAGGAAATAATCTTCTCTCAGAAAAGACAGATCGATAGTGTGAGGAAAAAATGCCTCTGCCCAAACTCAAACGAGTAGGTGTGGAGACAACAGGGTACAACGGAAGTGAGACTTTTAGTGACAGCCTTGCAAGAACAGCTGTCTGTCTGGCCTGCAGGCACCCTTGGATCAGTTACAGTAATTTATCCCCTACCATGCAGATCTCTCCCCTCGTTCCTCCTTGGCTGAATACTATAGGGTACACAGTCGTATCTGGCTGTCACCTGTTTCATTACCTCCTTATAGGCCATCCTTTCTTTTCTATAGCTACACCCAGCAACAAAGCCTTTCCTGATGGCTTCTCCCTCTCACAATATCCAGCTACTTAGGAACCCTCCAGATGTGTGGACTTAGTCATGTATGCAGTCTGCCTGTAATTTTTCACCCTAATATAAACATCTGTTTTGAGCATGGGCATAGCCAGGAGGCCAAAACAAATGGGTGCTGGATACCCCTTATTTGTAACTTTGTGACTTATAAGACTAAGCCTATGTAAGGCACTTTTGTATTGAAAGTGGATTATTATACTTTATTTCCCACAATACTTCCAGGTTAATAGTGTATATCTCATACATATCTGATAGACATTCAGCAATGAGTTCTCAAAGAGGTGGCTTTGAAATCTAGTTTAGATAGCCTCTCTCTCAGAGAGAGAGAGAGAGAGAGAGAGAAAGATAGCATACCTGCCTAGTATAAACAAAGTAGCACGAGAGAGAGAGAGAGAGAGAGAGAGAGAGAGAGAATGCATTTTAAGGAAAGTGACAGGACAATATCAGAACTTGGAATCTTTAGTGGGGGCAGGGCAACTTGGCAGGAGACCAACAGCAGTAAAAGCTGTCTGCGGAGTTTGCTGTTACAGATTCCTAGTGCTCCATATCCAGACTCTTGAGGTCCAAAATGATCCTTTACTTGTCCCCTTTATATCTTCAAGACCTCTACTCTTACTACTTGGTGACCCTCTGCCTGTGAAGGCCTTAAACGATTAGGTCAGGCCCATAGAGACACTTGTCTGTCTGGACATCATCTGTGCTACATCTATGGTGTAACCTCACCACAGAACAAAATACATCTTATCCACCAATACATTGCACAGAGTTTAGCCACCAGAGTTAAGAAACCTTGGAGCACATACTTGAACACCGCCCACCTTGGGCAGCAGCAATGAAGAGGCTCAGGTAGAAGAGCCTTGGAGGACAGTCCCCATACCTAGATGGAACACTTACAGAGCTCACTAAACTTGTGAAGCTGTGAGCAAGGGCAGAAATGGAAGATCACCAAGGTCCACATGTCATCATAATGGAGATTCTGACGTCACTCACAGGTGGCATAGCATTCGTCTTAAAACCAGAGATTCTTAATCTGTGGGTATAAGAGTAATTCATTAAGAGTCACTTTGATATTATATCTATTTAGCAGAATAATAGTGTTAGGATCTTCCCTAACGCCTGTGACCTCTCTAACCACATATTCCTAGGTCTGATATTAGTGTCAAATATGGGCTCCATCTTATGAAGCAGATCTTAAATCCAATTAGAACATCATTTGTTGCTCCAATATTTGTGCCACTAACACACTAGAGGTCATATGTTATCAAACTAGTTATTGTTGAAGTATGCAGGATTCACCGCTGGGTAAGTTTAATGATTGACCTTCTTTTTTGGCTAACATGCATAGTACCTTCCAGCACCATGAAAACTAGTCAGTAGAGATGAAGCTTTATAGTAAGTGCCATCTCGATTTCGCCTTGTTTTTTCTATGGTTCATGCATCAAGTGTCTTCAGCAATAGGGCCTTACTGTCACGTTCTGGTGGGTAACCAAGAGCAGGGGCAATGACCGGTATTGAGAGACTATGGGACTGCTGGTCAACAGCATCAAAAGAGGGAGTCGATCCCTGGCATTGGGCTTTTACTTTGGCGGTCTATGGTGTCTAGTATGGGCAATGTCCCCCTGTTATAAGGTAACTCCTTTTAAATTCCTTTCATAATGTATATGTGTATACTTTAAGAGGCTTTTATGCTTTTAGGTTTACATATGGCTTCTTAAAGGCTTTAGTAATACTCCTTCCTCTGCCCTGTTCTCCCATCGCCTACCCTAATTGACCCTTCCTGCTCTATTGTTTCCTTTCCCCTCTCATATCCATGCATTCTACCCCCTCCCCCCAGGAAGCCCCCCCCACCCTTTGGGCATTTATTTGTTTCCTGACCCCTCTGGGTTTCCCAACTGAAATGTGTATATCTAAAACCTCACCAGAGAGACTTTCTTATGTAACACAATAGTAATGAATACAGAAAAGGCCAAGATTCCGAGAAGAAGGTTGCAGAGTGCTTATCCCTGAATAGGGCACCTACATCAGATCTCTGCCTCCACTGGCCCAGGGACCATTGTAGAATAGGGAGTGGGAAGATTGTAAGAGCCAGAGATGGTAGACAGATGACTGTAGAGAAACAGGGTTTTCCAGGCAGCTGGTCAGTCACTCATATGAACTCATAGCAATGGTGACATCATGTACAAGTTCCAAGCAAGCTCAAACCAGAGAAAATCTTTGTCTAAGTTTTCTTCATTTCCTTTACGTTAATTTCAGCCTTGATTTTATTTATTACTTCAACTCTTTTAAGGTGTTGATTTTTAAAATTTCGATTTCTGTCTGTGAGTTGTCTTTTTACATGTTCTTAAATACCCTTTTTAAATAGAATTTTTGTGATTTTTTTTACAATATAATTTGATGGTATTTAGATCCCCTCCACCATCTATATCTCCCATTATTGCTCCTCACCCAATTTAATCTACTATTATATATAATATAATCTATTATATATCTACTACTCCATTATATATAGCTACTCTCTTTTATATCTATATCTACATCTCTATCTATCTATCTATCAATCATCATCTATTTATCACCTATCTATCATCTATCTATCTATCATCTACTCTATCATCTATCTATCTATCTATCTATCTATCTATCATCTATCTATCTATATCTATCATCTATCTATCATCTATCTATCTATCTATCTATCATCTATCAGCTATCTATCTATCTATCAATCGTCTATCTATCTATCATCTCTCTCTATCTATCATCTATCTATCTATCTCATCTATCTATCAATCATCTATCTATCTATCATCTCTCTCTCTATATCTATCATCTATCTATCGATCCATCTATCATCTATCTATCATCTATCTATCTATCATCTATCTATCTATCATCTATCTATCTATATATCTCCTATGGAGTCTAATTTGTTTCCTCAAATGTCCTTCAGTGTGGAGCCATACACTGGAGCCTGGTTAACCTACCAAGAGTCCCATTCCTGTTAGAGACTGTCTACCTACCCCTCCCAGCGCCTGTTTCCGAAATTTCCTTAGGTGGGACTGGAGCTTACATTCTTCCTCCTGTCTATGCATTAAAGAAATGCTGGTTTCATAGAAGGAATTTGGGAGTGCTTCTGAATTTTCTATCTTATGGAATAATTTGAGGAGTATTGGTACTAGTTCTTCGAAGGTCTGGTGGCATTCTGTGCTACATTCATCTGGTCTTGGGCACTTTTTAGTTGGGAGATTTTGAAGTACTCTATCTCATTGGTTATTAAGGGTTCGTTTATATCATTTCTGTAATTTTGATTTGATTTTTGGTAGGCCGTAAATTTCTAGAAAAATATCCATTTCTGTTAGATTTTCTATAGTGGAATATAGATTTTTAAAGTATGTCCTTATGATTTTCTGAATTTCCTCCGGGTCCATTGTAATGTTACCCTTTTCATGTCTGAGTTTGCTTATTTGGGTCCTTTCTTTTGGTTAATTTGGGTAAAGGTCTGTCAGTCTTGTTAACCTTTTCAAAGAACCAGCTCTTCTTTGTCACCAACTCTCTTATTTTCTGAACTTTGGTCAGTTGTAGCTTCCGGAAACCCAGTTATTTTTGTCAATTAGCTTGCTGACCTTGAGTGAGCTACTAAACTTTGTGCTGCACTTGTAAAAATTCAGGAGAACCAGCTATCTGAAGGAGTCAATCATATTAATATAAAGGTTTTATTTAAAGCAAATGGCAGAGTTCAGCCAGGGAGTGTGTAGCAGGCTTGCAGGCCCAGAGAATCCCAGGCACAGCTCCCATTACATCTCTCCAGGGAAAGTCTCCAGGACCTGTGTGCAGAAGTTCTCAGCAGTTTTAAGTCAGCTGAGTTAATTCACTAGACTATTTGCACCATACCAGCTAAAAACTGGCTTCGAGGGTGGCCCACAAGAGTATCTGACTGTAAACGATAAAGCCTTCTGCTCTGCCTTTGGTCAAGAATCTAAGCCCACACATCTCTGTACCCCAGAGAAAAAGGACAGAATTTTCCTTGTACAGCTGGAAGATTCTGTCCTTCCTAGCTCAGTTTCCTTATCAGTGACATGTAGGCATGACCACACCCGTCTCATAGTGTCAAATATCTCTAAAAGTTGAATGTTTAGCACCTGGGGGGCACTATAAAGTTTCCTCCCCTTCCTCCTTCCCTCCCTCCCTCCCTCCCTCCTCCCTCCCCTGACCCCTCTTTCCCATTCCCTTCCTTCCTTCCTTCCTTCCTTCCTTCCTTCCTTCCTTCCTTCCTTCCTTCCTTCCTCCCTCCCTCCCTCCCTCCCTGATTTCTTTCCTTACTTGCTTCCTTCCTTCCTTCCTTCCTTCCTTCCTTCCTTCCTTCCCTCCCCTCCCCTCCCCTTCCCTTCCCTTCCCTTCTTCCTTTCTTAAAACACTCTTTTGATCTCACATACTCCCAAGTGACAATAAAGTGTAAAAAAAAAAGATTCATATTTCACAGGCAATATGATTTTTCTTTTTTATGCAAGCCATTGTTTTGGGGAGCAACTTATATTCTTTATTCTTATATTCTTATTCCAATATTCTTATATTGGCCCACTTTAGAATTCAGAGGAAAGAAGGTCCAATTTTTGTATGACAGAATTAAATGACACCTATTACAAGGGTCTTCCAGGAGACTGACAGGAGGCTGACAAGCCAGGGTCTTACCCCTGGAGTCCTGACTACTCTTGCTTTGCTCTGTGCTGTGTTAGTCCACTTCTTCAGGTGCTAAACTCCTGGGCAGTGCTTATGTCTGATTTCCAGAGCCTTCACTGTGTAGTCCCTCCAGCTGCCCACCCTCCTATTCTCTCCGTTACCTTGGCAATTAATCACTCCGTTGTGCAGAATTGCTAAATTTAACTCTGCATGCTATATTGTTCTAACATATATAAAAAAGGGTGTTCTGAAAGCTTAGTTGTGTTTTTAGCAAACATGCTTAGGTTTTAACTCATTTTAAGCTTAGTGTTCATGAGTTTACAGCCCTTGATCAGGCCCTGAGAAGGATGAATCCACTAAAGGAATCTACCAAGAAAGAGGAGGGCGAGGGAAAAGTCTCCATGGAAGCACAGGGCACGGGGAAGGCTCACTGTGCAGGTACCTTTGACACACACTACTGAAACGTGCAGACTGGAACAGAGCCCACCCATTATTTATGCAGAATGAGATGGAAACAACACTAATTATTGCCAGTCTTTGTAAAACCCTCTTGGGACTCTCCATCAGAGATTTACTATCCTTCCGTGAAGGCGGGGGCAGAATGCATGCTGAATCAGCAGATATATGGCTCTAAGAAAAACAAATGCCCTCTCTGTGACGTACTTCTCTTCCATATTAATTAATCCTCATTCATTTTCCCCGATTATATTTTCCTTGGTCAGTTTTCTCTTTCTCTTTTATGACGTCTTATTACTAAGCATCAAAGCTGGGATCTTGAAGTACTTAACACCAGGATGCTCTGGGACATTCTGTCATGTCTCAAGACCCTGGGCTGGGTATCTGATAGCTGTTAAGAAGAAAGAAGAGAGAATGAAGACTCCGTGTTTGATTTTGTGAGAATCTCAGGGTCACAGCATGATATGGAAAACACCTGACTCAGAAGAACACCACCTTCCTACAGGTCTAGGATGCCACATGAAACTTGAAACCATGTTTTATGTTCTAGAAAGAAAGACAAAAATGTCGTTTATTGATATTGTAAAATATTGCTATTTTTAGATAGCTATGGAAGTTCTGAAGTTTGATGTAAATTCCTTTAGATAACTACATATTTTAGATTCAGAATCCTAGTGGGAACTCACTGTGCTTTTAGTTTTTATTTGTCTAGTAAGTGAGAGTGTTACACACATTTTTCTGTGCTTAATGGCTATTTATATGCCTTTTTTTAAAAAAAAGAAAGCAAAGTTTTATTGAGGTAGAGAAGCAGTTCCGTACAAGGGAGAGGACTTGTTATCATGTCTTCTGTGAAGCATTTGTTTGACTCTTCTGAACATTTTTAATTAAAAAAACTTTTCATTATGTTTATTTGTGTGTGTGTATGTGTGTGTGTGCGCGCGTGCATATGCGTGTGCGTGTGTGTGTGTCTGTGTGTGTGTGTGTGTGTGTATACGTGTCATAGCCCAGACACGTGGGCCAGAGGACAAGGGCCAGAGGACAACTCACAGGAATCACGTCTCTCCCTCTACCATATGAATCAGGTTTTAAAAATTTATTTATTTTAAAATATTTTATTATTTTTATTTTATGTGTATGAGTATATCGCCTGCATGTATGTGTGTGCACCCGTGTCATGCAATGCCGCAGAGGTCAGAAGAGGGCTTCAGATTTCCCTGGAACTGGACTTAAGGACGGTTCGTAGCCGCCATGTGGGTGCTGGGAATTGAACCTGGGTCCTCTGCAAGAGCAGTCAGTGCTCTTAACCACTAAGCCATCTCTGCAGCTCCAAATCCCAGGTTTTAAATTCAGGTTGTCAGGCTTGGTGTTAAGTGCCTTTACACACTAAGCCCTCTCATTGGCCCCTGAACTGTTTTTAATTAGGCTGTACTGTTTTTAAAATAGTAAATTATTTTAAAGATTGTATATTCTAAAAAGTTCTATGACAAATACAAATATTGGGACTAAATTTTTCAAATAATAGAACAATTGGTATTTTCATTCAGTAGCCCTGGAAAAGCTGAATATTTATGGGAAAAATGAAGGAATTCTAACATATAGCGCCTAGTAGAAAGTAAAGGTTAATTTATAAAATATTATAGGCATAAATATAAAATTTAAATCTATAACCCTTCTAAAAAAAGTAGAGAAGAGATAGCCCTATAACCCAGGAGCCTTTGAAAGCTCTTACGTGAGAGGCAAAAAATCATAAGCAATTGTTAGATTTTTAATCTAAATATTATTTTGTTTATTCTGACTTTTCTAGATTCTTGCGTTTTTGCATATAAATTTTAATGATGTATTGTAAATTTCTAAAAACAAAACAAAACAAATAAAAGGACTATCCCCAAACCCAAAGCCCGAGCACCCTGGTGGGATTGTAATGAGACATCACTTGCTCAATACACAGAGGAAGACTTGGGTCTTAATGATGTCAAATGTCCTAATCCAGGAGTATGGCTGTGTTCCTCCAATTAGCTAGACTACCATCAGGTTTTTGTCCAGTTTTTCTTTTCTTTTTTAAAAAATAATTTATTTGAGAATTTCATACAGGGATATCAGCATATAAAGTGTTTGATCAAATCCACGCCCACTCCCTCTCCTCCAACTCCTCCCATATCGCCCATCACTTTTTTTCTGATAACTTCATATACTTTCTTCTTTTTTTTAATGGGCTTTTTGCTACTCTAACATTCCCCCTCTGAAGAGGTAGCTCTGAAATCTTTTAAGGATTAGATAAGAGCTCACAAATACTTTAGACATTTTTGGCCTTTGGAACGGAGTACGTTGCTAAGAGGACATTTTGACTTTTAGCCAAGAAGCTGGCTAAGTCCAATTTTTCAATGTGAAAAATATTTTACAGACATATTTAAAAAATATTTATTATTTTTATTTTATGTGTATGAGTGTGTTACTTGCATGTATGTAAGTGTGCCTGTGTCATGCAATGCCTGCAGAAGTCAGAAGAGAATGTTAGGTGCCCTGGAACTGGAGTTATGGATGGTTGTTAGCTGCCACGTGGGTGCTGGGAATTGAACTCGGATTCTCTGTAAGAGCAGACAGTGTCTTAACCACTAAGCCAACTGTCCAGCCCCATATTTCACATATATTTTTATAAAATAAGATATATAATTTTTCCAAATTTATTTTTGAGTATTTTATGTGTTTTGAGGCTATTGTTAATGTTATTTTCCAAATTTCACTTTCATTTTTTAGTAACAAGTTAAATGCATGGTTTAAATTTAAAATTGTACCTTGATTAATTGATATATCAATTTGTAGTTAATATCTTAATGAGATTTTGCATATGAGTAATTATGTCAGTTCTATAACTAGTCTTTCAGTCTTCATTTTATTTTCTTTTTTCCATACTAAATGAAACTTTACAAAGAAAGTTGAATAGAAAGGGTCATAAAACAAGATGTGAAGCATTCCTACCAAATCAATCTATCTCCCATCACCTATCTATCTATCTATCTATCTATCTATCTATCATCTATCAATCATCATTTGTCTATCTACCTATCATCATCTATCTATCATCTATCATCTATCATCTATCTATCATCTATCATCTATCTATCTATCTATCTATCTATCTATGGATCTATCTATCTATCTATCTATCTATCTATGGATCTATCTATCTATCTATCTATCTATCTATGGATCTATCTATCTATCTATCTATCTATCTATGGATCTATCTATCTATCTATCTATCTATCTATGGATCTATCTATCTATCTATCTATCTATCTATGGATCTATCTATCTATCTATCTATCTATCTATGGATCTATCTATCTATCTATCTATCTATCTATGGATCTATCTATCTATCTATCTATCTATCTATGGATCTATCTATCTATCTATCTATCTATCTATGGATCTATCTATCTATCTATCTATCTATCTATCTATCATCTACTTACCTTTCTGTCATCTATCATCAGCTATCTGTCTGTCATCTATCTATCTATCTATCTATCTATCATCTATCTTTCTATCATCTATCTATCATGTATCTAGCTATCTAGCTGTCTAGCTATTATCTATCTATCTATCTATCTGTCTATCTATCTATCTATCTATCATCATTTGTCTATCTAGCTACCTATCATCATCTATCTATCATCTATCTATCATCTATCTATCATCATTTGTCTATCTACCTATCATCACCTATCTATCATCTATCATCTATCATCTATCATCTATCTATCTATCTATCTATCTATCTATCTATCTATCTATCATCTACTTAACTTTCTATCATCTATCATCAGCTGTCTGTCATCTATCTCTCTATATCTCTATCTATCTATCTATCTATCTATCTATCTATCTATCTATCTATCTATCTATCAACCATCTATCTATCTATCTATCATCTACTTACCTTTCTATCATCTATCATCAGCTATCTGTCTGTCATCTATCTATATCTATCTATCTATCTATCTATCTATCTATCTATCTATCTATCTATCTATCTATCTATCTATCTATCTATCATCTATCTTTCTATCATCTATCTATCATGTATCTAGCTATCTAGCTGTCTAGCTATCATCTATCTATCTATCTATCTATCTATCTATCAACCATCTATCTATCTATCTATCATCTACTTACCTTTCTATCATCTATCATCAGCTGTCTGTCATCTATCTCTCTATATCTGTGTCTATCTATCTATCATCTATCTAGCTATCTCAATTAATCATCTATCTATCATCTATCATCTATCTATCTATCTATCTATCTATCTATCTATCTATCTATCTATCTATCATCATCTATCTATCCTCATCATCTATCATCTATCTAGCTATCATCTATCTATCTAGATCTCATTAAATTCCAGGGATGGCCTTGAACTCATGATCCTCCTGCCTCAGCCTCCTGAGTATTGGAATCACAGACATGAATCACTGTGCCTCCCACCTTCCTTTCTACCTTCTGAGTTTGTATAGTATTGATATTTCTCCTTGAAATCTTTGAAGTGAGTTTAACTCCGATCCACTGACGTGAAGTTATTTGTGGGCAGAATTTTCTTCACTAGGAATGTTTGTTTGGCAAACTCACATTTGCTTGGGATAAAGAATCATTCGGGTCTTTTTCGCTCTTTCTCATATGCCTTTTGGTGACTTCTGGTCTTCCAAAGAATTCTAGAATCATCTATTTACCGTCACAAAGTTATTTCTGGCATTTTTTTTTCTATTTGCTGTCTGGAGGCTGGAGTGCAAGTGTTTCTCTTCCTGAGGGCAAAGTTCATTTCGTTTTGGCTTTGTCCTTCTTTCTTGATCACTCTGCACATTGGTTGATGTTATTATTAGTTAAAAATGAGAACATTTTGGATTAGTAATTCTCAGTGTTGCGTTTCATCAGTTTCTGCTCTTGGGTTTTCATTGTACGGCTTGTAGTGCATTCTAGTTACTATCCTCTCTTTTAAAAGTATTTTATTTATTATTTATTATTTTATGTGCGTGAGTCTATTGTCTGCATGTGTGTAAGTGCACCTGTGTCAAGCAATGCCTGCAGAGGTCAGAAGAGGGCATTGGATTTCCCTGGAACTGGAATTATGCGTGGTTTGTCAGCCACCATGTGGGTGCTGGGAACTGAACCCAGGTCCTCTGCAAGAGCAGCCAGTGCTCTTAACCACCAGGCCATGTCTCTAATCCCCATCTTCTCTTCTCATAACAGCTTTCTTGACTTTCAGGTTTACTTGGACAACTCATAAGCCTCACATCTCCACATGCTTACAGTCAGAAGCTGGTCTTGTGAGCCAGACTCCTTGTTGATTGGCTCAGGAAGGAACATTATCAGGTATCTGATCCAAGGAGACTCAGAAACCCAGGACTGTAGTGATTGGCTAGCATCCTGGAAGATTATAGTAAACATAAGCAACTCCTATGAGCCCACATGGGAATGAACAGCAATGAGGACAGAAAAACCGAGACTTGGAGGGGAAGAGTAAGCAAAAACATCTTATTGTTAAGGCTCCTTAATCAGGCTGGTGACATGGCTCAGTGGGTAAAGGCACTTGCTCCAAGCCTGAGGAACCGGAGTTCCATTCCAGGAACCAAAAGGGAGGAACAGGAGAACCAATTCCTACAAACAGTCCTCTAACCCACACACATGCCATGGCAGAGGCAATCTCCCAACCAAATTAGTAAATAAATACATAAATAAATGTAGTAATAAAAAAGTTCCCTATTCCTCCTTTGAATGATGTGACAGTAATTTTTAAAGTCAATTTTGTCTTTTATTTTATTTTTTAATTAATTAA